>NC_143402.1:36203638-36543698 GCF_052110815.1 Crocodylus siamensis | reverse complement strand
CAGAAAGTGTAATACCAGCTGATGCCACAGAAAATAGGCCACAGAAAAAGAGAGCAGGTGCCATGCTTAGCTATTTATTGGAAGCCTAGGTAAAGACATTGTGCTTTCTGCATGCTTAACAAATGATATGTGTTTTAGAGCTGTAACAGAACAGACATCCACAGCACATAACACACTTTAAAAATAGTAGATCCCACTCTAAGTTAACCTTGAATGGATATGGTATCAGACTAAAGCACTTTAAATTAGTGCACTTTATCGAACGTCTGTACCACATCCCATCCCAAGTCAAGGTAGACTTTATTCACCTGGCCTCCAAAGGGCCCCTCATTGGGTGGCTTGCCAACCCTGGACAGTGTTTTTCTCCTGTGAGTGAGCACTGGCCCAGCCCTACCCCCAGGTTGTCTCAGAAAAAACACAAAAAAGGGTCTGTCTTCTCTCTGCATGGCTGGGGAGGGGGGTGGGACAACAGAACCCCTGTGCCACACAAATCACGCCCCCTCCCAGATTTCTGGGTTAGTTCTTGGGGTTAGTGGGCTTGGTCCACACAGCAAGGGGCTCCTTCCCCTACCCCCAGTTCGCAGCACACTCAAAAACTGGGCTGGGAAGTCTCATGCTGCAACTGGTGGCTGCAGCTGTTCAAGAGGCTGGGATGCAGGAGAAGGAGTCCCCTGCCACGTGGACCTGACCCACCCTCCCAAGGCCCAACCCAGCAATCTAGGGGGCCTGACATGGCACAGAAGCTCCCTCCCCCTTTTCTCCCCCAGCTGCTGCTGACAGTTGCCAGCTGGAAGGGGGGTGAGGTTTGGAGGAGGAGCCATTCTGGCAGCCTCCTGGAAGGAGTGCAGGAGCAACCCCGTGCCTTGGCCAGCGTGGGCAGGTCCTGAACCTCCCCCTTCCCCCCACCCCAACCAAATAGCAAATGTCTGTCTGGTTCACTTGTACTCTAACTTACAGCACTTTAAGTAAAGTGTGATAGAGTGCTTCCACCAGGGGCTTTTTGAAAGCCTGTGCTTAGCCTAAGTTGACACCCGACCCCATATACTCTGTCAAAAGGACTTATATTTGAGCTTCATTTCTTCATACAGTCAATCTATGCTTCAGTATGTTGAAGAGAGGCACACATATGCTATTCACCTTTTCAGACCACTCAGGAACAGATGGGTTCTGATTAGCTGGGAAAAAGGTGCTAATGCAACTGACTGTCACTGCTGTTAATTGCTATTTGTTCCTCTGTTTTTGCAAAGAGCCTATATTAGAAATTCTTCTAAAGGGAAAAAGAAAAAAAAGAAAAAAGGGGGGGAACAGAACACATGATGTGTGTATTTGAAAACATGCAGTGTTTTTTTCCTCCAGTTGAGGCAATTATAAGTAGATCTACACAGCATTCTCTCCTAGTTTAATTAAGGAAACTGCATGCAGCTTTGTGAAATTAAAATAACACCAGTCCAAGGACAGCCTGTATGCTTCAGGATCAGGTGTTTAAGAGAAGTGAATAAGTAATCCTAAAGTATCCTCTTGCCAAGAGCTCCTTAACCTTTAAGGCATCTCTGCTACACACTGCATAATTTAAAATTATCTGCTCTCTGAATCCAGAGATTATATACTGCCTACAAATTTCTATTATCAACTCCCCCTCCCCCCAACCCCAAGAAAAACCTCCCTTCCCTTTAGGAAAACATAATGAAAAAAATGTATCCTCTTCTACTTTGGGAAAAGAACAGACATATTTGCATAAATACCATATTGGATACAAAATTACCTCAGTCTTCAGATAGGTAGAGACTACTGCCTGATAAACTCTCTTAGGAGAGCATAGTGAAAGCTATTTCATTTTTATTTTAATTACAATGAATTACTTGTTAAACAAAAACAAGCCTTGCATATTTAACAGTCTTGCATACCAAGCCTTTTTCCCTTCAGAAACCAGTTTATAGCCAATCCAATTTTATACAGACCAAGCTCATTTTATTAGCATATTATCTGTGTAGGTTATTCAGTCAGTCAGCTATGTACTTTCTGGAGATAAAGTGACATCATTTTTCTGTTGTTGATGCTACACTGCTTCCACTTTTTATGCAGATAAAAGCAAGTAGAAAAAGTGATCATGAAACTGTATTTTCATCTTTGACTAAAGTAATGCCATGAGTTCAGATTCCAAAAAATTATTTTATAACAAAGACATTATACATAAAGACATAAACAGTTATAAAAAATGTACATCTTTGAAAAGATTTAGATACATAAATATGCTAACTGAACCTAGAACTGCCAAGCATTTCACTGCTTATAAGAAAAGGTTAGGTTTACAATAATGACTTCCTTTAACATGAGTCAGTTTGACTCCTAAAACTAGATACTCTTATTCATAAAGCAAATCAGGCTAAAGTAACTTCTTGCCACAAATTTGCTTAACCTAAAACATGCAGAAAGCTATCAGAGTTTGACAGTGGCACAAAAACTTACTGCTGCAAGAAGAACAAACTGAAACGGGAAAGTCATTTAGAGTTAAACTGGGTTCTTCCACTTCATACCATTTAATTCCCTTTTGTTGAAGAATAAGTGCTGATTCATAAATCATTACAAATCCTGAACAGGAAAAAGGGTAGCCTTTGTTTCTGCACCAGTCCTTGATAGCCAAACTTATGGGTGATTGGAGACAACACTGTTAAACTCTGGATGAGCTTGAATTTTCAATTTCAGCACTGCTTAGAAGCAGCTGACACTGAACTGAAACCCAGGAAATAAAAACAGTAGCAAAACTAAGAGCACTTGTTCAAGCTTTTCTTTCCACTGTGATCTCCCCTAAAGGTTGGCATCCTCAGTTGCTCAGCAGTCCTTAAAATAAATAATTCTATCCCTTCGTCTTCTAATGATGCAGATTGAATACACCTCTAAAAAAATGTGTTTTGCAGTTTCATTAAGGCCATCAGTAGTAGCTGCTTGTTTCCACCCCCTCCACCTCTCCCTTCTCTCCCCTGCCCTGCCCTGCTTCACCCCGAGTCTTTGTTTATAACCTTGGCAACAGGATTTGGTATGAAATGGATTACTATCAAATATTGGTGAAGCAGTTTGAACAATAACATCAATGCTCTGCACATTTTTGGTTGAAAATTTAAACATGACCTAAAATTTCTCTTGCAAATGAGAATAAATATAAATTTTCATCTCTCCACACCTATGTTTAGAAGCAAGAATGTAAAAATATAAAAGAGATAGTGTAGAGACTCTATCCAGTAAATTCAGCAACTCAGTCTGTTAGCTGTTTTTTGTTCCTTATATTATGAGTATATGGAGACGTGCCCATCACTACTGAGTAAAATAACTCTCAATTAGGATTAAGCAAACTTATTGGAATTACCCACTTTCACCCAAAGTTGAGACTTTCTGTTAACCACAAGTGTTAGGTACCCCTATAATGGCAGCGACAATTTTACTACCTCCTTAAAGTAACTGGTTCTCCATAGATTGCTATTACTTTTTTACCTACCTATAAATGGCAGCCATTTTGAAAGATGCTAGAGGTATTTATCCTTAGTCTGTCACAAATGCCTACAAACAACTTTCAATAACATTGATTTGGCTGTCAAAATAGACAAAACATCAACACTTCAAACTATCCAATTATAGTCCAGAAACCACTCTACCTCTAATGGGGGAAATAAAAGGTCTATTTCATACCACCTCTAACTCAGTTCACCGTTGTGTGGTGAAGTGAATACACTACAGTACAGATGCACCTTATTCCAATGTGACCAGATTCAAGCAGGTCTGCAGTTCCTGTCTGAATCTGAGGTGGGAGAATGTCAGTGCTATCAACATACCAGAGGAAAGCCTCTGGCATGCATGAAACATATTCAAATATTGAAATATTTTTCTACTGTACAGCTGTTTTAGAGGGCTAGCCAGACAAGTAGCAGAACAACATAACATTTGACAAAACCTAAATTTGGGTCCCCAGCTAAATCCTTAGTCTAAGGGCTCTAAGGCCCACTTTAGACTGTGCAAATAGAACCTATGACAAAAAAGACTGCCTAGCATTTACCTGAATGCCTTTATCTGACACATAGGCATTAGAATGGGTAGGGTCTTGAAAGAGTGCAAAGAATCCTTCCTCATTAAGCAGGTTATTGTGATGAAAAGGAAGAAAGGGAATGGGAAATTAGTCTTGTTCTGTTCATCCTAGTGTCACACCATTTCTATAAAAACTTATATTCTTTCTGACTCATTAGGCAAGTCCAGATGAGCCCACACATGTTTCTTGCAGTATCTCAACTTCCACGTGCAGGAATGAGAAAATGTTCCTTACCCTACAAATTTGCAGCACACGGGCAAAATTAGGCATGGTGACTGCGCTCCCCCCAGAGGTGGCAGTTGGATGACTAAAGCTTGAGTCAAGGGCTGACTTTCAATAGGTCACAGATAGGTAGCTGCTCTGCTATGTACAAAACCCTGACCCAGAATAAGGTCATCTATGAAAAATTAGACCCCTGGATATCCAGGGGTCAAAAAAAACCTGCAAAGAAAAAAAGTGGGGCAGAGCACAGGACAGAGGCAGCCAGAGACTGGGTCCTGCACAGAGACACTTTGGTAGCAGCCAGAGCGTCTCTATGGTTGGCCCTTGTCCTCATCCTAAAGCACGCTGCATGCCCGTGCAGAGCAGGCAGCATACCAGCTAGGCTGGAGCTGGACTCAGGCTCCACTGGAGCAGGGAGCTGGACCACTGCTCCACTACAGGTAAGTAAGAGGGGGGGCTGGAGGAGGGGGAAGAGGACCATGGGGGGGACCTCCACTGGCCCCACCCACTCCTGCAGCCTCCCAGATCTCCACCAACACACCAAAGTGCATTTCCAGGCACGTCTGCTGAGGCAAAAAGCCCTGACTCAAATTTGCGCCACTTCTATTTGAGCTGCTGCAAGTGCATGTGCTTGCATGTGTGGATGTGCCCATTGGGTCTATCATGGGCAAACAACCTGCCCATGTTTTTTTTCCAGTGCTGCAATAGAAAAACTTATTGAAAATTTCTTGTAGATAGATGACATACAGTGTGTTATTTTACTTAGGTCACATGCCAAGAAACACACATTGACCAAAATATCCAATACTTACAAATATGCTAGCTAGTGCCAAGTATGGCATAAGCACTTAAATCACTTTAAATGAGGGCTAAAAAGTTAGTCAGTGTTTCATAGGTGTTTTGAACCTTTGCTCGGTATGTACTGTCAGGAAATTAGCTAAACAAGTATATTAATAAAGTATCATCTCATTCCAAGGTCTTTCTCTGTCATGGACCCTGGACTTCTCTTTCATTAGAAGACTACTCAGAACAGTTAAAATTTATTCTGATAACTAACTCCATATTTTCAGGCATTAATGTTGGTCTTTGACAAGTTACTATGGTGAATCTCCAGCAATACTTAAATCATATTCTAAATGAGCACTTACGGTGATGACTTAGATGGACTATAATGCTTTTCATGTAAAGATCACTGGCTCACTTCAATCCCTAAATAGTAGATGTTGAAATTCACTTCTACCCAATAGCTACACTGTAGCTGTAAAGTGAATTGATGGTTTCAGTCCAGATTCCAGCAGACCTATCTAATCTCTCATCATATCACAGGCCACCAGCAAGGCATTCTCAGCAGAAGGTCAAGAGATGGGATGACATGCAGAATCAATTGCCTTCTCACCCCTAGAAATCAAATAAGTAAAACACTGACAGGGCAATATGAAAGTCTTGCACTGCTGTATATACATGCTAAGGACAGTTTCCAGGTTTGTCAATACTCCTCAGCAGCACTAAATTCACATTAAATATCTCAAATCTCATCTTTGCCAAGATTACCCACTGCAGATTTCAAGGTGTCAGTCACAATCCTTCATTTTCTGGAGAGATAGATAGTCCTATAGGAAGAGATGCTATCTGTCAAAACAGATTCCTAATGTATGTATATGAGCAATATTGGTATCAGGAAATTGTGACTACTTATTACAATAGACATGAAAGAAAGAGGCGAATAGAAATTGATGCCAGAAAAAACCAAAAAACCAACACAGTATTCCATGCATTTGTATCTAAAGCCTAGATATGAGAATAAAGGAAGGCAAAGGACTTGAAGGAACTACTAAATTATTTCAGCAGAGTAGCAACTGTTGATCACTGAAATCTAGTAGCAGCAATGAACATTAAAAGGAAGGATTCAAGAGGGAAGTCATTACATACTGTTTACATTGCAGATGCCTGACATCTCTTTGGAGATTTTTTTTAAAGAGTCAGAATGACTGAAATTAGTGCTGAAAATAGTTCATCTGTAGAGGTCAATATATCATCCAGTCCTCAGACAGCACAGGTTCCTTTCTTAAGTATGATATTCAGTTAATTTGAGTCAATTCAAACTATAATAGTTCTATTACAGTAGCCTTTGTGTCTCAACAAAACAAAACAAAAACGGTACTTCAATATTTTTTAAAACTATTGGGAAAAGCATGCCTATGCCCTCAGTACTACTAGGAACTTAAGAAACTAGAAAGTGTTGAAGCAGGGCTGTCAACCTGGGGAACTTCTTTTTGAGAGCTTTTCTATTGGGTGGCTTCAAGAAATGTAAAGGTGGTGAATGAGCCTGTAAACCATGCTTAAATAAGGAGTTCATCTTGCACTACTTCCCAGAAGGGACTCTTCTATAATCCAGTTATTTTCACTGTTTCAATTTTTCTTATTTTGTATTCCATTTACTCCTTTCCCAAGTCCTATGGGTCACTTTATACAGTTTCTCTCCTCTCCTTTTGTTTGATCAGATTATATATGTTTAGGTTCTAATGATCTTCTTGGGCACTTGTACACATCACGAGGTTTAATCCTCATTACATTAAATAGGTTTATAACGTTTTAAGTTATTTATTTTGAAGCATCGTATCTGTGTTTGCACACGCTATGTTTTCAAACTAATTAAGCTTTAGAGTTCAGCATCAGTGTTTGCACTATGCATACAAACACTAGATTTTCAAATGAATTAAGCCTGGCCCCAGCCAGTGCTGCAGGACAGAGGGGCAGTCCCGTGCTGCCCCACCCCCAGGCCGGGGTCCCTCACCCCATGCCCTGCCATGCAGCTGTGGGAGCAGGGAGCCAACACACAGCACAAGGGGGGGAAAAGCAGAAGCAATTCAAAAGCAGCAGCAATTCAAAGGAGTAAACTACAAAAAACTCACAGCATCATCTGGTGGACAAAGAGTCTCATTACACATCTTTGAGTGCCTCTGTGTTTGCATGCAACAAATCCATGGACACGGCACTTTAATTTACAGTAAACCAAACTAAACTATGTCCGAGGAGTTTCAGTTTAAGGCACCAGAAAAACTTTTAAAGTGTCCAGAAAATCTGCTTGTCCAAACAGTCATGCCATTACAACACAACAAAGGTCAAAAAAGAGGTATACAAACCCTTAAATCCTCAAATCTAATCACTCACTGCTCTTTTCTGAACTCAGAAATTTTAAGACCCTCTCAGCTATACATAGTGTTCAATATACAGTACCATCACTACCTTACATACTTCCCACTTTCCTAACTGACCGTGTAATATCTCTGCAATGTAAAAGTTAACTTTTTTTCCCTAATTCCTTGCCACGTTTAAATATTTTGATCTCCTCTGCTACCCCTTAGGTCTGCCTTGACCTCTCATTTAGTATTTGTCTTCTGAATTATTTTCTCCCTTGGTACCTTATATTACTTTTTCACAAGTTGAATCTTCATTTTAATTCCTGCCTATTTTCTAAAGCTTTTTCTATCATTTCTTTCTCAAGTTTTGTTTGTTTGTTTGTTTTTTGCTGTACTATGTATTTAATTAATGTGCTGCTTACCACCTCTTCCAGGTCATTAATAAAGATGTTAAATATAACTGGGTTTAAACTGATTCCCTATGAAAAGTGAAATGGGCCTCTTCCTAATGTGATAAATTACCATTTATCATTGTACTGTGTCTATACATCTTCTAGTTTTCCTTCCACAAGACCATCTCATAAGAAATGCCTTCATTCTCCTGTCACTAAGAGATGATTTCCAAGTACTTGTTTCTTTGTCAGATTTTACAACTCTGCAGCTGGCAAGTCTAACAGTTTCTCCTATAGGTATTGTTTTACTGCAGCATTTCTCAGTCTCACTCTCTTCCTCGTAAGGTCCCCACTTTCTTTCCCCTGCTCCTCTGCTAAGTTCATATCACTATTCTGTATACAGCAATAAATGCTCAAAGGACATTATCTTTTAGTAGCATGTATTTTTATGGTATTGGGAGGAGTTTGTCAGCTTCTTACCAGCTTCTCATATAATTAGGGACACACATAAGGGTACATCTCCCTGGCACAGTTCTACCGGAGAATATGCTAAACTTACTCTCCCCATTTCCTTCACCTTCTGAATGGCATGGTGAAATTCTAGTGATTCCTTGAGACACTGCCTAAAAACAAAAACAGTTCTCTCTCCTCTCCCTTTTTTCCCCCTCTTCCAGCCGCCAACTCCTATCTACAACTGAAGCAAAGGCTCCTTAAGTCACACTTGCCATTCAAAGCAAAGTGCTTTCTAAGTCAGTCTTTTACTTCCCCAAATCACCAAACTACCAAAAATGTGTCTTGGTTTGACGGGGGGGAGGGTGGTCTAAATTTCTATCCATATAAGGTTACTTTGAGGAAGGCCAAGATGGAATTATACCTACAAAGGTTCAACAAAAACAGTCATGGGTTGCAGTGGCTATAGCCTTTCCAGCAGCAGTTTTAAAAATTAAAATATAAGGGATATTTCAGATTTTTTTAAAACTTGTTTCAGGATGTCCACATAGAAGGCAAATTTTTCCCTGGTAACACGCTTGGCCATTAAAGATAGAACAATTTTTTTAAATTAAAGTGGAGATTCTGATGCCTTTTTATATCACATCAAGAGCTTAAGCTTTGAATACAGACATATAATATCTGCATTATTCCAATCATAGAAGGGCTGAGATAATATAAATTTGTCAGTTTGAATGACTGAATTACTGGTACCAGCTCTTGAGTGTAGCCATCCCCTACTCCCTCCTCCACTCTTTCACTCAGGAGTAAAGATTTTTGTAAGTTTAGGATAAGGCATTTGCAGGAAAAGTAGCTGTGAGGCGGGGTTTCTATGTATAGATCCTTTTAGGTTTGCAATTTGAACAAGAGCCTTTAAACAGCTACTTACTGTAATCTGTAACAGAAGGTTAAAGTCATTCTAAAGTAGTAATCTTAAAGGAGATCCTTAGTGCCTGCACTAGGGATATAGATATAGATTAGATATAGATATATCTCCTCATATATTTAAGCTGTAATGATCTAGTTGGGGATGGTCCTGCTTTGAGCAAGGCCATCATTTTCTATGATTCTATCCTTGCAGGAATGATTGTCCCTCCTTTTGCCTTGATGGTAGCACTAATTTTGTGGAATTGACACTATATGGTTAAGAATTAATTTTTATTCTAACTTCTAGTCTGTATGTTCAGTTTAAGAATTATCCATTAGGCTGAGATGTTTACTATGTACTTCTTCCAAAAGAGATTTTTGGGCTGGTATCTAGGGAGTTACTAGTCTCTCCATCCCTCTGTATGAATAAACTGGTGTGTTCACTGTTTTCAAGAAGTGAATAATGCTCTATGTAAGCCAATGGATGAGTGATGGCAATGGGAATATATGTCCCTAAGAAAGCTGTTCTGTTGTTTATTTGCATTCTGTTAGCTTAGATGCTCTTGTTTTGGAAATGTGACAGGTCCACACCCAACACAGGCTGTGGGCGTACCCTCATCACCTGGTCACAACACATTGCCTTTTTCATCCACCACTTTTTTTTTTCTTCAAAATGAACTTTCACTTATAAGAAGGTGGTACAAATGATTCTCTGGTAGCCTTGATGCAATTGTGTTGGTGTAGCTTCTGTGGTGCTCCTCCCCTCCTACATCCTGCCCCTTTCCACTTAAGTTTTATCACCACACCCTGGTGATGAGTCAGGTGGCTATCATATTCCTTCTTCTCCTTCAAGTATGTGGTGAGGATAGGATCTGTATGCACTGTGCCTGTACCTCTGTCTCACAAATTACAACAAAATAGGTAATGTAACATACATAGTTCATGCCTGTTGTCCAGGTAAGGCAGTGATGTCTTGGTGAACTGAGCTACCCCTGGGGTGTGGGTTTAATCCAGTGCCCTGGGCACCACTTCTGACCCCCCACCCCTAGGTCAGGCTCTCTATGCCTCCTGGTGAGTTGCCCATATCACATGGGCTCTTCCCACTCATGTTCTGGTCAGGGTATGTTGCAGCCTCAGGTCAGCCCATGCCAAGTCTGAGTAAGGCTTACTTTGGCCAGCCACCTTCTGGGGCACTTCCAGCCTACAGGTTTTCTCACTGGTGCTGCCATGTTGAAGAGCTGCCTCATTGCAGCTACTTTGGCCACTCTCCTGTTCAGCTCCTCTGAGCCATCCCCTCCCTTCCCTGTCTGACCTTGGTTGCTCAACATGGGGTTTCACTGCATGAAGGTTGGATCCCTGCAGCATCTGTACCAGAGTGATTCCTGGCTCTGGTGGTAGAGAGATATTCAGGTTCCTTTCTGGGAGCTCTGGTGGGGCGGGGACAGACACATAGCTCTGCTCCTGAACTTCCAGCATTCCCCCTGTTGCTTCCTTTTAGCCTGTCCTTTAGCCCATCTCTCTTTGGCTCTGGGCTAGTCAGTGCTTTCCTTCTGGCCAAAGTGGCACCAGCCAGCCAGATACCAGCCTAGCCACCTGGGTCTGGGTTGATTTGAGCCACGTGTGTGTGTGTCCCCTCTGGTAGGGATGCAGGGTCTGTCTGGGTCCCAGGCCCATGCCAATTACCTGTAGCTCAGTGAGTCAATGGCTTGGATGAGGTCCTGTCACAGGGACCTTGCACTTAGTGGGTGCACCTACAGGTGTGCTTTACTAAAGAGTAGACTAAATAGGTCCACAATAAAATATTGCAGTCTACACATGTTCTGGTGTTATATTCAGTATTATCCTATGGTGGAGTAATCTAATCTGCTGAAACACATGTGTAGATGGTGACAGGGGCTGGCTGGCCACAAGGGTGCTAAAGTGTGGAGGTTTGCCTGCTGCCTAGCCCCACACTGTAGCACCTTCATGCCCCAGCCAGCCCCTCTGCCACCTAACACCACCACCCTCATGCAGCAGTCATGAACACATGTGCAGATGCTCTGCCTGGGAGCATCTGGCTCTGGCGTGAACTGCAGAGTTTATTACATTGAGTTAATAGCACATGTAGATGCATCCAGTGAGTAGAACAGGGACAGAGCCGCCCCCCCCCCCCCCGAATTATTCAGGTGGAGGGCCACTTAAGAAGTTTTGGTGAGCTTTTGAGGGCCGCATGGGCAGCCCCACCTGTTGACACTTGCCCTGTCCCCTGGTCACCATCTTGGTTGCCATCCCAACCCTAATCCCTGACCTTTCCCACTGGAAGTCCCTCCTCTTGCCCCCTGGAAATACTCCTGGGGGGGGGCTTGCCATCTTAGAACCAGAAAATAACCCAAATCATACACTAAAAGTCAAGCAACTTCTATAACATATTTTAATTTTATTACCAAAAAATTGTTGCCATGATTTGTGTTTGTGTACTGTATATAGAGGTGATTGGGTGATTGCATAATAACTCAAAAATATATTCTTAGTCTTGTATATTGTGTGTATGGTGGGGTGAGGGATGTGTGCATTCATGTGTGTGTGATGTGGGTGTGCAAGTGTGTGTGTGTGTGTAGTGAAGTGTAGGGGGCGTGGGTGTATGGTGAAGTGTGTGGAAGCAGTTTGTGAGGGGTGTGGCTGTGTATGGGAGGGCATAGGATATGTTGGGGGTTGTGTATATGTGGGGGATGTGGTGGCAGGATGTGGATTTGTGGCATTTCTGGGGTGCAATGGGGGGGTGAGGACCCCCCACATATCCCCCATGGCACAGCAGCAAGCAGGGGCACTCAGGGTGCTTGTGCCCAGCACTGGTACCTGGTAGGGAAAATGCTGCACATTGTGACAAGGAGTGTAGCCCCCACCAGGCCATCTCTATCATATGCACAGCCCCTGTGCTCATGCAGCACAGGAGTTAAGCCCCACATGATGGAGTCAGCTGCCTTCCCCACCCCCTGCTGCATGCATCTGGTGGGGAGCACCAGCGATAGAAGCGGCCTGTCAGGGGCTGCACTCCTCATCACAATGTTCAGCACAAGCACCCTGAGTGCCCCTGCCTGCTGCTGCCACTGCATGCCAGAGCTACACCACATGGGAAGAGTCACCCCACCACCCTCCCTCACACACACATTCTGCCCACCCAAGCTCTGTGCTGCCACCACCCCCCTGGGCAGGGGCTCTGTGCTGCTGCCCGTCTCAGTCCTATGCTCTGTGCTCCCACCCAGCTGTAGCTCCACCCCACCCCTGACATTTCCCTACTTGCTGCCCAGAACCAGTGGGATTCTGGGGAAGACAAGCAGGTCCCCAGTGGCTGCAGCAGTAGCAGCAGCAGCCCTGCCCGGAACCTGCATGCTGGCCCTGCCCCTCCACCCACAAGGGTGGGAGCAAGGTGCAATAGAGCATGTTATAGTGGTTGTATACCTGAATGCCTTGTTCCCATCCTCATGGGCAGAAGGGAAGGGTGGGGTTAGCCTAATTAGCCAAAGGCCCTAATCAGTCAAATGCCCTGAATTAGAATTCCTTGGTGGGGGCCACAGGCTGGTTGAAAGTACCTGATGGGCCGGATCCAGCCTGCAAGCCATTTTTTGCCCACTCCTACAGTAGAAGATCCTCAATGAAATATGTGCACCTGCCATAAGTGCAAAGAAAATTGAGAGAGCTTTCTAAGAATGAATATAGTTTAAGCTAAACTTTGGCACTGCCAGTAGTGCATGGAACACCACAAAACTACTTCCTTAACAAGTCAAGAAGAAAGAGATTTATGCCTCTAAGGATGTGAACAGACACTGCATTTGTCCCTGCACCAGTTTTGCCTGTGCTTGTCTGGGAAAAGAAAGTTTCAAGATTAGCATGTATACATGTTACCCTTCCAGCTGGGGTTTACTGAGTAGCTGAATGCATTGTCATTTTTCTGCCACTGATCCAATGATGCAATCCTGGGACAGATGCACTTTGCAATGTCCCAAGACAAAATGTTAGCAGATCTTATCCTTTAAACCTTTTTAGGGTCTACCCCAGGACAAGGGAAATGGATGTCTGAACAATTGCAATATGCCCTGAGAGAAAATGTGATGTCTCTTCATAGCCTAAGAGGAGCAATTTCTTCTTGTTTCACCGTTGGTCTCAGAGTGTAGTTGCTATACTCACAAAAAGTAATGACTGCATGAAATAGAAGCTCATCTTCTGTTTTCTGTATGGTATGTTGAACTTCCACCTGTTCCACAAAGAACAATCCCAAATATAGGAGAGCTCAAACAAGGGCACATGGAATTCTTTCTTCTCCACCTGCCTTTGGGTAAATACAGTGGTTATACAAAATACTTGTGTACCAAGTTAAATTAATAACTAAACTAGCTAGTGCTTCAGTGACATAGCAAATATTTCTAAGCTCTTAGTAGGGAATAACAAGAATCAAAATACAAAAGTAATACCAAAAAAATCTATGTGCTACTAAGGAGAGAAAGGTATTTCTTTTAAGAATATGAAATTCAACACTTTTCAGTTCATGGCTTAGGTTGTCTTAAAACATGCAAAACAAACCACTGTGTTCACACAAACACACACCAGCTCACCTTGCTTTGGTGTTTTTGCAAATATTTATAAGTAGGGGATCCCATCCATAGGAGAAAAAATCTTGAACAATCCTGGGCATTGATAGTGGCTGAGTGACAAGCAATCATTCAAACTCCTTTCCTTGGAGCTGCTGTCCAAAACCTTCCTCTCAGAGGCAGGTCTCAAGACTCTATTTGACTGAAAGTTATACTCTTCATCTACTATGGACTTTTGACACAGCTCACACACTTAGGCACATTGTAGCACAAGTTCCCCAAGAGTATGTCAAGTTATTTTCCCTACAACTTAGCAGAGGGAAGGAGTTACAAGGACTTCAGTCCAAGTTATAATTGCTATATATTTGGTATATTTTTCTTACCTATGTAGGAGGTGTTGTGGTCTACCAAAGGAGTGGGGAAACAGGAGGCACCCTGTTTCTCTTCCACCAATAGTATTTCCATGTAAGACCTCACAACTGTCCCTTGTGCTAGTACTCCAAGAGGTGTGGGGGGAAGTGATGCAACAATGTCCCTGTTATCTGCAGTCACTAATGGCAAGGAGCAAAGGACTCATGCTGGACGTTTCTACTTCAATCTAATATATTGCTAGTTCTAGGCTATAGAGTAAATCCAAAACTATTGCTTTAAGAAAGTGTAAATATTAGCAAAGTAGATAGTACCACAGCCTTAAATCTACTCAATTCCCACAATTCCCACACACAAAGTGAAACCAGTCAGTTTTGGTGTTATCTTTACTGCTTTATAACTACCTAGATGGGTGTAGGCATTAATATTTCAATGAACTAAATAAATACATATATAAAACAAGTCCATGGAGCTCATTACAGACTATACAAAAAATAGAACTGTTCAAATGTTTTACTTATACTGGCAGAAATACAAAGATAAATAGGCATTATAATGTATAAACATCCTCTTTTATGGACACTACATTTATCTTGACAGTATCATTAAATGTCTCCCTACATGGGTACAGTTTTAAGAAATGTTTTTCAAGAGATACATTTTAGAATTAGGAAACACTGATAAAGAACCTACAAACAAAGTGGAGGATTAAATGTAAGTAAAAAAAAGTTTATTAGGAAATTGCGTTGTATTTTTATAAATGACTCGTTTATAAAAGCCACCAGTTTCAGTTCCTTCACAGCTGTCATGAAATTTCACCTTGCAAAATATTAGGAAGTTATTCAGTTAAATATAATATAGTGGATATATGACTGACAGCATTAGTGAAGTATTTAAATCTAGTTTAAAAACATAATTTATATGAAAAATACTATTTCTTAATCAGAGTCACTGCATTGAACCATTTTAATAAAGTATATTTTAATTTAATTAATTTTCCTGTTGCGAAATGAATTTTTGTATCTCAAAATTACAAATTGTCTGCTATATTTCTTTTTTTTTTTAGCCTTTTCTTCTTTTCAGAAGCTAGCCAGTGACTTGGAATAGGAGTGGTAGTGGAAGGAAGCTATCTACAATGTCTCCTATTTGCATTTCAACTTTACATATTCTCATCTCTCTATATTATTTCAGTACCTGTCTTTGACACATTTAAAATGCAGTGATGTAAGTGCCAGAAGAAAAAGAAAGGTAGAACTGAGCTTTTTCCAGGTTGCTACCATCCAGTGTCTTGTCACACACCAGAACATACTTAACCTCCCCAGCTTCCCATAAAGCCAGTTCCCTTCTCATCCCCAAGAACAACCTAAGACAGAATGAACAAGAAATGCAAACTCAGGAGCATGAGGATGTGTGCAAACACAGTCATTTTATAGGTATCACACAATTAGATCATTCACTGATCATTCACTGATCCTTGACAGAATGAAATTGAGCAGATGAGTCAAGTCAAAATTTATAGTTCTATGGATCAATTTAGGTGAAAATGAATGAGCCAGACTTCTTCATTGCAGTCATTGCTTGTTAACGGAAATATTTTTCTTTCTGTCATCAAAAAAATTCAGTCATAATACTAATGCCTAATCTCCCTGCTTGTCAAACAGTAGCAAGCAGGATTTTAATGTAAGGAAGGGCTGCAAAGTATGTAATTTAAATCAGATAGCTCTGGTCTCTTACTAAAACTGGTCCCTCCATTCTCTAAAATAACAGAGAGAGGGGTATATTCAACTCTGCCATATCATGTTATCTGACCCCAGTTTTTGTTTAGAATAGACTGCATGAGTATAGATATTTACTGAGATGGTATAACTCAATATTGTAATAAAGTAGTAAGTGTCAGTCATTGTGGTAAACTCTCCAAGGACATTGTTAAAAACAGAAAAGAACCTGAGTAATATCTATTTTTAAAACTACTTTGTAAAGTCAGAGAAAGGCAAATATTTTAGAACAGGAGTTGCAAAATATGGGTACTACAGGCCTGACTAACTATGTCATTCTAATATGTCCTAGCAACCATGGGATGCATGTGAAAAATCAATGGGCTAAATATTAATACATATGGATTTTGACAAAACCTTGGATTGGAACATTTGGTTTAATTCAGTTTCTAGTTAAGCTATTTTGACTTAAGGAATGAAAAATGCAACAGAATGCATGCAGGTAGATAGGCAAAAATAGATATCTATTTTAGGAATTTCTGCTACCATCAATCATTGTAGCATTTGAGTAGCCTACATGTAAAATCAGCAATGGGATTTCTCCCAGTCTGGCACTTCTCCCTTGTCAGAGTCAATGCTCTGGAATCCAGGATAAAACAGCTCTAGAATGATAATATAATTAGGTGTAGGAGACCTTTACTTTACTTTACTTGAGTTAGGACTATAAAGAGGAACACCTGAGTACTGTACCATCTTGGATGTCTCTTCATTTCAAGCTTGAGCACTGAACATGGTGCAAGAAGTGAGTTGGATCCTGTAAGCATGTGAAATCAAATACAGAAAATATTACAGCAGAAACACCCAAGCAAGCAGAGTACAATCCTGGCAACATATCAGTTTTCTGCCCAGAGCAGATGGACATTCTTTAGATCACAGTAAGACAGGATATAAATGGAATACAAAAATAAAAGCAGCCATGCTTTTAGCTGGAATAGACAAAAATTGCCAGATGCTACAGCAGTTCCTGTATGTGTCTGCAGCAGGCAAGGAGGACCCATATAAAATCCTACAAACACTCCAAAAACAATTTCAATCTGCAGAATGCCGTGCCAAGAATTATAGTCAAGAATGAAGAAAAATAATTAAACAATACATTTCCACAAAATGGCTGACTCGTGATCATCAAATTGTAAAGATAAAGTAATATATGAGATTATCTATAGGCATGAAAAGTGCAGGAAATCAAATGTGTGTACTCAGAGCCCTTAAACTCACTCAGCTGAGAACTAGCTAGTGAATAACTGCACACTGTAATACAGAATACACTGAAGACAGGGAAATAATGAAAATACAGCAACTGAAAAAGGGTTAGATTCTGCCAGTTGCTAAAAGAACAAAGCCAGTTATGTGCCAGTTGCAAGGCTCGGAAAGAACCTGAGATCACACAATACACATCACCAAAATTTGCATGTGTCAGTCATTCTGTCAGTCTGGCCAGACACCTAGTAAGAAGCTCCTCCTGCCTCTCAAGAATCTAGATTAGCTGGGTGCACAAATGTCACACATAAAGGCAACTAATACTATACTGATCACTGAGAACAGAAACATTCAAAAATACATCAGTCATTCTGGTGCATAAGCTTACACACGGAAGGATAGCAGGTAAGCCATACAACCAAGGATAGCAGTTGAGCAGATTTGGTATATTTAGGGAAATGCAAGCCAAGCAGTGATCAAAACACACATCTCCTCCAACAGACCTTAATATAAAATAGAATCAGAGCTTTTTGTTATAAATCACACAGATACTTCAATATGATAGCCTATTATAGATAATTCCTGGGACCAGATGAACTCTCAAGTATAGCCACAGCAACCATTTTAGAAAATAAAATGAAGCATACCAGCAGGCATAGAATGTCAAACTGTACCCTCTGACAAAAGAACCCAAATAGTTTTCAATTCATTTAAATGAATGTGTGCCTTAGAGAAACGGGAAACTGAAAATTGAAATTCTACAACCATGTCTACCACCTTAGCAACTGCACCAAGAAGCTCTGAAGTAAACAATGACATTCCTTCTCCACACATGCTCCCTTGCAATAGGAGGTAATATGCTGTCTCATTGGAATGTGCCACCACCACCTTAGTGGTGGAGGTATATGCCCAGCACTGCCCTCAAAAAGCTACATTACTACACATTACTGCACACCATCTTCCAAAACACAAGTACAGGCAGCCCACAAGTACAATGCTCAGTGGGCTGGTGTAGACATGCCCTAATACTTGACAAGTCATAGAATCATATAAAATTAGATTTGGAAGGGACCTAAGGGCCATTTCTATATGTTCTCCAGGAGTGTGTGTGTGGTTGGGGGGTGGGGCTCTTTAACTAAAGCAGCTCTCAGAGCCACTCTAATTAAAGTACCCAGAGTGTCTTGTGTATTAACTGAAAAATGGCAGTGGGGACATTCTACTAAAGCTTATCAGACAAGATTTAGTTAAATCACCCCCACCACCATTTTTCAGCATAGGGATGCTGATATATGAGATGCTAGAGTCTGCTGGAGGGCAGTAATTACCACACTCAAACAGACACGATTAATCTAGTCTGCTCTGACACGCTATAATTATTGCATCTCAGAGCAGCCTCACTGCTCATGTATAGACACCCCAGGAGGTCATTTAGTCTAATCCCCTTCTCAAAGCAGGGCCATCCCCAACTAAATCATTCCAGCCAGGGCTTTGTCAAGCCAGGCCTTAATAATCTCCAAGGATGGAGATTCTACCACCTCTCTAGGAAACCCATTCCAGTGCTTCACCACCCTCCTAGTGAGAAAGTTTTTCCTAATATCGAACTAAAACTTCCCTTGCTGCAACTAGAGATCATTACTTCTGGTACAATGTGGCCTCACCAGTGCATTATAGAGGGGAAGAATCATTTCCCCCAATCTGCTGGCAACACTCCTAAGTGGGCACTGTATACTCTTAGCCTTCTTCTCAACAATGGCATACTGTTGGCTTATATTCATCTCATTGTCCAACTGTAACCCCCAGGTCCTTTTCTGCACAGCTGCTGCCCAACCAGTCAGATCCCAAGCTGTAGTGGTGTATGGGATTGTTCTGTCTTAAGTGCAGGACTTTGCACTTGGCCTTCTTGAACCTCATGAGATTTCTTTTGGCCCAATCCTCCAATTTGTCTAGGTCACACTGAATCCTAGCCCTACCCTCCAGCATATTTAGTACTCCCACTAGCTTGGTGTCATCTGTAAACTTGCTGAGAGTGTACTCCATCCCATCTTCCAGATTTTCAATGAAGATATTGAACAAAACCAAGCCCAGAACGGACCCCTGGGACACTCTACTTGATGCCACCTGCCAACTAGACATCAAGCCATTGATCATCGTTACCTGTTGAGACCAGCTTTGTATCCACCTTACAATCCATTCAGTTAACCCATACTTCCTTAGCTTGCTTGCAAGAAAGCTATGGGAGACTATATTAAAAGCCTTGCTAAAGTCAAGGTGTATCATGTCCACTGCTTTTCTCTCATCCACAGAGCTAGTCATCTCATCATAGAAGGCAATCAGGTTGGTCAGGCATGCATTGCCCTTGGTTAATCCATGCTGACTGTTCCTGATCACTTTCTTCTCATCCTTTTAGAAATGAATTCCTTGAGGATCTTCTCAGTCATTAAATGGAGAAAAATTCTGACAGAAGTCTTTATCAGCAATCCGGTACAGTACCTGACATCAAGATGCACACATACATTGCTTATTAGATATACAGGATGAATCCATTAGTAAAGGGTCAACAGGCACAAAGCAAGATTTATAAAGCCCAGTGCTGCTTTTACCATAGTAAAGACTTGCCAAGAGTTATAACTGGAAGCCATTATTTCTTTGGGACAAGTTATATTCCTAGAAGTAAACAATATGTACTAAACCTTCTAAATAATGAAGGATAATAGACATTCCACTAAAACCTCAGATATATTTCCTTCCCTTAACATAAGGAAGAATGGTAAACTTAGCACTAAGCTGTAATGTGATAAGCATGGCATGGAGACAAGCTATAGAAGCTACACTTTGTGAAAGGGCACCCAATACAGTGCCTGTTATGGGGGAAAGGGAGATATGCCACCAGAAACAAAGAAGAAACTTTACCCATGGCTGGACCATGGCAGGAAAGGCAGAACAACACCAGGCACCAGAAACCCAGGTGTTCCCAATGAAGCCTTGCCCAGAACCTGGCAAGCCCACATGTGAGAGCAAGGACAGGGTGGATTGGCTCCCAGGGGAGGAGCCAGAAGGTAAAAGGCATGCAATGGGAAGAGATAAATTGCCTCCAGAGCAAGGGCCAGCTGGAAAAGGTGGAACTGTGATGAGGAGCAAAACTGGGATGATGAGCCAAGCAACTCTGGATGCAGGTACTCACCGAAGCCTGAGGAGCTGAAGCAACCTCTGGGAAAAGCAGATGAGCAGTGGTCTGGGCGAATGCTGAGCTAGGGAAGGGTTTGCCTGTGGATGAAAAGACTGGAGAAGCAGAGTGAGGAACTGTGGGGAGGCAGGCAAACTCCTCAACCATCCTTATCTGGGCTGGAAAACTCAGGGAAGGATTTAAAGGGCCAGCTCTTATGACCCCTACTAAAATTAAGTTCAAATGACCTCAGCTAGGTAGTTATCAAACCTCTTTTTAAAGACCCCTAAGGTAGGAGCTCGCACCACTTCCCTGAAAGTGGAAGCTGGTTCCAGATCCTGGCCACCCTGACTGTGAAGTAGCGTCTCCTGATGTCTAGCCTGAACCTACTTTCAATCAACTTGCGGCTGTTGTTCCTTGTTACTCCCAGTTGTGCTCAGGGGAACACGATCTCATCCAATCCCCTCTGGTCCCCCCTGGTAAGTTTATGGACAGCCACTAGATTCCCTCTCAGCCTTCTCTTGTGAAGGCTGAACAGATTTAAGTCCCTTAGCTTCTCCTCATAGAGTCTGCCCTGCTGATCCCTGATCATGCGAGTGGCCCTCCTCTAGACCCCCTCCATGTTGTCCACATCCTTCCTGAAGTGTGGTGCCCAGAACTGCACACAGTACTCCAACTGTGGCCTGACCAGTGTTGCATAGAGGGGGAGGATCACCTCCTTGGACCTGTTCATGATGCATCTGTGGATACATGACAAGATGCGTTTAGCCTTGCTGACTGCGTCCTCACATTGGCAGCTCATATTCATTTTGGAATCGATAATGACTCCAAGATCTCTTTCTACCACCTTGCTTTCAAGAAGGGAGTTCCCCAGCCTATAGGTATACTTCTGGTTCTTCCTGCCCAAGTGCAGTACCCTGCACTTGTCAGTATTGAATCCCATCTTATTCACATTTGCCTACCACTGTAACCTGTCCAGGTGCAGTTGTATCCTGTCCCTCCCTTCTAGCATGCCCACCTTACCCCAAATCTTGCTATCATCAGCGAATTTGAACAGGGTGTTTTCACCCCCTCATCCAAGTAGCTGATAAAGAAATTGACCAATATGGGCCTGAGAACCAAGCCCTGGGGGACTCCACTGCCCACATCCCTCCAGTTCAAATATGACCTATCCACCACCACACTGAGTGTGGCCCCCTAGCTAATATCCAACCCATTTGACTGTGTAGGCATCAATACCACAGTCACCTAGCTTTTTAATGAGAATGGGGTGGGAGACAGGTCAAAGCCTTTCCTAAAGTCCAGAAAGACTACATCCACCACAACACCTGTGTCCAATGATTTTGTGACCTGATCATAGAAGGCTATCAGGTTGGTCTGACAGGACCTGCCCTTAATGCACCCATGATGGTTGACCTTGAGCAATCTCCCCCATGCTGGTCCCTCCCAGATATGCTCCTGGATAATTTTTTCAAAGAGATTCCCAGGACCAAAGTAAAACTAACGGGCCTATAGTTGCCTGGGTCCACCCTTCTCCCTTTTTTGAAGATGAGGACTACATTGGCCTTCTTCTAGTCTTCTGGAACCTGGCTAGAGCACCACAAGTGCTTGTAAAGCCATGCCAGGGGCCCTGCAATGACCCCTGCCAATTCCCTCAGCACCCTAGGGTGGAGAGCGTCTGGACCTGCTGATTTGAACACATCCAGCCCTTCCAGAAGTTTCCTAACTCAGTCCTCCCTGACCCTAGGCCTGGGGGAGTTACTCCTGAGTCCATCCTGTACCCCAAAAAGGGAGAAGTCCTGGTCCTTGTTCAGAAAAAATGGAGGCCAGGAATAACGGTCACAAGCTGGCGGAGGGTAAGTTTACATTAGATATTAGGAGGCGCTACTTCACAGTCAGGGCGGCTAGGGCCTGGAACCAGCTTCCAGGGGAAGTGGTGCAGGCTCCTAGCCTGGGGATTTTTAAAAGGAAGTTAGATGTGCACCTTGCCGGGGTCATCTGACCCCAGTGCTCTTTCCTGCCAAGGCAGGGGGTCGGACTAGATGATCTACCTAGGTCCCTTCCGACTCTAGCTACTATGAAACTATGAAACTATGAGGCAAAGAATTTGTTTAAAAGGTCTGCTTTTTCCTCTTGTGCAACCACCAGATTGCTAAGCGTATCCTTGATACCCTGCACTGGATGGGGAATTCCAGTAGTCGATGATCGCTATCGCACAGGTGGTCGAGGATCCGGAGTCCCCTCACCAGGTCATCGCCTGTGGCCAGGACCAGGTCCAGCAGGGTCTGGTGGTGGTGGGACAGTGCACCTCCTGGTGGGACTGTGCACCTCCTGCGTTAGGTGGAGGTCTTGTATCCCAACAAGTAACCTATGTGAGTGGTCATATCTGGCTGACTGCTCTTCCCAGCAAATGTCCAGGTACTCCATGATGACCACATCCCTCGACTTAACTGCCTCCGCAAGATGACCTGAGAATTCCTGGTCCAGCTCTTCCCCCTGGTTGGGTGGTCTGTAGTAGACACCCACTGTTAAGTCCCTTTCCCTGCAACCCCTTTGTATTCTGACCCAGAGCACTTCAGCCTGCTCCTCCTCTTACCCTATCCTGTTAGTTGAGGATGTGTATCATGAAGTTTGCTAGGTACAAGAAAGAAATCAAGCTTGACTGTGTTATGTGTAGTGATAGTGTTTTACTGAGTCTGTAAAATGCTACAACTATAAGTGATTGTAATGTCAACTATTCTGGATTATAAAATGTAAAGCAAAACTTCTTAATAAGATATGAAATCCTGAAGAGTGGCTACAAAAATGGTACATCATGCAAAGCATCACCTCCATAACCTTGCAGAGTTCAACCATGCCAAAGATCAAGGAGGCTGACTAAATTGTTTATTTTATTGTCATCCTTTTATTTCCCTTTTCCCCCCTTGTTTTTGTTTTATTTGTGTTAAAATTAATGTATTTAAACTTGTAAAGTAGAAATAGTAATGTAATGTAATTTTATTAATTCTCAGAATTTATGCAAAAATTAAGAACACAATTTAAAATGATAGAATCCTAAGGAAGACCAAGGCCTTCCTGTGCAAACAGAATACCTAGTTTCCATGGCAAGTTAAAAACAAAACAAAAAAAGTCCTAACCCTTAACATTTATCCAGACTTTTACAGGATGGAGAGGCACTAGTAGTGCTACAATGGCACCAAGTATGCAGTTGATACAAGAAGAAAACATTGCCCAGTATACAAGAAAGGTAAAGTTGCCAAGGACATGTCTGGTCCTCAAAAATTCTAACAATAAAATATTTTTCTAATCTAATTAGCCATCTTGACAATCAAATAAGGCACTGACTTGGAGCAACATATTTACCACGCCTTTAAAAATTTTAACTCAGGTTATTTTGGTGTGCCGAGTTAGTATTTGCACACCATGGGCTTTCGAATGAGTTAAGTCTCATGTGTAATTCTTCATGGATTCTTGCATGGGTGGGGCAAGTACAAATCTACCCCCAATAATGTCTTTCCCAATAAATTACAGTAGGAGGTGTATGTAAACCAGCTTTCACAGTCTTCGCCCTGTGGGACTCTTTCTCGAAAAAAAGTGCCACACCCTCAGGCTTGCCAGGATCATTATACATTGGGGTTGGGGATAACGCAAGCGTTGGACAAGCATTCATCCTCCCATAATAGTCCATCTTGCAACTCTTTCCAGTAATGCCATCACTCCATAAATGCCCCCAGTCAAAGCATCCCCACACTGGCTGAGGTGGCCAGGTGCGGTCATCACCTCTCCCAACCCACCCCACCCATGCCTGAACCACACAAAATGCCATGCATGCCAATTTGCATATGGAAAAATACATGCCATACATATAGATAGACAACATTTCAAACCTTTATTTAAAAAATGTGGTGCATTTACATGATTTTTTAATCAAAAGAGGAATAAGTCAAAATATATTTAAATAATAAATAAATTCAAAAACATTTTTTAAAAATTGGGAAAATAGGCAAATAGTAGGAAAAAAGGAATCAGGATTTTCTTCCCCATCACGTATACAGCATGTTTTAAACCACTATTATAGTATGATATAATTAATACACTATACACTAAGTATACACTTTTTCCTATAATTCTATACAATATGTATCTATCTATACAATATGTATACACTATACAGTAATTTCTATAATTCTATACCGTATCTATTGATCTATCTATCTATACAATATCTAAACACTATCTATTACACTATTTTCTATAGTATACTAAATAACTTGCTTCTTGTTCATGCTTTTTCTTTTTGGTCTTGGTCCTATCCTGTGCAATTTCTGACAGCAAAAATTTTCAGCAGGGAGGGGGAAGAAAGACGACAATGGGATTTTGGACCACAATCCAAAACCACCTTCTTAACCCCGCTCTCCCCACAGCACAAGGTTGGTGAGACATTTCTGTTATTACCTATCTATTACCCAGGATGCTGCATATCCTGAGGGGCTGATCTGGCAGGCAGTGTCTGCCTGGACTATTCATCATGTTTCTGGAATGAGAATGTCAATTATAAGAAATAGGAAGGTTTAAAATCTTGAAGTCTTGGGGTACCACACTGCAAACAAAGTTGCAGACTTACCATTCTGGTGATGTTGCTGTGCTTGGCATTTATGAACACCATGGCAGGTGCAGTGGGTGGGGAGCATGAGTCGGGGGGCACATGGGTAGGGGGCAGGGGTAGCACTGTAGATGGTGGAGGAGGTGGTGGAGGTAGTGGCAAAATTACCATGGGGTAATATATCAGAGGCACAGTACTGGGTTACTCCTCCATTTCTCTTGATTTCCCTGTATTAATTATTCTGTGCCCCCCCCCACCCCGTGCCGTACCATGCCCTGGCTGCTTGCAGTCAGCTGTGGAGCCAGAGGAGAGAGGAGTGCAGGAGGAGGGAGAGGAAGAAAAAAAACCCCAGAAAATAAAATCACACAACACCTACTGGCCAAAGCCCTGAACTGCCGAAATAGCCCAGCACCACCTGATGGTGAAAGGAAGTAATAACAAGTCTTTAAGTTGCTTACTGTTTGTACACCACAAATCCATAGATAGGACAATGTTAGGTGGTGGCGATGCAAAATAAAACATGTCCAAGCAGTTTTACTTTAATGCACCAAAAAAACTTTTAAAGTAGCAGGAAATTCCACTCATACAAACACAAACGCAGTTGCAGTGGCATAAACAGGAAAGATTGTGATGTACAAATGCCCTGAGAAAGGCCGCACATACTGCTATGGATCTGAGAGTTACAACGCTAAGATAAGGAGATTATGCACAGGGTCAAAGAGCACCTGGGATCCAATTACAACACCCCTGGGTGACATCAGTGCTGCCTCCTGTGGGAAGACTGCTGTCCTTCCACACTGGAGTGGTGAGGCAGAACACTCCACACTACACATTGATTAGGAAATGCTGGAGTGTAGGGGGCCTTGGAACAAGAGATATGGTACATGGGAACTGCAGACTCATGGTTCAAAAAGCCAGTAAGGCATCCAGCAGGCCCTGCTTCAGGAAGCAGCACTGCAAGAGGGGAGCGGAACCCAGATGTCTGAAACCTGATGCCCACCTTTCCTGGATGCTGGTGTTCACCAGTGTAAGCATAGTGCCCCAAAGAGGTTCTAGGGTAGTCCCAGAAGGGGGCAGAAGTGCTCAGAATGGTGGGGAGGGGCAGCCCACCACCCTACACCATTGTGGGTCTGGGTCTTGCTGCAAGGGAGGATAGCAGTCCCCTGAGCTCCGGTCCAAGTTCTGGAGCAGGCGATGTTCCACAGTTCTTCTTTATTATGCACATAAAATGTTTGGGAGCTGTGACATTTAATTAAACACAGAGGCAGTGGTTTCATGTGCAGCAGTCCCCCTGCCACCCCAAGTTTCAAGTTTGTTAAGTTGAACCCCTTCAAGTGCCCACTCCGCACTCTCTCTCAACATCATAACCACCCAGTGCAGCCAGGGTCTTTCCCCACTTTCTCAACATTTTCGGAGAAGAAGGTTCCAAGTTCTGGAGCAAGTAATATTGCACAGTTTTAGTTCAATAAACAAAATACAAGTTTGGTAGCTTCAACATGTGATTAAAATGTCTCTTCCCTGCACTGCTTTCTCCCTAGTACATGCCCTTGGGGGTCTTGGGAAGGAAGAAAGGAAGGGGGGGTGATGTGGGTTGTGGGCAGCAGTGCCCAGGTTTGTCCAGAAGAGTGTGGGTTTGCCAGAAGAGACCAGGGCTGGACACCTATGGTTCAAGCACCAGTGCAGAGGCACTCAATGCCCTCTGGTCCTACTCTGCTGGGGAGGCTCCCAGTCTGTGCAGGTGAGGATCTAGTTGGGCAGGGCTTTATGGATTTGGACAGCCTGCTGCTGTGTGGGGCTGAAGCCACGAGCATTGGCATGCAGGAATGCAGGCATCTGGGGGACACATGCACACACATGTACATGCACACACACACAACCAAGGTGTCCAACATACACACAGACACGCACACTTGGTGTGCACAGGGTATGCTGAGTGGGCATGTGGTAGCTATGACGAGCTGCTGCCGTATATGGTCCAGGTGGGTAGCTTTGTTGTCCCCACCAGCCAATCAGGGGTGGCTCAGCTGTTTGGCTCTGCTTGCAGTATTCAGCAGCATGGGTAGCCCATGGGGCATGCTGGGAGCCATGCAAGAGCCCCTCCCCCCCACACACACACCTTCTAGACTTGGGTTGTGTGGGCAGGCTTCATGCCCTACCCCTGCCAAAGGCCAACATGTCTTCTGCCTCCTCCCAACCTAACCATTAGAGCTTAAAGCTTGAAAGTTAAAGTGCTTCTGTTGCGGGCTTCTTGAACTCCTGTACTTAGTGTGAAGGAACACTGGCTGGTGTTATTGAAACCAGCTTATCAAAATGCTTCATCACCAGAAGCAGCAAGGGTTTTCACAAGGAACTCAAGACTCTCATTCACTCCACTATCAAACAGTCTGCGATGTATACTTCTCCCAAGCACAGTTGGTTAATTGGTATGTTTTAGATTTGAAGCAGAACTCAAAGGAACATTATAAAATGTTAAGTTTGTAACCAGATAATGGTTTAATTTTGCTGGCTCAAATGTGACAAAGGGTGTGATAAATTCCTGATAAGCAGAAGCCATAATGCATTTATGTATATGTTACTATTTAAAAAGTTTGAACCCTGCCTTCCAAAAGTGCTAGATGAGAGATGACTGTGTATGCGGAGAAAAGAAGAAATGCTAAATTTTGCACTTTGTTTTCTTTTTATGCTTGAACAGCTGAGGGTCTTTTAATGTTTCATAAGATTAGTAGACTTGGATTCACCTAACCTCTTCTTGAAGCCTGTCCTATAGCCAGATCCTCCTGGATGAAAAAAACATCTAAGGCCCCACTCTACCTTTCTGCATGCATAAGCTATAGCTTGGCACAGAGCCTGCCTTGCAGCAGTGGAGTATATGAACTCTCGTCCTTCCATTCAGCCTGACCTTGTTATGGCAGATACAGTTACATAAAAATACACATAATAAAAGAAAGTCTGATCAAATACAGCCATCTAACCAAAAAGCTAAGGACTAAATAAGCCATAGTGACTAAAAACCTCTTCCGAGATTGGCTTCCTAGAGAGGTGGAAAGATGGTTTACCGGGTGGTTAACATGACATAAGGAACAGCACCAGTAATGACTTTAGTCTCATAATAGAAAAAATTCCTATAACAAGAAACTGACATAACAAGATGGGAAAGAAGGAAAATGAGGGGCTGAAATCACTAGGAAACTGACACCTTCTTAGTGATTCTCACATATCAAGGGAAAAATTGAACATCAACAGTCTTTTCTCATCGCTATGGACTTGTATAAATACACTGCAGACTGCAGTGGAGCATAGAAATACCCAAGCTAGACCACATACTGCAATCAGTTTAGCCTTGGCAATGCACTGCTCCAGGTTGGCTAATTGTCCTTCATGAGAGCATATTGATAGTGACATGGGTATGTGTGACCTGTTACCCGTGTCACCTATATGACATCTAGCAACAATTCTACTTGAAGGAATCTCTCACTTCAGGAGTAACTAGATAACTTACCCTGGTAAGAAGCAGATTTGTCATTTCAGCAGACCTGTATTGCCCTGGCTAGATCTGGTACTGGGTATCTCTATCCTGCACTGCAGTCTTCAGTGTAGGCATGCCCAGAAGTGTTCATCAAGATCAGTGCTAAAGTAAATCAGTGCTGAGTTTTCCCCAGACATACAGCACAGCTTTGTCAGTTCAGATTAATTATTTCAGGATTAAGCAATGCAGAGAAGATAGGGGAAAGCCCCATGGAAAAAAAGGAAAAAAGAGAACAAAACACACAGGGTCTCCCTCTAAACTTCTGCATCTGAACTGAAACACAAAGCTGCGTCAACTCCTGCATTATGAAGGATAACAGAGGTACAATGACACCTTCTCTTTGCGTTGTACACTACAACTGATAGAGCAGGGTGGGAAAGTTTTAATTGCTGCTGTCTATGTTGTGGAAATTTGGTGAATAATTGAGGATTTCAGACTACAAGGATGTGAGTCTTATGCCTCCCTGGTATTGTGTTTTGTTTCATGATTTATATACATATAACACACTGGTAAGTGTTCATATATCTGGATGAATCTAATAGAAATCCTGTTTAGTTTCATAAGTGTTCCCATTTATAAAAACAAGAAGCATCTACAGCGGACATGTTTACACATCTTTCAATCTTTATATCTTTCAAACAAAAAAAGTGATGTTGGGATCCCTTAAAGAATGAGCTTGCTGAGTTAAACCAGCAGGGTTACTGGACATTATTTAGGTAGTTGAGCACATGGAAAGGCAAGAAGGCAATTTTAAATATACATACTTAAAGACTTCAGAAATTACTTTGATTCACACTCAGCAAGTCACCTTTGGCTAACTGTGCTCAACAGGTGAGAAGCCACATTCTTCCCCCTTATTCAGCAAATTACTCTACAGGATTAAAAGGAATTACTTATTATCTATGATTAAATTTTACACATTCAAATATTTTTAGCACTGCCAGGTCAGGCATGTGCATTGCTAGGTAACTGAGCTAAAAAACAGAAAGTTTCATAGAGGTGGAAAATGCACATTTCCTACCTCTAGAACTGGAGTTGTCTCTGTCTTCATCTGACCCATCCAGATTAGGGATGACCACTTTTCTAAATTAGTAAGGCTGTTAAAAGTATAAGGAAAAAAGATGTAGAAAAAGTGTAGAAAGTTTACTTAAGTATTTTTTCAGATTGGAATCTTCACAAAGCCATTTTTTTCAAAATATTTCTGAAAAAGTTTAATAGGAAAAATTGTCTCTTCACTCAGGCTAGATTGCAACTAATAGAACAAGCAAGGCTGAGGAAAAGACGTACTGTCTACCTACTGTCTCAGAAAGATGGACAACAGGTCTGTCATTAATCTGTTACACTGATTTTGAGTAATTTTGCTAAAGTCAACATATAAAGAGAATGTCGTTTTAATTAAATTTAACTTGGTAACATAAAAACAACTAGTTTAAAAAATAAACAAATAAAAGAAAACAAAACCCTAAAAACCTGTTTTTTTGCACAGTAAGTTTTGGAAAAAATTGTCCTTCCCTCTGTCTTCAGAGGCTTTTTATTATAAAAATAAACAAACCTGGCTTTTCAGAACTGTCTTACATGAGAATGAATTTTGAAAACAGAAAAACAAACCAATCCTAGAAATTGTTGGGAGGTAGGGTTGTTTTCTTTGCTTATTTTTGTTTTGTTTATAAGAAAAGAATCTTTTTATTTTAGTCAAAGAATGGTTTAAATTTTAAAAATTGAAAATTCATCATTTTTGCCTGTAACACAAGTAAATACTCTACATCTAAGAATATCCAAGCCATGTACTTTTATATTGGTGAAGAGATTTTGTTTTGAAAAGTAACTATAAAAAGGCATTATTTTTCTCCAAGTCTCCTTTTCTCTGGTTTTGGAATATTAAAAATAAAATACAATTTTTTAACACTGACATTTCTGTGAGAATGAGCACATTGTACAGTGTTCCAGGATATCCCTTGTGCTTTTGTACAGGTGGGAGACAGGATATACTGCCTGTGTCAGAGGAATGTTCAACTGGATGTTTTTAAACTGTATTTTCAAAGAGGAGAGAAACACTAGTTCTACACTAACCAGTTAGACAAAGCAATTTTACCCTTGAAAGGTACAGCCAATTAACTGATAGAATTTTAAGTTTCATGCAAAGAAGAGTTGTGTGCACAGGCTGCTTTAGCAGGGCAGGAGGGCTCTAAGCCTGGCTGTTGGGGCTTCTCCTACCTGGAGCACTCCCCTCCCATCTCCAGACCCAATCTAAGCAGGCTGCAAGGCCCATGGCAAATCAGCTCATACAGCGCCCTGTCCTGATCCCATGCACCCTGGATTTCCCAGTACCAAATTTAGAGTCTTCATGGCAAATATGAAGCGTGGGGAACATTTTTTCTTTCCCAGTGTATCTATTGCAGCATCGCAAATTATTTTGAGATGCTACAACAGGCACATACTCACTCATCTGGATATGGCCTTAATGCTCAAAAGCCCCAGATGCCAATTCACTAGGTTTTTTTGTCCTCCTCAAAGGACAGCAGCATAATGTGGGATCAGACAGCAGAGTGAGGAGAGAAGTGAAGGAGTAAAGGAGTACCTCATCCTTCCATCCCATGGTCCGCCTCCACTTTCTGGTTGCAGGAAACAGCCAGTGCATGTAATTTGTGGCCCAGAGTACAACATGCTCTGAGAACTGGTTTTGCAGAGCAGCAACACAATTCAGTGTTGCAAGGAGGAGAATTTACACCATTTTTGCTGCCAAAATCGGCATTTTTCTTACCCTCTGGACATGGGCTTTCACAGAAGGGTGAGATTGCATTTTTTCCATGATATGTCCCTGTCAAGGTACATAGTCCTACCTCCTTCAGCAAAAAGGGATTTATACCCCACCACTGATGCATCTTAGATCTATATCCTCCTCCTATTATGGAGTCCAGGACTCTATATTGTGGGGCAGCACTTTGCCCCACACTAAAGCAAACATTATACCACTGATTCCTAAAGGCCACTTCCCTTGTTCCTTTACCTAGTCAGGCTTTCTTCTCTGGCTCCTAAGCAAAAGAAATTTTAGAAGTTAATTTCAAGGCTGCTTTACTAACCTTTCCCCAAGTATCTTAATTCCCTCTCAGATGTCTGCATAGGCTTCAGAATAGCTCTATACAATATAGTATTTTTCATTTGTTTTTTAAAGTTGTGAAATTACATATAAAAAGCAAGTGCTAAGGTTACAAAAGTAAACATTGTTATAAAAGCAAAATTCAGAACAGACAGAATTCAAAGCAACTTTAAATCACCCTCCTGTTGCACATGCATTAAGATACAGGCTTTAAATTACTTGATTATATTACTTTTCAAATTTAGCATTCTTTTAGTGTAAGATGTTTTTGTGTAATTTATAATCATTTGCTCTGAGCCTAATGGAGATTGTTCCTATTCTAAGGTCTAAGGAAAGGTATAAATGCAGCACTTACAGCAGCAGAACTTCAGAGCTGCAGTCAAACTGGCTGATCAGCAGGGATCCAGTTTTCCATTTCCCATGGAAAAATGGAGAAAACCATGAATTTCCCCTTTTTATCAGAGAAAATGCAAATGTCTGTTTTTAGCAGAGAAACCCACAGAGTCTCTGCTTCTCCAAAGAGCTCTGCAGGCTGGTTGAGCTCCAGCCTGCAAGAGCTGTTTGCAGACAGGGCAGGAAACCCCCAGCCCTGCCCTGAGGGGGGGGGAAGGAGGATGGGTGGGGCCTAAGGCTGTCAGTCAGCCACAGCTTGGGGCTCTTCTCAGCCTCACTCTTCACTCCTGGAGCCTGTGTGGTAAGTGGGGCTTGCAGGGGGCCCCTCTGTCAGGGCTGGGGGGTTGCAGGTCATGGCTGGGGAGTACCAGCAGGGCTGGCAAGGAGCCAGGTGCCAGCCCTGGCCCCAGCCCTGGCCCCGGACCTAGCCCCGGCCCCGGCCCCAGCCATGCCCAAGCAGGTGGCAGTAGTGGGGGAGCTGGGGACAGAATATGCACAGGTGGTATTCTCTTCCATCCTACCAGTGAACGGACGCGGAAGACGGCATGAGAACTGCATCCGAGAGACCAACTGGCGGCTTCGGAATTGGTGTCTCGAGGCAGGCTTCGGCTTCCTGGACAATGACCCATACATTACAACGAGGGACATGCTCAGCTGGGATGGGCTTCACCTGTCCCCCAAAGGTAAGCCTGTGTTTTCTTCCAGGTTGGCGGATCTCCTCCGGCGGGCTTTAAACTAGGCTCGTCGGGGGGAGGGGAAGATGAGGGTGGGGGAGGCTGTGGACCACCAAACCAGGTGGCACCCACAAGGACAGCCCAGCCTGAAGAAAGAGAGCTTTGGGAACGTGAAAGACAGGGGGTGGACAGCAATACGGCACAGGTAAGGAACGGGAAGGTTAGAGACAAAAAGCCCTTTAGGACTTGGAGCGAGGGGGTAGCAAAAGCACCAGTCACAGGGCTCAAGTGCCTATATACTAATGCTAGGAGCATGGGGAACAAGCAGGATGAACTAGCGCTCCTGGTTGCACTAAACGACTACGACTTAGTGGGGCTGACGGAAACCTGGTGGGATCCATCCCACAACTGGGCGGTACATATTGAGGGCTATAGATTGTACAGAAAGGACAGAGTGGGGAAAAGGGGGGGAGGGGTTGCGCTCTATGTTAAGGAGCAATATACATCAACCCTCATCAAGACAGAATCAAAGGATGAGGAAGTAGAAGGACTGTGGGTTAGGCTACATGGGGGGCAAGGAGAAAAGGATTTGGTGGTAGGGGTCTGCTACAGACCCCCATATCAAGGGGAAGAAATAGATTTGGGGCTCCTGAGGCAACTCTCAGAGACCATAAAAGCTAAAGAGGCGGTGGTCATGGGGGACCTAAACTACCCGGACATCTGCTGGGAGACACAGACAGCAAAGTCCCACCGCTCACGCAGGTTTCTAACCTGTGTACAGGACCTCCACCTGACGCAGGAGGTACAGGGTCCCACTAGGGGGAATGCCTTACTGGATCTGGTATTGGCAACGGGGGATGACATAGTAGGGGACCTACAGATCGGTAGCCATCTGGGGGACAGTGATCACCTAAAAGTACAATTCAACATAAGGCGTCGAGTGGGTAAGGTAACCAGTAGGGTGAACGTGCTGGACTTTAGGAAAGCTGATTTCAGCGAACTCAGGCGATTAGTGAAGGATGCACTGCAGAGTAGTAGTTTTGAAATGATGGGAGCCCAAGAAGGGTGGCTGTGCCTTAAGGAAGCTATCCTTCTCGCACAAAGCGAGACGATCCCCGTGCGAGGTAAAAGAGGGAAAGGGGCCAGGAGGCTTCCCTGGCTGACCAGAGAAATCCAGGGCAGACTAAGGGCCAAAAGGGGAGCACATAAAAAGTGGAAACAGGGAGAGATCACCAAAGAGGAATATACCTCTTCTGCTCATGCTTGTAGGGAGGCAGTTAGACAGGCCAAAGCTACCATGAAGCTGAGGATGGCAACCCAAGTAAAAGACAATAAGAAATTGTTTTTTAGATATATAGGGAGTAAAAGGAAGGCCCAGGGAGGAATAGGACCCCTGCTAAATGGGCAGAAACAATTGGTGACGGACAGAGGGGACAAGGCTGAACTCCTCAACGAGTTCTTCGCCTCAGTGTTCCTAAGCGAGAGGCATGACAAGTCTCTCACTGGGAGTGTAGGGAGGCAGCAGCAAGGCACCAGACTTCCATGCGTGGACCCTGAGGTGGTGCAGGGTCACTTGGAGGAACTGGATGCCTTTAAGTCGGCAGGCCCGGATGAGCTCCATCCGAGGGTACTGAAGGCACTGGCCGACATCATTGCAGAGCCACTGGCGGGAATATTTGAACGCTCGTGGCGCACGGGTCAAGTCCCGGAGGACTGGAAAAGGGCCAATGTGGTTCCCATTTTCAAGAAGGGGAGGAAGGAGGACCCGGGTAACTATAGGCTAGTCAGTCTCACCTCCATCCTTGGCAAAATCTTTGAGAAAATCATCAAGGCTCACATTTATGAGAGCCCGGCAGGACAAATTATGCTGAGGGGAAACCAGCACGGGTTCGTGGCAGGTAGATCGTGCCTGACCAATCTAGTCTCTTTTTATGACCAGGTCACAAAACGCCTCGACGCAGGAGGAGGGGTGGATGTCGTATACTTGGACTTCAGGAAGGCCTTTGATACGGTATCCCACCCCATACTGGTGAACAAGTTAAGGGGCTGTGACTTGGATGACTGCACAGTCCGGTGGGTGGAGAATTGGCTGGAGGGTCGCACCCAGAGAGTTGTGGTGGATGGGTCGGTTTCGACCTGGAAGAGTGTGGGCAGTGGGGTCCCGCAGGGCTCGGTGCTTGGACCGATACTCTTTAATGTCTTCATCAGCGACTTGGACGAGGGGGTGAAATGTACTCTGTCCAAGTTTGCAGATGACACTAAGCTATGGGGCGAAGTGGACACGCCGGAGGGCAGGGAGCAGCTGCAAGCAGACCTGGACAGGTTAGACAAGTGGGCAGAAAACAACAGAATGCAGTTCAACAAGGAGAAATGCAAAGTGGTGCATCTAGGGAGGAAAAATGTCCAGCACACCTACAGCCTAGGAAATGACCTGCTGGGTGGCACGGAAGTGGAAAGGGATCTTGGAGTCCTAGTGGACTCCAAGATGAACATGAGTCGGCAGTGTGACGAAACCATCAGAAAAGCCAATGGCACTTTATCGTGCATCAGCAGATGCATGACAAATAGGTCCAAGGAGGTGATACTTCCCCTCTATCGGGCGCTGGTCAGACCGCAGCTGGAGTACTGCGTGCAATTCTGGGCGCCGCACTTCAAGAAGGATGCGGATAACCTGGAGAGGGTCCAGAGAAGGGCCACTCGTATGGTTAAGGGCCTGCAGGCCAAGCCCTACGAGGAGAGATTAGAGAAACTGGACCTTTTCAGCCTCCGCAAGAGAAGGTTGAGAGGCGACCTGGTGGCTGCCTAGAAGTTCGTCAGGGGGGCACAGAAGGGAATTGGTGAGTATTTATTCACCAAGGCGCCCCCGGGGGTTACAAGAAATAATGGCCACAAGCTAGAGGAGAGCAGATTTAGATTGGATATTAGGAGGAACTTCTTCACAGTTCGAGTGGCCAAGGTCTGGAACGGGCTCCCAAGGGAGGTGGTGCTCTCCCCTACCCTGGGGGTATTCAAGAGAAGGTTGGATGTGTATCTAGCTGGGATAATGTAGGCCCAGCACTCTTTCCTGCTTATGCAGGGGGTCGGACTCGATGATCTATTGAGGTCCCTTCCGACCCTAGCATCTATGAATCTATGAATCTATGTTGCTTCTGCTGCAGCTGCCTTCTGTTGGGGGCAGGGAGATAGATGAAGGCTTGGGTCCCTGGCTCCATAGCCCTGGCAGCTGGAGGGGTAGGAGCTGTGGGGGGGCAAGAGGCATGAGTAGGGCAGGAAGGGCTGTTGTGGGGGCAGTGAGGGGTACCAGCAGGGCTAGGAGGGGGGCTGCAGGGAGCTTTTAATTTTAATAATGGATATGGGGGATTTTATGAGAGAATTTTAAATTTTTTGTCAGACAATTTTTTTTTTTTTTATCAGAGATAACCAGGATCCCTACTGATCAGGTAAAATGAAAATAAAAAGTTTTTAACAAAACTAATAAATGGGAATAGATTTGTATTCTCTTTCCACTGTTGCTTTTCAAGCAGATCTGTAATTTTTTTGTAATAATAGCAACAAAGTTGAACAAAACCATACAAGATCTGTATCCTACATATGCCTCCTTTTTAGCTGAAAATAATTTTTCCTCCTCCACCAGTAAGGTAAACATTTCATCATAGAAATAGATGAATAATTTACTAGAATAAACTCCAAATGGTTAGAGTCATATAGTTTATTTTGAAATTAGTTTATTAACTATTGTTTTTTGCTGCATAAATTATATTAAAAGTTGAATTATTATTTTGGTTTGGTACTTTCACTTACATTTGGGACTGCTTGTTTCACAGAAGAATCTGTCTTAAAAAAATGCTACTAAAAATGAAATAGTAGCTGCTATTGATCATATATATATCATTTCCAATTTTCTCCCCGCCACTTGATTGGCAGTAGATTTAAGTAATGGCAAAGTACACTGGTCCCTCACACATTTCAGTAATGTACCAGCAGAAGGGGTTCTTTGATCAACCTGCCTCCAAATAAATAAATAAATGGTGAAGGGTAAGAACAATTGCTACACAGGCAATAGTCTAGAGCACAGTAATATCTAGCATTTGTAAAGTATGTGAAGAAGATCCTCCCCCTCTATGCAGCACTGGTCAGGCCGCAGCTGGAGTATTGCGTCCAGTTCTGGGCACCACACTTCAAGAGGGATGTCGACAGCATGGAGAGGGTCCAGAGAAGGGCCACTCGTATGATCAGGGGACAGCAGGGCAGGCCCTACGAGGAGAGGCTATGGGACCTGAACCTGTTCAGCCTCCAGAAGAGAAGGCTGAGGGGGGATCTTGTGGCCTGTTATAAACTAGTCAGGGGGGATCAGCAGGCACTGGGGGAGTCACTGTTCCCCCGAGCACCGCCAGGAGTGACCAGGAATAACGGTCACAAGCTGGTAGAGGGTAGGTTTAGGTTAGATATCAGGAGGCGCTACTTCACAGTCAGGGCAGCTAGGATCTGGAACCAGCTTCCAAGAGAAGTGGTGCAGGCTCCTACCCTGGGCGTGTTTAAGAGGAGGTTAGATGAACATCTTGCTGGGGTCATTTGACCCCAGTATTCTTTCCTGCCATGGCAAGGGGTCGAACTAGATGATCTGCTCAGGTCCCTTCTGACCCTAGAAACTATGAAACTAAGACTCATTGTTTGCCTCGGGGCAGAGAAAGCTCTGAAGCTACTTCTGGTGAGAAGAGTCCCTTGCAGGAAAATTTCACCAAATACATACAAATCCGAAGAACAAATATGAAATATCTACAACCTAAACCACAAAAGTATTATTTACTACACACCACTCCCAATGTTTGGCATTGCCAATGCCACTCTAGCTGTCTCCTATTACTTCTCCTCTCAACTAGTTGAGAAGACAGTGTTTTTCTCTAATCTCTGTGTGAGAGTTAAGCTACACCAGCAAAATAAATCACCATCTCTTGTTTTAATATGAACTGGTTAATTTCCTTTATTTCTCTCCCACCACGATTTTGGTCCTGAGAGATGAGGAAGATATCATGTCTGCAGTTCAACAAAAATAACTCTTCTGCACAACTATTATGTCTGTCTTAGATAAATAACATATATATTTAGTTCCCTCTCTCTTTGAGGACTCTCAATTTCTTGGTTGCTTGTCCTGTTCTCCTCCACATGAGTCCCAAACGAATAGCAATCCTATGTCACCTTGTATTTCCTACTGATATCAAAATTGTGGGGTTCTCTTCTCTTTGTTAGTTTTTATCCACTCTCATTCCTTTCTCTTAATTTTAAGTCTCCAGGATGTTACTTGATGTCTTCAGGTATCAGACTCACCAACTCAAATGTTCTCCTTTGTTAACTCACTTCAGCTTCCCAGGTAAGTCTCTCTCCAGAACCCTCCTTACATTCCCTTTTGTCTTTCTTGTAGTTTCTCCCTGTTTCTTCTTGTAACTATCTTATAGTTTTTAGCAAAGACTTTATATTATTTTTTCTTTTCTGTATAACTGCCACGCGGCACTCTCACATTTATGTAACCTTGACGTCGACTGTTAATCAAAATGAACGCTTTGTACTTTTCTCCACTGGCATTAAGCTACACATGCGCATTCTGTAAATTTCATTTCTTATCTAGAAGTGTCATTTCTGCAGAAATGAAACTTATGTAGAAAGTCTGCCTAGCAATAATTATGTAAAAGAAAATTATCCTATCTCTATATATAATAGTTAGTGTCATAGAGGCAGTCCAACAAACATCTATAAAAGAGGCAAAAAAGCAGGAAGCAGCAGAGACGACAACTGGAAAACTCTGTGGGCCTGATCACCCCGCAGACCGGTTCTCAGCCTCCCCGCCTGGTTGTATCCCAGCGAAAACAAAGGCCTCAGAAATCCGACAACTGACAACGATTCACCGTGTTACAGTATTGCTTTGTATTTCCCATTCATGAGCCGTTGACCAGTTCTGGGACTTAAGAAGCCGGCAGCCGCACCTAGCTTTGGACTAGCTCCACTGTTGGAATGCAAGGGCTGGCTCTGGAACCTCATGAACCAACGGACACCCTATAGAGTATCCCATTCATGAGCTGTTGACCAGTTCTGGGACTACGGAGCCGGCAGCTGCTGGCTCTGGAACCCCGTGAACCAACAGACCCCTTTAGTATCCGGCATACTGTAACTGAAGAAACATCGGAGACTCCACTTCTCGACTGCCTCTCATCGTAGCTTAGACAGCATACCTACGCTCGCTATACTTGTATTTACTGCAACTTCGTTCCAACCGGCCTCCCCTCTTACTCGTAAGAGGGTGAGGCCAGGTGAGTGAATAAATCTTTTTATTTTACTCTATATCTACTCTGTAATAACTTTATTACTAACATTCCATATCAATGAGCCGTTGACCAGTTCTGGGACTTAAGGAGTCGGCAGCCGCACCTAGCTTTGGACTTGTTCCACTGTTGGAACGCAAGGGCTGGCTCTGGAACCTCGTGAACCAACGGACACCCTATAGATTAAGAGACACTAACTACTTACTCTAAGTCGTCTACTTGTGCCAACTCGGCGAACCTCGAGGGCGGCTGAGAGCTACCTCAATTCCGCCCCACAAGACGCGCGCTCGCACAACTCCGCAAAGCCCGCGGCTCCCCTAAGCGGTGCCGGAGCCGCTAGCCCGGCATTTCGCCACACTTCTGGGTTGCTTTCTTCTCTTTAAATCTGGGTTACTTCCCCTTTAAATCCTTCCAGCCATCTGCTGCCTCTCTTACAGCCAGCACTCTCTCCTTTGTCTCTTCACATGTGCTGCTCTCTTTGTTTATGTTTTCATCCGGGTCTCTCTTTCCTCCATCCAGGTACCCCAGACCTTATCTCCTGGGACTGGTTGTTAAGGTAAGTGTTCTGCTTTCCTTCTCTCCCCAAAATTTCTGTGATGGGGCAGACTTGGTGCCCCATCACACTCTGCAATACCTTCTGAAGGCTTCTTCCTCCCAACCCCCCAATAATTAGATGATCCGGAAGCTATCTTCCTGACCCACTGTTCCTATCATACATTCACTTCTCCCACCCAGATCTTATTCACTTCCAGTTGCTTCCCATCTTCTTTCAGTGTTGGCGGTAATGCTCTCACACTCACCATCAAGATCCATCAAACTCCTCCTGGAAACTGACCAGCCAAACATTAGATCCATCAAGCCCCTGATTTCACTAGATTTCATCAGGATTCAGAATGGATTTTTAGGTTTACTTTTATGGTCCACACCAATTCCAAGCCCCTCCCAGACAGCATATTATTTATGCCCCTCCCAATCACAGCATACGTGATTTATGACATGGTCAGAATTACACATTGGAGGTTTTTAATAGAATTAATAAAATAAGTCAGAATTCATAAGTTGGACATAGACAGATTCCACATATTCTCATATTTTCCTATTCTACTTCTACTGTTTGTCAGTATCCATTCCATCAGTCACTGTCCGATCACTGCTTCTCTTTTCTTTTCCATGTCTTGACTAACACCCAGGAGACTTACCTGTTAGTGTACCTGTTAACTGCTTTAAAAAAGGGAGGGGCATTTGCCATTTGGGATACACATTAGCTGCTGTGAAGTAAGTTTTACACTGGCATGATCCTGTAGCAATACAAATGAACTAAATCATTCTAATTTAGGGCCTGAATGAAATAGGGTCAAAGTTGCAGCCATTTGTTATATATGTATCACAACAGATTCATGCACACTTAACATCCTAACAGCTATTCCCAGTATCCTTTGACAGTGATCCAATTGTTACATCTGCCAATAACTACAAAGAGATGGTTAAAGTATTCTGGCAGAAGAATTATAAATTGAGCATCCCCTAGTGGCTTTTCCAGTATAGGTATACTGGCAATGCCTTGTAGTATAGATTAGTGTACAATGAGGGTCAAAACATCCTTTAATACTGACCATTGTTTGAAAAATGACTTGACTTGCTAATGTATTCACTGCATTAGGGACACTGCCATTTTATCAATACCTGTATTTGAAAGACCTTACCTCAGACCCATTTCCCTAGAGAGTTGTGAATCAAAGACAGTTGCTACCATCTCTATGATCTGGTCAGAGAACATAGTGATAATTCTCTCCTGCATGGCACATCATTTTTTACCAGTTATATTTTGTACCCACCACAGAATGTGAATTGGAAGTACTCTAGAATCAAGTGCAACAGGAATTAAAGTAGCAACATTCTCTCAAAAGTCTTCTATAATATGCTTCCCTCAGCCTCTGGAATGCAGAAGCAATCCTGAAATTTTGGGGCAAAACTTCACCTTAAAAGGAGAGACAAACATTTACCATGTTATGCTAATGAATATTTACTTTGTGTTTCCTATTATAATGTTTGTAAATATGGCCAGGCTTTTTACTGAATTCTTTTTAATGACTACTGAAACTAGAAGACATAGCAATACTATTGTTCTTTGTTTTAATTTTAGTGTCAGAAATGTATTTGTCTCTCTGATTGCTAGTAGTCTAAGCCTAAGCCACTTCAGCTTCAAACAAAAGGCAAACTCTAATGTAGTAGATGGAGTAGAGGTCTGAATGTATCTAGTGGCACAGATTTTTTTTCTATTATTTAATACTAGCTTAGCTATATTTTTCACAGAAAATTTTCAGATGTTTTTTGAAAAGTAGAAAAATAAAGTATAGGGAATAATCTAAGCTTGGACCATAGCTTTCAGAAGTACCAAGTTACTTTGGGAACCTCAGTATAAGATACCTCAAAGTAGGCACCCAAAAAGGGACCTAGATTTTCAGAAGTTTAGTGCTCAGAATTCTTTTGAAAATCAGGCCCCTCTGAGGTATCAAACAGAACACCTGAAAACTGGAGCCCTTAAAAGGAGCCTGATTTTCAAATCCTCTGAGCAATAATTTGGAGGTCAGGCCTTTCTTGGGGTATGTGACTTAAGGCACTCAAAATCATGAAGTACTTTGAAAATCTTGGGCCTGTGACACAGATTATATCTATTGCACACTTAACTTGTTACTTTCACAATAAATTTAGACATACTACATATGCAAATTATCACAAAATGAAAATGCCCAACAAGCCATAAAAATGGCAAATGACCTATACATGTGTTACTTCAAAAATATAGAATATTTTTATAGCTGGTGTCTATCAAGTTTGAATTTGAATGTGTGGCATGTCACCGTAGCATAACAGAACTTGGCCAGGCCCTACAGTTTCCTGGAGCAGACTTCCCTCTCCTTCTCTTTCTCTCTCTTACCCAGTTTCTGCATCATACTTAACTGTGCTGCCCCAGGATGCAATAGCAAGAGATGTCATAGCTCTTTGCACCTCCTCCTTCTCTTCAATCAGCCTTCAAGGCTGCTGCTTTAAGAAACCATTAGCACCTCTCTGTGAAACCCAAAATGTAAAGAAACACTCAGTTGACATGCTTTACTAGTCTGACACAAGGGAGTTGGGGGAGGGAACTTGTTCAGAAACCTATGGACAAAAGAAGCATATACACAACAAGCACTCCTAAGGTCCCTGGAGAATTTGATCCTTGCCATTCTTGTTCTCCCCCCCACCCCACTTCACAGAGTGTCCCTGGAATGACATAAGGGTTGGGGGACCAGGTCCTTCATCCACAGGGAGCCCATCTGACTTATTATTCCCAGCACAGCTGAAGAGAGGGATGACAACCCCTGCCAGCAGTTCTCCAGCTCCCCTTGCTGGCAGAACAAGTTCCCAAGACACTTTTATCCCCTCCAGGGAGCTGTCCCTTTGAACCTGAAGCAGGTCACATGGCATGACAGTTTCTATTGAGTAATACTCCCTGTTGCTTGATGGAGGCAAGTTCTGCCAGGGGTCTTGGTCTTGATCTTTTCTTTCCCTACTAAAACATAGGACAATGTTAGACAGATTGCTAAACCAAACACTAGACTAGAAGACACTCATTTTCTTTGTGTGGTCAGGTGGACCCAGTTTTGCAATTCTGTCCTGTATTACACATTTTTATATTGAAGCATTTTCAGCATGAGTTTTATCTCTCAATAATTTGGGTTTGTTGTTGAGCTAAAGAAATCCTAAAACAGCGCATCCCTGAAGCAAAAATGCCTATGCTGCTATGGCTTGCTTTGCAATTTAGAAGTTCCAGTGTAGATTCAGAAAAAAAATCCATGTTGAGGGAATAAACTTGGCATTTTGGGGGGTGAAAATCCTAAAATCTAGATCTTTTCATATGAGACCAATGTGGCTTACATCTACCTTTGTAGAAACCATTAGTATTAAATCAATCACAAATAAAAAATCAAACTTACCAGTTGGAAGGTACAAAACATGTCATAGTGATCAGTTTCTCCCAGTGGCATTAAGTCTCCCATATTTGTTAATCCAAGACGCTCATTACACTTTGAAAAAACACTACAGTATATGCATTCTACGCTGTATTCCAAATCGTAACCTAGCATCATGACTAATTTACAGTGCTAACTTACAGAATGAAGAGTGTTTGGCAGTTATTCTCTTTTCTCTGTTATCACACTGTGATGACTCCAGCTTCATTTTTTTAGCTCGCCATATGCAGCAATAGCTTATAATATGAGGCATATTTTGCAGCGTGGATCAGCAAATAATAAACAGCTGTACATCACTGACATGCAGAAGTTCTTGTTTTCTATGTGCTAGGAAATACCAGGTTTTGGTACCATATGTAATGCAAGAAGATGGTCCTTTAAAACTAATCCTTCTTCAGTGCTTGAGCAAAACCAATATTCTCATTTCTATCCCTCAGTAAAAGCTGCTATCAGATTTTTTTTACTGTTCTCTGCAACAATTTGCCTGGAATGAAATGACTGCAGATGGTATCGTAACATTTCATGTTTCTATGCACCTGCTGCAAGTTCTCTTATCTTAGCTCTGGTCTTACAATTTTGTTCAGATAAAAAGGAAGTCGTAATAAGCCCTTTGGGTTTTCTCTTCAATGACTTGTCTTACACGTTGGTAGCCTGCACTAGGATAATCTTTTCTTTAAAGGATATATATGTTTACTTTTTTATGGTCTGTAGACTATAGACTCTGAAGGCTGCCAGAGTCTTCATTACATGGCATCTGATGAAGTGAAATTGGGTTCATGAAAGCTTGGGCTCTTTCTATATATATCTTATTTAGTCTACAAAGCTGCATATCTACCCTGCCTTCTGCAAAGTTAAACCTCCATTGAGAGCTGGAGCAATCTTGTGATCATCAATTTTATAAGTGGGAAGAGGTGTTGTTGGGGGTTTTTTTGGTTTTGTTTTTTTCACAATGAGCTTTTGTTATGAAAGCTTAGGTAACAGCACTGGCTAAGAAGATGAGAATTCTGCAAGATAAGGAATAACTTACAGTAAAGAAACTTCATAGGAAAAATTGAAATGACATGGTCAGGTTCCTAACTTCTAGAGTCAGGCCAGATTGGTTGTTGAGGTGCTGCAGCTTGCCATTTATATCGCAAAGTCCAATGAAATATTTGGTAAAAGAAATGAGTTGCTGTTAAGCCTAAGTCCCTTTCATAGATTTGATAGATTTCTAGGGTCGGAAGGGACCTGCAGGTCATTGGGTCCAACCCCCTGGTCCAGGCAGGAAAGACCGCTGGAGTTAAGTAACCCCAGACAGATGCCTATCCAATCTCTTCTTGAACACCTCCAATGTAGGTGAAAGCACCACATCCCTTGGAAGCCCATTCAATATTTTGGCAACCTTCACCATAAAGAATTTCTTCCATATGTCCAATCTAAATCTATTCTCCTTCAGTTTGTGGCCATTATTCTGGTAAGCCTGAGGGGCGCCCTGGTAAACAGAGTGCCTCCTATTCCCTGCTTGCCCACCCCCCGATGAGTTTGTAGACAGCCACAAGATCACCTCTCAGCCTTCTCTTGTGTAGGCTGAAGAGATTCAGGTCCCTCAGTCTGTCTTCATAGGATCTTACTTGCAGGTCCTAAACCATATGAGTAGCCCTCCTCTGGACCCTCTCAAGGTTATCCACATCCCTCCTGCAGTGTGGTGCCCAAAAGAGTACTCCATCTGTGGCCACTCCAATGCCACATAGAGGGGAATTATCACTTCCCTAGACTTGCTCATGATGCACCTGCTGATTGCAAGAAAGAGTGTAATTAGCCTTGCTTATTACCTCAGCACATTGGCAGCTTATGTTCATTTTTGCATCAACCAGGACTCTGAGATCTCTTTCTACTGTTGTGGTACTCAGAATGGTACCTCCCAGTCAATAGATCTGTTAGAGATTCTTTCTCCCCAGGTGCAGCACCTTGTATTTATCCTTGTTATATTGCATCCTATTCTGATCCATCCACTTCACCAGTCTGTCCAAACCTGCCTGAATTTGCTCCCTGCCCTCCAGTGTATTAACTGTACCCCATAGTTTAGTGTTGTCTGAGAATTTCAACAAGGTGCTTTCAACACCTTCATCCAAATCGCTGATGAAGATATTAAATAGCACTGGTCCAAGGACAAAGATGGGAACAGAAGAAGGGCAGATCAAAGTCCTATTGGTCAGTTTACAAGGAGGTAGGGGTGAAAGGGACTTGGTAGTGGGGGTCCACTACAAACCCCCATACCAGGAGGAAGAGTTAGACCTAGAATTCTCAAAATAGATCTCAAGGACAGTATGCTCAAAAGACCTACTTGTCAAGGGTGACCTAAATTACCCACTACCCACATCTCTTCAGGGAGAAACCGACCCATCCACCACCACTCTCTGGGTGTGTCCTATGATCCAGCTTTTCACCCATCTTCCTGTGAAAAAATCCACAGCACAGCTATTCAGTTTGCTCATAAGAACTGGGTGCGATACTGTGTCAAAAGGTTCTTTAAAATCCAAGTAAATAATATGTCCTTCCGCTCTTGCATCTAAGCACTTTGAGACCTGGTTATAAAGAGACCAGGTTAATCAGGTATGATCTGCCTGCTTTAAACCCATGCTGGTTTCCCCTTGCCATAGTGTGACTTGCTGGTGTGATCCTTATGATTTTTTCTAAGGTCTTGCTGAGAATAGAGGTGAGGCTAACTGGCCTATAATTACCCGGGTCCTCCTTCCTCCCCTTCTTGAAAATAGGGACCACACTGGCCCTTTTCCAGTCCTCTGGGACCAGTCCTGAGTGCCATGAGTGCTTGAACAGTTACGCCAGTGATTTTGCTATGACATCAGCCAATTCCTTTAGTACCCTTGGGTGAAGATCTTCAGGGCCCACCAACTTAAATACATCCAGCCCTTCCAACTGCCCCTTCACTAGCTCAGTGCTAACCATTGGTGGATTGCTATTACTCACATTCCAAACTAAAGACTCAATGGGAGGTGCATTTGTATCCATGTCCAGGAAAACAGAAGCAAAGAAATTATTTAAGAGCTCTGCTTTTTCCATCCTTTCAGTTACGAGTTGCCGTAGTCCATTCTGTAGTGGCCCTATGTTATCCTGCACCTTCTTCCTGCTCCTTAGAGCAAAAGAAAGAAGGTCTTTTTGTTACCCTCAATCCTTGTTGCCAACTTGAGTTCTGTAACTCCTTAGGCCTTCTTCACTGCTTCCCTGCAAATGCAAGCCAATCAGGTATACTTGTCCTTGGTGGCTGGCCCCTGCTTCCACAGCTTGTAGGCCTCTTTTTTACTCTGAAGGCTCTCCTGGATTTCCCTGCTCAGCCAAGAATGTTTTATGGCTCTTTTGTTTCCCTTTGTGTGTACTGGGATGGTGCCCCTCTGCAGCTATCGGATCAGTCCCTTGAGGAACTCCCACCTTTCTTGGACTCCCAACTCACAGATGTGATTATCCCTCAGTCCCACCCTAACTAATCTCCTGAGTTCATTGAAGTTGGCCTTCTGGAAGTCTAGCACTACTGCCCTACTAGTTGTCTATCCCACCTTATGCCGGACAGTGAATCCTATTAACTGGTGGTCACTATTCCCTAGGTTACCTTGTACCTGTAGATTCCCCACGAAGTCCTCCCCTGTGGCCAGCACCAACTCAAGTAAGGTATCTCCCCTAGTGGGACTGCATACCTCCTGTGTTAGATGCAGGGCCTGTATGCAGGTTAAGAACCTATGTGAATGGGCAGACCTGGCTGACTGCTCCTCCCAGCAGATGTCTGAGTAATTTAGGTCACCCATAACAAGTAGGTCTTTTGAGCATACTGCCCTTGACAGCTGTTTTGAGAAGTCTAGGTCTAACTCTTCCTCCTGGTGTGGGGGTTTATAGTGGACCCCCACTACTAAGACCCTTTTATCCCTACCTTCTTGTAATCTGACCCATAGGACTTTGATTTGCCCTTCTTCTGTTCCCATCTTTATTACAGATGATGTATAATGTTCCCTAACATATAGAGCAATGTCCCCTGCTTTTTTCCCCAATCTATCCTGTCTGTATATCCTGTAGCAATCAATGCCCACTGCCCAGTAATGAGTAGGGTCCCACCAGGTTTCTGTTACGCCAACCAGGTTAAGATACTTGTCTGCAAGCAGGAGTGCAAGTTCCTCCTGCTTGTTTTCCATATGTCTAGCATTAGTGTAGAGACACCTTAGCCTCCCCAATAGGTGCCCTTAGTATTCCCCTATCCTGATTCTTAGTGGGCCCCTTAGTACTTACCTGATCAATTCCAGTGTGTGGTTTGTGGCTTGTCTTCCCAGATCTCATCCTGAACTCAGCATCCCCATCCCCCGATGAAGCTAGTTTAAAGCTCTACATATGAGGTCTGCTAACCTGTAAGTGAACAGACTATTAGCTTTTGGAGAGAGATGAGGCTGGAGAGAGATTACCCTAGAAGCTGGAGAGAGGTTGAGGCTGGAGAGAGATTACCCTGGAAAGTACAGACTGTGATCTAGAAAGCCAAACCCTGCACAGTCGCACCAGCTCTGAAGCTGTGACTTGACCTCCTCAATACAGTTGCTGTAGTGCTGGCCACACCTGCTGACTGGGAGAACCAATGAGAAGACTACTTGTGCCCCCAAGACTCTAAGCCTGCCTCCCAGAGCCATGTAGTCAGCCATGACCCATCCCAGACTACTCCAGGCTGCACCATTGATTCCAACATGGATGAGGACAATGGGGTAGTAGTCTGTGGGCCTGATTAGGTCTGGAAGTCTCACTGTGATGTCCTGAATCCTAGCTCTGGGCAGGCAACATACTTCCCATACTGTAGGATCCAGGCAGCAGATGGCTCCCTCCATTCCTTTCAGACCTTTGCTTTGGGGCATGATTTACTCAAACAGAAAAACTAGTAAGTAAAGCATTCTCCCCAACGGGCTCTTAAACTCCCTGCTGAATCATGTGACAGGTAACTAGCCCTTAAGCCTTTTCTGTCTCTTTACCTTGTCAAAATGGCCTTTAATGGAGGGTTTGTCTGCTGCCAATCCATTAACCCGTACTGCCTTCCTATTTCCTTCTTGTCTGATTTTTCATCTGTATAATTATTGTACCATAGATACAGAGCAAAAAGAAATTTCTCAAAGACAATGTGTTAATTTTTAAAGAGAGAGGCAAAGATTTCTTAGAGTGATATCTTTTATTTGACCAACTTTAATTTTTTTAAGCTCCTTTTGGCTAAATGATCAAAAGGCATAGTAGCTCTGTCAGGAAACCAACAGAAAATCCCAACAAGAGAGGAATGCTAAATGCTGTTATTTCCATGCCATGCCTGTTAGACATACACATGCATTTCTGAAACTCAGTAATAATGGTGTGTGTTGATTACAATTTCAAATACAGCTACTGCAGCTAAATCCATATTTCCTGGTATGCCTTTCCTTGTAAAAACAGGGTATTTCAGACTTCTAGTACCTTGGAGGTGAAAACAAAACCATTTAGTGCAAAACACAAAAGAAAAAGCTGGTCAGTAAAAAATATTATAGTACATCTAAAGCTATACCATACCGTTGTTGCCTTTTCTTACACAAAATATGAGAAAGAAATGTCAAAACAAACAGAGGAGGAAACTGGAAATGGAACAAGTAAGAGAAAAATTAGATTGCATTATGTATCATTCCAACAGCTATTAAATTACTATTGATAGAGAAAGGCTTTACATGCTAAAACACAGTTTTTGCAGAATTATGTATAAACATAAACTTCATTCTTTTGAAGGTTGCTGCCCTTACTTTTCAAGGTATGCACAGAACAGATAAACCAGATGTAACTCCTAGGGTGGGACAATGCCCTTAACTTTCTGTACAGCTAAAGGCATGTATGGCAACAGCAGTAATCTCCAAGATATTTCAGAAAGACCATCATCTATCTCACAAGCAAGTCAAATTGAACTCAAGGCACTGTAGTAGTGGACAAGCGTCCTACTAGTCCTACTAGTTAGGGGTACCCAGGTCCCCATGCCAACTGGATTCCAGTGAAAAGTCTTCCATACAGATGATGAAGATCTGTCTAAACAGTCACCTTGCTGGGGTCACCTGACCCCCAGTTACCTTTCCTGCTTGATACAGGAGGCTGGACCCGATGATCTTCCAAGGTCCTTTCTGACCATACAATCTATGAATCTATTAATCTAAGATGATCAAAGTAACCCCCCACACACACACACACAAACTACTAAATAGGTATTATAACTTCAGTATTTGTGAAAGTGATAGCAATAATTTAAACTGCATCTTATAAGGTTTGGCCATGCTTATGACTCTTCATGAATTTCAATCACTACATGCTGATTTTCCAAAGATTGATTTTTCCAATGTTGCTTTTAGATTCATGATCCATAGGAATTTTCAAGGTTCTCTATGTTACTCTCAAACTAAACAAACATTTAGATTAATAAAAGAAGCCCCCAAACTCAAATTCTTTCCTTATAGGCCATGCAACTTCCCATAGAAGAAAGTTTAAGAGTATAAGAACTACTTGGAGGGGGAAAAAAATCAAAATATAAAACTGTTATTCGGTGGCAGGATGTGATTGGAAGTTGCAGAGTGTTTGGAAGTTGGGGTACATAAACATGGGCAAAAAGTAAGGAGGGATGGCAGCTAAGGACACTGAGAGAAGTAAAAAATCAAAAGAGATCAAAAAGTGAACAAAAATGGATAAAAAGAGGTAAAAAAAAGAAAAGAAAGATAGAGAAAGAGAAGAAAGTAAAGGAACAGTGGACTGGAAATTGATGAGTGATATCCAGGGAAAAATAGAGCAAATCTAACTGAGTCAAAGTATTTTTAAATGTCGCTGAACAGAAATGTGAAATTCCAAAATGTGAGGTGAACAGAAAACAGAGACAAGATAGACAGAGGCACAAACAGCAAAATCTGCCTGTAACCCAGAACACTTAGGGCTGGCTCTAAATGCCAAAGCACTGGCAGAAATAGAACCCTATTTCCTCCTTACATAAAAGCACAAGTCTGCCTCCTATTTTAAGGCTAAACTCTTATTTTTAATCCTTGATATATCTCATCCCACAAATTGATGATGACTGGCATTAGGCCCCTGGGGCTTTTCAGGGGCTGGATTTATTATGACTTCTTGTTGCCCTATATTTTCTCACTTTTAAATTCTCCATTGACTTTAATTAATCTTTCCTCAGGCACTCAAGTCTGGCAAGTGGAGAGCGTATGTGTGATTTTTTTTTTAAGAAGCTTGTTCATCTGGGAGTTTTCTCATGGTTCTCCTAGTTGTATAGTTTTGTTTCAAGAAAAGAAGTGAATGTTTAGAATGGAGATTGAGTTTGGCAGGAGGATTGGCTGCTAAGGTTTCTTTCTTTTTTTTCTTTTTTTCAATTATTTTTTAATGGTGATAAGGGAATTAAAAGCAGAATAAAAAGCAACAGCTACTGCCTAAAGAGAGAAAGAGTTATTTCTTCCAGTTTCTGACATGATATGTTCAAATATCTTTAGGATACAATGTGTCATTTTGTATTTCACCATGTGATTTGACATAATGTAACATGACACACCAATTGTTTTATAATAGAACAAGATTAGAACAAGTAAAGAAATAGAACAAGAAAAAGATCTCCTCCTTTTTAGCTGATAAAGAAATCTTCTTAGCAAGTGAAATCACTAGATCTCCCTTGAATATGAGTACAGAAAATTGAAAAGTATCACAGGGAGTAGGATTATTTTTATTAACCCCCAAGTCCTACTGATATAGTGCTTCCTATGCGGCATTCAGTATCATGAATGACTGAAGCATGTTTGTAGGGCCCTGACCCTGTAGGATGAACTTTAATACTGCACATACACTGAATGTCCAAAATGACTAAAATAGTCCAATTGAACTTCTAAATAACTATTTCCAATTAATTTCTCAAGCTTTAACCTTCATACATTCACATGGGGTGATTTCCTACCCCAAACACATATATTTTGTACAGTATGTTAAAGTTAATTAATTCTAAAAAAAACCCTCTTTTTAGGCATCACTGACACCACAGTAAACAATATCCACAAAGAATAGGCAGCTTACATGAATGGTTTGCTCTTTGTGGATAAAAAACTGCCCAGGGTAACATGTTACCCAAGGCATGAATGTGTTTTTCCATATTAGGTAACAACTTACCCCAAGCCCATGTTTACAATTTCTGTATAAATGACAGGTCTAGACCTGTTTGGTCACTTTGGGTGGATGCAACTGAAAGGTCAGCATTCATTCACACCTCATTCATGTCCACTTCAGGTATCCATGGTAACTCATGGATGGCCATCCTCCACTCTGCTTTTGGAGAAAATGTGGTAATACCTTTGCTAACCACTTTGTTTTCAGGCTGCAAGGTCATCAAAATACCAAAACACCCTGCCCTTTACCAAAAAAACCCCAAAAAACAACCCTTTGTCACACCCAAGCCCACTCTGTTTTCTCATGGCAAAACTCTGCCTCACCTGCCCCTTTCATAACATACAAGCTAGTTGGTCCTGCCTTTGTTGGAAGTGATGACAAGGAGCAAAGGGACAGCAGAAAAGAAATAGAACAACATCATACTGCAATGAACTACACTATGGAGTCCTCTTCAAAGGCTTGACACCCCCCCTCAATGCCCCTTTTACCTGCTTTCAATAAGCCCCTGCATGTGTGGTTTCCAAATAGCATCCACACACATTTGGCTAGCCTGAAAAGGGTAGATGCTGGTCTCGGGATTCTGTGCCCAAGAGGAGAGGGTGCTACCTGTGCTGCCATAGGACAGGGCAGATTTGCTTCTGTGACAGCATAGGTGGACAGGTTTGTCTTTGATTGTTATTTATATGCATTCATCAGTAATCAGTTTAACTTTTTGTCTGCAGCCCAGGATGAGAAGGCAGCGCATATTCAGTGATAAAGCCTGTCTTGCCCAGGTAACTGGGAATGACAGCAACACATCCACTGATGAACTCTTATCCCAAGGCTGTGAGGATGCTGACTTTGTTCCAGACATGGAAGATTGTTCAGAGCAAGAAGATGAGGAGGAGTTGGCGTCACAAGCAAAAGTGATGCCAACACTTCCAGTGGGAAAGGGAAGAGGACCAGCCTGGGGCCACTGTAGAAGACTGAGGAGAGTTACAGCAGGACATGGAGTAGAACCACTACCACCACCCCGCAAAAACAATGCAGATGATGACACCTTTAGAAGAAGGAATGGAAGATTGTGGGGGAAAAAAACACCACAGCTAAATACATCATCAGAGAACAGCCAAGGACACAGTCCATGAAAGTGCTGGGCCAACAAGAGAAAGTAATAAAGATACAGTGATGGAAATGTTTCACCTGTTTCTCTCACAAGGTATCCTGACTGTTATCATTAGATAAACGAACAGAGAGACAGAAAGAAGATTCGGAGGGTGGAATGATAGCCATTCTAAAAGTAGAAAGGAGTTGAACAAGCTGAATGAAACAGAACTGAAAGCCTACATTGGCCTCCTACTCCTGAGTGGTCTGTGCCACAGTGGCCATGAGGCACTGGAGTTGTGTGAGCATCCTTGCTTCCGTGCCACCATAAGTTTAAAACAATTCCATCAAATCACCAAGTACCTGAGATTTAATAACAAACTGACACGTGAGGAAAGTAGAGCTGTAGACAAGCTTGCTCCCTTCAGAGATATTTGGTCACAATTTGTGGAGCAGCTCAGGAAATGGTATATTCCAGGAATACACCTGACAGTTGATGAGCAGCAAATTGTGTTCAGGGGTTGCTATCCCATCAGACAGTATATGCCCAACAAGCCTGACAAATTTGGTGGTGTTGTGGTGCAGCAACATCATTCTCCCTGTGTGGAGACTTCTACCTGGGAAAGCAATCAGAAGCTCCACACCAAGGTAATCTTGTTACCTAGATCACTGAAAATCTGGTTCATTCCTGGTACAAGATGGGAAGGAATATTTTAGGTGACAATTTCTTCACAGGTAGTGACCTGGCAGAAAGACTGGGACAGCAAGGACTTGATCTATGTGGGTACGATTTGGAAAAATAAATCCAATATCCCAAACAAAATGCAAGCAAATTGAAGAATGGAAACGTTTTCATCCATTTTTGCTTTTGATGGGGAATTCACCCTAGTTTCCTATATTCCAAAGAAGTCAGAAGTTGTGCTGTTGCTTTCAAGCATATACCATGATGTGTCAGTGGGTGGAGAGCAAAGAAAGCCAGAGATCATCCATGACTACAATAAAAACAAAGGTGGGGTGGACAACTTAGTCTGTATGACCACCTGCAGATGGAAAATCAACAGGTGGCCAATGACAGTATTTTTCAATATGCTGGATGTGGCTGCCATTGCAAGCCTCATCATTTATCTAGGACACAATGCAAACAGGAAACAAAGATCACATTTAAGATGGCACTTTTTTTTGCAGGAGCTTGGAGAACAGTTGATCAATGGACAAATAAAACCAAGAATGATGGATGCATGTAATCTGTCTAAATCCATCAAGTCTGATATGACTGCCCTAAATTATAAATTGCCCCAATGCACCCCAGTAGAACCTTCTGCAAGCATGAGTAGACATTGCGCTTTTTATCCAAGGACAAATGACTGCAAAACCCAGAAACCATGCAAATATTGTAAACAATTTGCTTCTGTGCACCACATCACTGCTGCTTTGTGAGGAATGCAGTATTTAGTTGAAACAAGAAATGTTTTTGGAAGTAATTGTTAGTTTGAAAACAACGTAAACTGCAGACTTAGAAAATTGTTCATTCACATTTTGAAACTGTAAAAAAAGTGGCCCCCAAGATCGTGGTGGCCTACTGCTTTCATGGCAAGGGATTTTTTTTCCTTGCCTCAGAGGCTGCCACACAAAAGGTGGTGGAGAGGGGGCTCATGGTGGAGGGCGAGTATGTCCTTCTTGAGCCTTTAGAAGAGCTGGGGACCAGGGTGGTCCTTGGCTCAATCCCTCCCTATATCCCCAATTGGGCCCTGCTCCCTCAGCTCCAAACCTTGGGGAGTTACCTCCCCAATGGTGGCTCTCTCACTGGGGTGCCAAGACCCTGGCCTCCTCCACGTGCGTTCTTTCCATTGCCAAGTCATGATCCAGCTGGAAGGGGGAATGCAGCTGAAGGCTGAGGGGTGCCTGGTAATTTCTTATCAGGGGGACCTGGTGAGGATTTTCTATATACTGGGGGCCTGCGGTGCTTCCAGTGCCATGCCCCAGGGCACTCGCATCATGAGTGCCCCATGGGCCAGGCAGGGAGGGCATCTGCAGGTCCCACTGGAAAAAGGGGTGCCTCACACCCCTCAGGTTCCCCTGGCACCCCAGCCACAACTACAAGCCCACCCATGAGCTCAAGGGACCCCTGCCCCCCAAGCAAGTCTAGTGGAGTCCCAGGGAGGACACCAGAGAGAGAGAGGGAGCAGGGGCCTCCTGCCCTAGTTATACCCCCATCATGGCTGCCCGAGTCTCACCAACGCTCACCTTCTGTTCCTGAAGCCTGTCCATCTGAGGACCACACCATGGCTGACTGGGTGCAGGTCCCCTCCGGGTGTAAAGAGGAAGGCCCAGGCACCATTGGAGCCCTCTGATGTGGAGGACTCTTCTCCCCCTCCCAAGACCACCACATGGGGGAAAGAAGTGGCCCAGCCTTCAGGGGTCTCCCCAGTTGTGCCTGACACCCCACACCTGGGAAAGATCAAACGGGTGATCCCCATAGAGGAGGTTTTGGGGCTGCTAGACAGTCCTGAACAGGAGCCCATGGGGGAAGCCCTTCATTCTGCTGGCCAAAACCTACCCCCTGCAATCATGGGCACTGAGGCTGAGGCCTGCCCAAAGGAAGCCTCCTTCTTCTGATCTAGGGGATACAGAGGCCCTGGGGCTGACCCCAGTGAGTTCTGGGGGAGGAGGTCCCCTTTCCCAGGACCCTGAAGCAGATGTTGGAGTCACCCCAATGCCTGGTGGGTCTCTTCCCTCCTTCTCCCAGGAAAACCTCACCTGCAGCCTGGCCCATAGTCCCACACCACAGGGGGTTGAGGTGGGGTCCCCTAATCCACAGGCTGATCTCATCAGGGATCCTGCATATACCTCCCAGGTCTCCAGATCTACCCCACCATTTTGTGATGGAACCCAACCCCACCCTTACCCCCACAACTGTCCCAGGGGGCTGAAGAACTCTCCCAGTTCCAACCAGAGTCCAGGGTCTTAGTGGACCACGGGGTTCAGATGGTTCTGGAAGAGTCCTATGAGCTCCAGGACCCAGAGGAGGATGCCTGAGAACCAGCAGTCTCCATGGAGCCTGCAGACCTCTGTGTCCCAACGATCCCCAGGGATGAGCTACTTGCATTTCTTGACCATGACTACACTCGCCAGTCTGCCAGCAAAGTACAGCTAGCCTTGGACAGCTGGGGAGATTTTGACAGTGTCCCTGCCACTGCAAGGGCGCTGGTGGGGGAAGGCACAGGGCCCAAAAGCTGCAACACTTGGATCTATACGTGGGCCCACAGTTTCATAGATGCCCTCTATATGTATGGGAGGGCACTCACTACATGAACTGGCAGTCCCCACAACAGGCGTTAAGCTGCATGAGGCCCCTGATGAACCATCTACTCCACCCCCCCCAGACATGAATTTATTTAAGATTATGACCCTCAATGTCCATGGCTGCCGGGTGCTCTCCTTCCTTCAGGAGGAGGGGTACCCCATGGTATTCTTGCAGCAGACCCTGATGACTCCAGTCATTGAACCAAATTGGTGGCTGGAGTGTGGAGGCAGAGTTTTTTTTAGTCACCTTTCAGCCACCTCATCTGGGGTGACCACCCTGTTCTCCCCAGGCATGCAGCTGGAGGCTCTCCAGGATCTTGAGGTGGTGCCAGGCTGCCTGCTGCACCTCCAGGTCCAGGTGCGGGAGCTGGTCCTGAACTTTCTGAAAGTGTACACCCCTGCAAAGGACCCAGAGTTGGCAGATTTCTTCCACCAGGCGGCCACATACATCTATACCCTCAACCCGCATGAGTGCCTGGTCCTTGGCGGGGACTTTATCGTCACCCTAGATGCATGAGACTGGTCAGAAAAGAAGTGGAACCAGGCCACCATGGATGTCCTCAGGGAGATCCTGATGAACTACTCCCTGGTGGATGTCTGGCATGCCTGTCACCCCACTGAACCCTCTGTCTTCACTTATCTGAGGGTGAGGGAGGAGCAGACATGCCACTCCTGGTTAGACTGGGTTTGTAACTCTTTGCCACACTTTGCTTGGGCCCACTCCACTGGCATCTGGCTGACCCCATCCAGCAATCACCACCTTGTCTGTACCCAGGCTGTACTGGGGCCTGGGCATCTGGGATTGGCCTACTGTCATTTCAATGCCATTCTGTTGGAGGATGTGGGCTTCAGAAAGACTTTCTGGGAGTTCTGGCTGGCCTGGCAGGAGTAATGGGCAGCTTTACCCTCAGCTTGGAGATGGTGGGATGTGGGGAAGGTGCACTTCTGGGTTTTTTTCCATAGCTACACTTGGGGGGCACACCTGGCAGAAGAAGGTGGTCCAGGAGCAGCTCAAGCTGGAAGTGCTAGAGCTGGAGAGACACCTGACCACTGACCCAACCAACCCATCCCTCTGTGGAGAGTGTCAGGAGAGGCAGGAAGTGCTTCGTGGTCTGGACAACCACCGCGCCTGCAGTGCATTTGTCTGCTCATGCGTCCAGCTCTTTCAGGAAATGTACCACCACTCCCACTTCTTCTATGCCCTGGAGAGGAGGTGGGAGGCCAAGAAGTACATCACCTGCCTGGCAGATGACAGGACCCCCCTCACGGATACCTTCTATGAAGAGCTCGTCTCCCTGGATATGACCGATGCCGAGGCCTGTCAGACTGGGTGACTGGGGCTGGCTGGAAGGTCCTCTCACTCTGGCTGTGTTTTCAGCCACCCTCTGCCAGCCATCAATGCCTGGCAACAAGACTCCGGGCATTGATGGGCTGACCTTGGAGTTCTACTATTCTTTCTGGGACATCCTCGACCTGGACCTTGCTGCAGTCTGGGCCAAGTCTGAGGGAAGTGGGGAGCTCCCCCTGTCATGCCAGAGGGCCATGATGACCCTTCTGTCAAAGAAGGGAGATCCCCGTGACCTAAGGAATTGGTGTCCCATGTCCCTCTCTGCATAGACTACAAGGAGGTAGTGAAGGCCATCTCACTGTGGTCCATGCTGATGGACATAATCCATCCTGACCAGACATATACGATGCCCGGATGTTCCATCTTCAACAACCTGTACCTGGTTCAGGACTTCCTGGAGCTAGCACACTGGGAGGGCTTGTCTTTCACCCTCCTAGCCCTGGACCAGGAGAAGGCATTTGACAGAGTGGATCATGGGTATCTCACAGGCATGCTGTGGGCCCTTGGCTTTGGGCCCCACTTCATGCGGGCACTCCAGGTGCTGTACACCTCTGCAGAATGTTTGATCAAGCTCAACTGGACAGAGCCCATCCCATTCAGGAGAGGGGTACATCAAGGCCACCTGTATGCCTTGCCCTGGAGCCCTTCCTTGTTCTCCTACAGAAGCGGGTGGTGGAGTTGATGCTATGGGAGCTGGCAGTGCAGCTGGTCCTGTCCATGTATGCTGACAACATACTCCTCATGGTCCAAGACTCGGGGAACATGGCACGGATGGAGGCCTCCCAGGCATTGTACTCAGCAGCCTCCTCTGCCCGGGTCAGCTGGGTCAAAAGCTTTGGCCTGGCCATGGGTGATGGGTGGCAGGTGGGCTCACTCCCACCTATGCTCCATGAGATCCCCTGGGGCACGGGCTCGCTGCTGTACTTGGGGGTCTACCTTTCCCCCACAGACCCCTCCCTGCCAGAGAACTGGCACCAGCTGGAGGCAAGGGTGGTGGAGCAGCTCTGGGCATGGGCAGGGCTCCTGAGATGTCTCTCCCTGTGTGGTAGACTTCTGGTGCTGAACCCGCTGCTCCTGTCCATGCTCTGGCACTGCTTACACACCCTGCCTGTGCCCCCTGAGGTCCTGGCAGGACTTCAGAGACAGGCACTGGAGGTTTTTCTGACCAGGATGGCACTGGGTCACTGCAGAAGTTCTGAGCTTCCTCTTGCGAAAGGATGGCCAGGACATGGTTTGCCTGCACAACCAGGTCTTGGCATTCCCCCTTCAGGCCCTGCAGTGACTGGTATATAGTGTTGCCAGCCATGCGGCACAGGGCCACCTAGGGCACACTTTTCTCTGTCACTTCTGGGGGCTCTGATATGACTGGCAGCTCCTCAGCCTGTGGGGCTTCTCCCTGCAGGACCTGCAAGGGCTGCCAGACTTCTACCAGGACCTCCTCCAGACCTGGAGGCTGGTCTCTACCTCCAGGTGCCCCGCAGCTTCCATCCAGGGCACCAAGCCACTCATTGAGCCCCTCCTCTGGAACCCCCAGCTGGAGATGCCAATAGCAGAGGCGCCCCAGTTGTGACAGAGGTTGATCCTGGCTGGTGTCACCTGTATTGGAGACCTCCTGGACTATGATAGGCAGGAGTGGGTGGACCCCTCTCTGCTGGCCTGCTGCATAGGTCTACCCATAACACATGCAACCTGCCATCTGGTCCAGGAGGTGAAATCTGCCCTACCTCCCAATGTCCTTGCCTTTATTGACCAGTTCCTCTGCAGTCATGGTCCCTACCCCCACATGTCCTCCAGCCCACCGGTATTTGTCATGGGCCTGGCGCCTCGCCCAGCTCCATGGCACTCCCCACTCCACCTCCTAAGCTGGCTGGAGGACACCAGACCGGTCCACTTTTCCACCATCCAACACCGTCATCTTTACATGCTCATGTGCCACACTGTCCATCGTGCCCCCCTTGCATCCTACCCAGACACCAAGTGGCGGGACCTGCTCAGAGAGGGCATGGCTGGGGCACACCAATGGCTGTGTTTGTATTCCACCCTTATCCCACGAGCCACTGGGGACCTCAGCTGGTTGCTCCTCCATAGAGCAGTCACCACGGGCATGTATGTGGTGCGCTTCACAGACACCCCAGTCTCCTGCCCCTTCTGTGAGTGGAGGGAGACCCTAGTGCACATGGCCCTAAAGTGCGCCGGGCTGCAGTGCCTCCACCTCCACTTCCAGAGCCTCTTCTTGAGGTTCTGATGGAATTTCACCCCCCAAATTTTTGGTTTTGGTCACCCCATCCACGACCCCACCAAGTCCCAGGACCTCCTGGTCAACCTCCTCCTGGCCCTGGCCAAGTGGGCCCTGTATTTGACCAGGAAGGAGGTTCTAGCCGGGAAGGTGCCTGGAGACAGCAGAGCCACTTTCCTCTCACTTGTCCATGCAAGTCTCCAGGTGGTGCACCAGTGGGCGGCATCCATCGGCTCCTTGGGTGCCTTTGAGGACCAGTGGGTGCAACCTGGGGGGGCTCTGCTCAGTGTCCACCTCAGGTGCATTTATTTTCATGTTTTGACCCTTTGAGCCACACAACACTCCTTTTTTTACCTTTTTTGTCGCAAGAATTCTGTTGCATCTTTTACCCATTGGCCCCACACAGTAGGGGCTATTAATTAGCCAGGTGGGCCTTACAGCCCATGATACTTGAAGGATAAAAATAGACAGAAGCTTCTGGGGCCCAGCCACTTGGTACCTGGGGAAACTACCTCTTGTTCCAACTGGACTGCTGCAGCAGCATCCCAAATCTATTTTTATAAATACCCCAAAATCCATGTTCTTCTACAGTTAAAACAAAAAAACATTCTACACACACACACACACACACACACACAAATATATATATCTAGGGAGAGACAGCAATCAGTTGGGTAATGCTTCATTGGTATATTTACAATGTTATCTAGGAAGTGCACAGCCCCACTAGGGGCCTTCCTGGACTTGGTCCTGGCCACGGGGGATGACCTGGTGAGGGGACTGCACGTCCTTGACCACCTGGGTAATAGCGATCATCACCTGCTGGATTTCACAATCCAACACAGGGTGTCAAGGACTTACACCAAGGCTAAAGCCCTTGACTTCAGAAGGGCCAACTTCAATTAGCTTAGGAGACAAGTGGGGGAGGCACTGAGGGCCCAGAAGGTAGAGGACATAGGAGTCCACAAGGGATGGTCATACCTTAAGGGGGTTATCCTCCAGGCCTAAAGGATAATAGTCCCTGAGAGAAGCAAGGGGGGTAAGAGTGCTCATCCAGGGCATTCAGCAATGCCTGAGGACTAAAAGGGACCAGTGGAAGGGAGGAGCTATCACCAAGGAGGAGTACTCCTCCTCGGCCCATGAGTGTAGGAGGGCAATTAGGAAGACAAAGGCAGAGATGGAACTCAGGCTAGCATCCAAGATTAAGGACAACAAAAAGTCCTTTTTCAAGTACATTGGGAGCAAGAAGAGGGCACCAGGCAATGTAGGGCCCCTGCAAGACACAAACGGTAATCTTGTGGCTATGCCAGACAAGAAAGCTGATATTTTTAACAGTTTCTTTGCCTGTTTTCTTGAACAGGGACCGGGACATCCCACCTACCAGAGGTAGGGACAGTCTCAGAGATAGCTCTGTCAGGCCTTCAGTCAGCACAAATGCAGTTAGGGATCTTCTGGAATGGCTAGACATTTTTAAATCTACGGGTCCAGATGCCCTCCACCCAAGGGTGTTGAGAGAGCTGGCAGAGGTCATTGCAGAACCCTTGGCCCAACTGTATGGGCATTTGTGGTCATCTGGCCAGGTGCCAGAGGATTGGAAACTGGCTAATGTGGTCTCAATTTTCAAGAAAGGGAGGAAGGAGGACCCAAGTAACTATAGGCCTGTAAGCCTCACCTTGGTGCTTGGGAAGATCTTGGAGAGAATCATCAAGGAGCACATCTGTGGGGGGCCAGCAGGGGAGATTGTGCTCAGGGGCAATCAGCATGGGTTCATCAAAGGCAGGTCCTGCCTGATCAACCTGATTGCCTTTTATGACCAAGTAACTAAATCCTGGGATGATAGTGTTGCCATGGATGTAGTCTTTCTAGATTTTAAGAAGGCCTTTGACACTGTCTTTCACCCCAACCTCATCAATAAATTCAGTGACTGTGGCATTGATGCCTACACAGTTTGATGATTAAAACATTGGCTAACAGGGTGCACACAGAGAGTAGTGGTGGATGGGTTGTACTCAACTTGGCAAGATGTGAGCAGTGGGGTACCTCAGGGCTCAGTCTTTGGGCCTACACTCTTTAACATCTTCATTAGCAACTTGGACAAGGAGGTGGAAAGCATGCTGTCCAAGTTTGCTGATGACACTAAGATGTGGGGTGAGGTGGACACACTTGAAGGGAAAGAGAGGCTGCAAATAGATTTAGACAGACTACAAAAGTGGGCAGATGAGAATAGGATGGGGTTCAACATAAATAAATGCAGAGTGCTGCACCTTGGGAGAAGGAATCGACAGCATACATACAGTCTGGGGAGTTCCCCTCTTGAAAGCAGAGCCAGAACGGGATCTTGGAGTCATTATTCATTCCAAGATGAACATGAGCTGCCAATGCCAGACCGCAGCCAGCAAGGCCAGCCTTGGGAAGTGTTCTTCACCCCTACCTTGGGCAAATTCAAGAGGAGGTTGGATGATCACCTGTCTGGGGTCTTGTGAACCCAGCATTCATTCCTGCCTGTGGCAGGGGCCAGGCTAGATGATCTATTCAGGTCCCTCCTTACCCTAGCTACTATGAAACTATGAAACTATAAAGCAATTTAGAAGCCTACCAGTGTCTCATGAAAAAATAAATTCTAAATACCTATATGTGTTGATGTGTACTTTTGGTTTTCTTCACATACAATGGATGTGTGATGGGGGGATGTGGTGTTTGCAGGAAAAGGATGAGAAGGGCTGTGGAGAAAGGTAGGTGGCTGTGTTGAGGGATGTGGCTGGTCTGTAGGTAGGTGTGGGGCAATTTCTGGGAGGACTGTGGGTGTAGGGGAACTTGTGAGGGTGCTGCTCAGGAGGAGTAGGTCCCCTGGCCCCCACAAGGTGCAGCCACCCCTGCCCAGGGTCCTAGCTCCACCTTGGAGGGCCAAATCCCCTATCCCCCGCAGGGCCCCATCCCTCTCCCAGGGTCCCAGATCCACTTTGGAGGGCCACATCCTCTATCCCCACAGGGGCCCAGCCCCCCTGCCCATGGTCCCAGGCACCCTGGAGGGCCCTACCCACCCAGGGTCTCAGATCCACCCTGGAGGGCCATAGCCCCTACCCCCGACAGGGCCCCAACCCCACTGCCCAGAGTCCCAGGCACCCTGGAGGGCCCTGCACCCCCAGGCTCCTAGCTCCACCCTGGAGGGCCCCAGACCCCCTGCCCAGGGCCCATAACTTACAGATCACAGTAGCATTGGAGGGACCATGCGCTGAGCCCAGACAGGTCCTGCTGGCCCTAGGGACCTGCTCCTGCCACTCAGCTAGGCCAATCTTAATGGTGGCAGGACCCAGCACAGCACATGGACACCACGTGCCAGGGCCAGCTGGGTCCTGCCACCCAGCCAGGCTGGGCCTATGGCAACAAAACCTGGTGCAGCACAGGGCCTTCTGGCACAGGGCCTTCCACCTTCTGCTCATGCTACCTGGCCTGGCCCAGCACACGGGGACTGTGTGGAGCCAGTCCAGGCCCTTTCAGCCCCGGGCTACTCATGCTGCCAGCCCAGTGTGCGGGAACTGCGTAGAGCCGAGCTGGGTCCTGCCAGCCCTGGGCTGCTCATGTTGCCCAGCCCAACCTGGGTGGCATCAGCAGCCTCAGGGCTGCCAGGACCTGGCTCAGCTCCACACGGTCCCCGCACACCGGGCCAGGTTCTGCCACTACAGGAAGGGCTTGGCTAGGCAGCAGGACCCGGCTGTGCCCAGCACGTGGGGACCGCACACCGTGCTGGGTCCTTTCACCATGGGCTAGGCCTGGCCTGGTTGGGCAGGAGACAGGCCCCAGGGGTGGCTCACACCTCTGCTCCGCTGTGCCTGGCCGAAACCAGAGCATCTCTTTTGGAGGACCAACACCCTGCTGGCACCAGGCATGGTCTACAACTGTGCCTTGCTCAACTGTATTGTGGAGCAGTTTTTTTAGACCCCTGGATATCCAGGGGTCTAATTTTCTCCCTGCTCTGCAAACTTGCAGTGTGGGGAACATTTTTTCCTTCTCACATGTGTCTCTCACCCCGCCTCAAAGGGGTTTGAGATGGGGCAAGAGGCACGTGCGTGCTCATGTGGACATGCCCCATGTGTTTTTGTATTGATACTGTGATACTCTTCAAAATTCAAGAGACAGTTCAATGACATAAATATGACAGGATAAACATAACTGTTTCATGGATGCTGGGCATGATCCCACAGCTTTATAGGACTACTGTCCATCAAGTGTTTTTTATTACTCAATTTTTTTTTTTAAATTAAAGGAGGCCAAGGATGTCATTCTTGTAACCTGCCAACCTACTTTGCAAAGACATGACTGGATATATTCCCTTTGGTCTTTTCACAAAAATGCACATATGTATTATGACATAAACCCTATAACATAAACCTGGCTGTAATACAGGCCATGTGGCTGTGTGCATTGCAACAATGATAAGTAGAGTTCTGCACCAAAATAAATTCAGCAGTCAATCTGTTATAGAAGTTTCATTATTCTGTTCTTAACAATGTCTTTTGTCCTCAGCTGTGTGACAGACATTGCAAAGCTCAGTAAGAGGTTGCATTTTAACTCTATAATAGAGATTTTAAACCTTTGGTACATCAATTCTTTACCTCAGGTCAGTAATTAACATACACAGTTTGGAAGGCCCTGACTGTGCTCATTGTAATTCTTGGCACATGACTGAAAATGAAATCATTAGTCCCATAATAGGGCAGGAGAGGAAAATGACACTGAATTACAAAGGGTGTGGACACTTGTTTGCAGCATGTGGCTTACGTTCACAAAACACACTAAAGTCACATGAACACAGACAAGGGAGTGGCATGTACAGGAATTCACCAGTCCTGGGCGCTGTGTGAGAAACCAGAGTAATTTGGGGTGGGAAGAGCGGCAGGCAGAGTCACAGGAAAGGAGGGACTGCTGGATTTATGAGCAGGAGAGTTTGGAGGTCTAAAAATAGCCTGGTCAGGAGAAGAGGGGTAGAACAGTGCAGCCCTAGGGCTAGGTGAACAGATATGGGCATTTGACAAGTTGGGATAAAACATTCCTGATCAAAGTTAGCTAACCTCCTCACTTAGACTGTGGCTGCCATTCTCTGCTCAATTTAACCTGCCTGAATGCCTATACAATTTGGCATTTAGATATTTAGATCGAATTAACTCTAGTTAAGGTTGGGTGTTAAGGAATAGTTAATAGCATTGTTGGTTGTAGCTGTATTGATCTAAAGACATAGACAGACAAAGTCCTTTGGGTAGATGTGATACCATTTATTAGACCAACTGAATGGTTGGAAAAAATGTTCTTTGCAAGTTTTTGGGCACAAACACCCTTCTTCAGACATAGGAAGAGTCTTGTGGTGTTTTGTGTGCTCTCCTGGAAAGAATAGAAGCCAATATGCAAAATGCAGATCTGTGAAAATGCAAATGCATGGCAGTCAGTATCACAGGATGAAAAATAAGTAGGAGAAACCAAATAACAACTGTGTACTGGTAGGAACACACATCAAAAATCTATCAAGGACAAAAATACCCAATTACCTGTGGGTACATACTTCTCACAAGATAACCACTCTCTCTTCAATCTCTCAGTTCTAATCCTCAAAGGGAATATACAAAACACTTTTTGTAGACGAGCCTATGAACTTCATAAATCCAGTGGATGCAAAAAATCATAAATTAAATATAAACATTTGGATTTATGGCACATTATAACCTGCCTGCCATCTGATAACCCCAGGTAACCTGTCTGCGTCGGTGCCACTGGAGCAAAAATATACATCATTTGGTTCTTTGAATGATTGTCTGATGCCTGAAAGATATTTTCAAATTCAAGTAATTATTTTGAGTTGGGCCTTCTGTAACTTTTCCATGCCTGCATCAAACCCATTTTATTAAATTCCCCAAATAATCATTTTAATGTATTACTCACAATTTGACATTTCCCTTGTGAAGATGTACTTAGGGGTAAATTGCTTGATTTTTAGACTCTCACTTACAAGTAAGTTTGCATTATTTTTAAACCAAACAAAAAATTCACTCTTGTTAGTCCTCTTCAATCCTTTCAGTCCTGTTAGTGCTAAACTACAATAAAAAAACACTGAGCTATGTAACAGGTTTCCTAATGTCCTGTGAACTATCATCTTCTCCATCAATATTTAAAAACATTATAGTACTAACGTGTTCAAATGTGAGTAAACAATTTGATCCCAGCATTTAGAAATCAAAACTAGGAAAAATTAGGGCCGTGGAATCTTTCACTGCTGATTGTGCCAAGAGCCCTATGCATGAAAGAAAATGTATACATCCTCCTGAATATGGGCTATAAGCTAAAACACTCTGAAAGGTTTTCGTTTTTCAGTATTAAAATTAGAACTACCAAAATTCCAGTAAGACAACATTGGGAAAACTTAAGTCAATGAAGCCGTTTTTGCCAATCTAATTCAGGAGTTCAGAGTTTCTTTATTTATATGAGCTACCTGTAAATGCCTCTGTGGAGATGCCATATTCTAAAATAATTAAAGTGCTGATCAACAGAGAGAAATGTAGTCTTCATGAATGATAGCAGACATGAGAAGGTAGAAAAGATTTGATTTCACTCTTAATTCTCCTTCCAAATAAAATATTATTTTAAAATCTAAGTTGTAGATTTATCCAAGTCTACTTTTAGTAGTGGATTGATGAGAAAGTCTCTTTTAATATAAAGAACAAAGATTTTAGCTTTTGCATAGTAAAGATAATATTAAAAAGAAGGACAAACAGGAACAGACAGACGATCCATTTGTTGAGTTCAGCAATGGCAAAAAACAAGATAACAGGGATACATTTTTTTCTAAAAAGGATCCTACCAGTTACTCTGACCAGTTAAAATCTCAGGAACACAATTTGCAAGGATACTAATTAAATAGAAATGGAACAGCAACAACATCTGCAATATATTGAGAAAGATGGAACATAAACTAGAAAAAAAAGATTTGTCTCCCACTATACCTACTTCAAAATAATGACTAGGCACAGGAAAACCCAAATTAATATTGACCCCCAACTTCTTTAATTAAGACTGTGGAGACAGTGTGAATATACTCTGTCCTCGTCAACTGATTCAGCTGTTCCGGTGAAATGGACTTTTAAACATATTCATGCAAACCAATCTATATACAGAACAACCCTTTGAACAGCATCATGAGAACAGTTTGGCATTACATGATAGGGCTCACAAAAGTAGATCCCACAGACGTGATACAAATTAATAAATTCTTTAGTCTGACACGATGTAGCAACAATGAAGATTACCATAAAAACAGTTTAAATTGTTCCACTAAGTCCTTGTATACAGTGATTTTATTCTTCTGATGGAAGAAGCAAGAATGTCTCTCAACTCTTCTGGTTACTTCATACACAAAGCTCAAATTCTACATACAAGTCATTCCTACCACAGAAAAACAGCATTATAAAAAGCAAGGCTTTTTTTGTACTTCATCAATGCCTGCCTACATAAATGCAGGCCTTCTCATTACAGCTTAACCCATCAGTCTGAAATCTGGTTATCTCCTAGTCTTTTTTTAAAAATTGTCCCAGAGATCCAATTGATTAGTGATTTCCATTATTAGATTTGCCAGCTTACGCCATGGCTAGGGACAGACATTACACAATCAGTTTAAGTGATCAGAAACTGGTTTAAACCTGTAACTGAACAGACATTTAGTGCACATAAACCAGTTTCAAAATGTTCAAAACCAGTTTGAGATAAACTTGGTTGAATGTAGTATCAAACTTAACTGATTGAGTTCAAATAAATTTATGCAATACCTGCCCCAGACCCCTTCATGGTTTAAGAAAAAACAGAGTCCTCCAGTATCTCAGCATGCTTTCTGAGCTGGGTTGTGCTCTCTGCTCCACAGCATGGCTGGACCTGCCCCTCTGCTTTCTAGCTAAAGCAGGGACAGGACATATCAAGACACCAGCCAGCATGGCCCCATATGCCAAAGTGGGCAGGGATGGGATTAATTCTTCCCTCCCCGCCCCCCCCCCCCACTGCAGCAAGGGTCTACCCATCTATCTGTCTGCAAGGGGCCAGAGGGGAGGGGGCTGCAGTGGTGGCCTCTGGAGCAGGCAGACCCTGGCTGTAGAGCAGAATGGACAGAGGGAGGAATTAACCCTTCTGTCTGCCCCCTTCATCTTAATGAGGCCATGCTGGGATGGGCATCTGGCCATATCCCCACCTCTGAAGCAGTGAAGGGTTGGGGAGGGACATAAGTACCCTCTAAATGTCAGAGTGCCCAGGAGGGAATTTATTTCTCACCTATCTTCCCTGTCCCACCAGCACAGACTGCAGCCCTTCTGGCGTGGCCCCATTAAGGCTAAGGGGGCAGGGAGTGGGTTAATTCCCCCCTGCCAGGGGATTGCAGCTGGGTCAGAGCAACCCCCCTCCTCCCTGTCTCCCCCAACATAGGGTGGGGAGTGGGGCTCTGTGTGGGGCTGCCCAGCCCCAGAAGGGGACTCTTCCTCCTGCTGCTTCCTGCCAGCATGGGGCAGGCAGGGGGGCTCTATGCAAGGCTGCCAGGCCTTAGAGATGGGCTCTGTTCAGTTCTGGAAGGGTACTCTAACACCTCTTCCTCCCCATGCCTCCCACTGTCACAGGGTGGGAAGGGATCTCTGTGCAGCTCTGTGAAGCACTGTCCAGCCCATCCAGGGCACAGGGAGTGTCTGTAACTGAGCCACAGGCTGTGCTGTGCTCACTTACAGGCCTCAGCATTGCTGTCACTGATCAGCACCCACCAGGGTGCCCCCCCGCCACATCCCAGCCTAGCCCCGCCAGGAGGCTGCCTTGATTAGGCCTGAGTAAGGCCAGCCTGGGCTGCGGGGATGGGGCCACCTTGACAGCTGCAGCTCAGTTACAGCTGCTCCCCACTCCCTGAACCCCAGCTGGGCCAAGCTAGGCAGTCCCGCACAGAGCCCCCCTCCCCACCTTGTGGGGCTGGGGTTGGGGGGATGATAAGGAGGAGGGAAGAGTACCCCCTCAGCACTGAACAGATCCCCTCTTCCCATCCTGTGGGAGGGGAGTGGAGAGGCTCTGGGGCCAGAGCTGCCTTGCATAGAGCTCCAGTCCCCACCCCATGGCAGCGGGGAAGGATCAGGGGGAAGAGGCCCCCTCAGGGGCTGGGCAGCCTCATAGAGTCCCCCCACCCCACCCCATGGCAGCAGGGGAAGGAGAAGGGGGGGAGATCCCCACCACCGAACAGAGCTCCCCTCCCTACCCCATGGTGGTGAGGAGAGGGAGGAAGTGGAAGAATTCCCCTTTGGGGCTGGGCAGTGCTGTTTGCCAAGATTGCTTCTACCTCTCAAGGAGCCACTAGGGTAAGCAGAGCTCTCCCCTCCTCCTGCTATCCCACCACAGTGGTCTGGCCATGCTCCCTCTTCCCCTGCCACCTGAATCCTGCAGGCCAGGGTTGGGGTTTAAACCCCTCCTCAGTCTTACTCAAACCTGCTGGAGCCTGGCCATGCCCCACAACCTCCACTCCTCAGCTCAGCTTCCCTGTGGAAGGGAAGGGCTGTTCTAGTGCCCCTGGGCTTCTGGCCTGAGCCGCTGCAGGCATATGCCTGCATTTCCTGAATGAAAAGAGAATGTCTATCCACTTGAAAACCAGTTCAATCTCTGCAGGTTAGAGTAACCTGCAAAAATTGAATCAATTCAGGCTCAGGATTTTTGAACGTCTGTCCCTAGTCTACATGAGAACCGTCCTGAAAACTGCTTAAACTTCTTAATGTCTTTCAAATACACTAATCAGTATGTCAAAAAGCTTGTTGATAACCCCTTAATAATAATTGGCGGGAGCTGGGGGGCACTAAGGCTCTGCAATAGAATAGTTGTTTTTCAGATTACTTGCTTCAACTACATAGGTGGTCTGAACCTTTAATGGAAACCACTTTGAACAGAGATTGTACATACTAACCCTACTTCAGCTAGCTAAAACCTGTTTTTGAAACTGTTATATATAAAAGGGAGGGGTTGATAGTGGACAAGAAGGGTTTGCTTTCCAGTTGGTCTGAAGGCCTTTTCTCAGAGGCCAGCCCCCATACCCGTAGGAGCCATAGGTTAAGGAACTGGCTTCAATTTAAGGGACAACAGTAATAGTCACTCTCTTCCCACTGGAAGGAAATCTGGTCCTTTGAACTCTGTACCCACACAGAATCCCAATAAATTCAGTGAGACTCCATGCAAGTATTGAAATCTACCCATGTGACATATTTTGCAAGGGAGGGGCTGAGTGAACTGCTACTTCTGGTTGGAAAGTGAAATGGGTGGTTTGTAGGCGGAAGTTCAAGATTACCATTAGGAAATGTGAATGATTTTGTAGCCTGCATATTTGGGCTCACAAGTTCTTTAAGACCAAACAAAAGCATACATATGAAACAAGGATAAATTCTTCTGAACTGCTTTTTTATTTTGCTGTCACCTTCACTTGGAAACATTTATATTGGTGATCCATTACTGGAGGTGCTGATTTCTTTTACTATAGAAAAAGGAAGAAGCAAAAGAGAATGATTTTTCAGTAGCTAAAACATGGTGCAACTATATTGGCCTTTGAAAATAACTGCAGATTAACAGCTAAAGCCTATGGTTATTGCTTCCATTACAGTTTGCAATAAGGACATTGTGCCACTTTCTCTCAACACATAAATAAGTCATGCTGCATACTTGATTTTAACAAATACTGTCTTTGAAAAGCATGAGTTGGAATGACCAGATGCTTTAACCATACAAAACTAGTGTGGCAGGACACAAAAAAGAAACTGGACATATATTTGGTACACCTGGTGTTTAGAATCCCTTTGCAAATTTTATAGCTATAGCATCTGGCTCTGCTGCTTTTCTTTCATTTTCAGATGACCACAATGCTAAGTCTGTCATTTGACAGAAAGGACATGCCCAAAGGAGGACAAAGCAAAGGTGTTGTCACTGAGAGACTTTTCTCATAGGAACACAAGGAAATCATAACATAAAATACATATAAGAGAACAGAAAATGCAAAAAAAGCACATTAATGGTCATGACACCTTTGCCAGCATCTGTTCTTTATTTTCATGTTAACATGCAGTCAATGAAACAAGGAGGATGCTATGATAAAACTTGTTGGGAAGTATATTGTTACTTAGTACATCTCGGAGAGCTCTGATTAAGTTTCTTAATTCAGTTATGTAGATTAATTAGTCAGCCATGTACTGTATTTGATCCAACTTTCACTGCACTTAGTGATTTTAACCAAGTTTTTAAAAATAGAGTCTTGCTAACTGAATCAGTAGCAATTAAATCAATCAATAGTCATTCTTATGAAATATTCTTATTAGACATTGTTGTATGGACAAGTGCAATTAATACACTCTTACATAATAGCCACAGTTTTCTTTGTCTCTTCTGATTTAAATGTTTCTCATTGCAGAGGTCACAGAACCAAGCTAGTCATACAAGAATTATGGCTCCAAAGAAGATATATAGAGAGGAGTTGAGCACAGTGTAGTAAATTTAAATTAACCAGGTTTTATTCTGTAACACAAATCAAGCTGTCTTAAGGGATCAAGACTTAACAAAGAGAAAAGAAAAATTGACCATCCAGGTTATTCTACTTTAAAATTAAGTTAATCTACACCAAGGGACATTTTTACACATGTTCCAGGAGGCAGTGTTTTAATTAGAGCAACTCCAAGATGCCACAGCATCTCATATATCAGCACCCCCATGCTTCAAAACGGTGGCAGGGCAATTGAACTAAAGCTCCTTCAATGAACTTTAGTTCATCCACCCCATTGCCATTTTGAAGCACAGGGATGCTGATACACAAGATGTGGGAGGCTGCTGGAGCACGGTAACTGCCATGCCCCAGCAGATTTGTTGGACTTGGTCATGAGGCGCTACAGGGATTTGCATGTGGGGATAAAGGGTCTGGGGGCACAGGTGGTGTTTTCTTTGATCCTCCCAGTCTCAGGCTATGGGCTGAGGAGGGAGAGGAGGATCCAGGTAGTCAACCAAAGACTGCAGCGCTGATGTCATCAGGAAGGCTTTGGCTTCCATGACCACAGTCCACCCTTCAGAGAGAGAGGCAGTGAGCTCCTGGGAAGAGATGGCCTCCACCTCTCTCCACTGGGGCGGAGGCTCTTCTCAGCCAGACTGGCTGACCTGCTCCACTGGTCTTTAAACTAAGACTGCTGGAGGATGGAGGGACTACTGCCACTGCTGGCCTACTGAGCAGCCCTTTCAAAGACAGCAGGCCAAGGCACATAAGGGATCCTGCCCCAGCCCTGGAACAAAATGTAGGCAAGGCAAGGGTCCCCAAGGGGACACTTGCGTGTCTATACACAAATGCCAGGAGCCTGGGGAATAAACAGGAGGAACTTGTTCTCCTGCTAAATGCAAATAATTATGATGTCATTGGGATAACAGAGACCTAGTGGGACTCCACCCATGACTGGACCACAGGTCTAGATGGCTATACCCTGTACAGGAGGGATTGAGTGGACGAAAGGGGCGGGGGCATAGCTGTCTATGTCAAGGAAAGCTCCACGTCCCTGCAAGCCAACATTGGCACCTATGGTGGATGACTTGAGCCCCTCTGGGTTAAAATCCATGGGGAATGCGGTACAGGGGATAGTATGGTGAGGATCTACTAAGACCCCCTACCCAGGGTCAAGACCTTGACCTGGAGTTCACCAGGGAATTGGCTGAAGCTGCACAATCCCAGTGTATGATTGTCATGGGAGACTTTAGCTACCCAGACATCTCATGGGAGGAGTGCTTGGACAAATTCAAGTGGTCACAAAGCTTTCTCTCCTGTGTGGATGACCTCTCTCTGATTCAGGAAGTCTACGGGCTGACAAGAGGTAAAGTGCTGTTTGACTTCATACTTGCAACTGGGGATGACCTAATCACTGACCTAATGATCAAAGGAAAGCTGGGTGACAGTGACCATGAGCTGATCACCTTCACCTTCTGCCATAAAGTTGGCAAGTCAGTCAGTGATAGAGAAGTTCTCAACTTCAGGAAAGATGACTTTGACAAGCTAAGGAGGCTTGTCAGAGAGGCCCTAAAAGGCCAGAACCCAATGGTGAGGGGAGTTCAGGATGTGTGGTTGCTCCTCAAGGGAGCAATCCTGGATGCACAAGCAAAGTCCATCCCATCTTGGAGAAAAGGCAGCAAAAGGGCAAAGCAGCCCCCTTGGCTCTTCAAGGAACTGGAGGACCTCCTGCATCTTAAAAGGAAGACCTACAAAGGAGGGGGGACTGGAACCACCACCAAGAAGGAATACTCTGCTCTGGTCGGGACCTGCAGAGAGCAAATCAGGAAAGCCAAGGCTGCGATGGAACTCCAGCTAGCTACAAATATCAAGGAAAATAAAAAGTCCATTTTTAGATATGTGGGGAGCCAGAGGAAAAGCAAGGGTAACATTGGACCCCTGCTAAACCAGATGGAACAACTGACAACTGATGCCCAGGGAAAGAGCGAACTTGCTAAATCGGTACTTTGTGTCAGTTTTCACCAGTCCCATGGGACAGTCTTGCCCACTGTGGGTCAGGGAGGCCCAGGTGGCGTAGATTCCTTGCCCTCCATCAAAGCTGACCTCATGAAGGAACACCTTGACAGGCTGAATATCTTCAAGTCAGCTGGCCCTGATGGGTTACACCCAAGGGTACTCAGGGAGCGGGCGAGCATCATAGCTCAGCCCCTGGCACGGATCTTTGAGAGCTCTTGGCACTCTGGTGAAGTGCCCAATGATTGGAAGAGGGCCAATGGCATGCCTATCTTCAAGAAAGGTAGGAAAGTAGATCTAGCAAACTACAGGCCCATCAGCCTGACCTCTATCCTGGGGAAGGTCTTGGAAAAGATTATCAAAGAGGCCATCCTTAACAGACTAGCTGAAGGCAATATCCTGAGGGATACCCAGCATGGGTTTGTTGCAGGTAGGTCTTGCTTGACCAATCTCATTTCCTTTTATGACCAGGTGACCTATCACCTGGACAAAGGGGAAGAGATTGATGTTGTATATCTTGACTTTAAAAAAGCCTTCAATCTGGTATCCCATGATCACCTCTTGGCTAAACTGGCTAACTGCAGCCTCAACCTCACCACAATCCACTGGCTGGGGAATTGGCTCCGCAGTAGGACCCAGAGGGTGGCTGTCAATAGGAGCCAATTGTCTTGGTGCACTGTGACTAGTGGGGTCCTCAAGGCTCTGTCCTAGGGCCTATACTACTTAACATCTTCATCAGTGATGTGGGCATTGGTGTCATAAGTGGACTGGCCAAGTTTGCTGATGACACCAAACCTGAGGACAGGAGGGTGATCTAGGTGGATCTTGATAGGCTCAGGAAATGGGTAGATGAGAACCTGATGGTGTTCAACACCAAAAAAAATGCAAGGCTCTCCACTTGGGGTGGAAAAGCCTGTATCATGCTTATAGGTTTGGTAGTGCTACACTGGTTATCACTACAGATAAAAGGGACTTGGGAGTCATGGTTGACCACAAGATGAACATGAGCCTTCAGTGTGATGCTGCTGCTAGTAGAGTGAGCAAAACATTGGCTTGCATCCATAGATGCTTCTCAAGCAAATCCTGGGATGTCATTATTTGACCTTAGTGAGGCTGCAGCTGGAGTACTGCATCCAGTTTGGGGCTCCACAATTCAAAAAGGATGTAGAGAAGCTTGAGAGGGTGCAGAGGAGAGCCACACACATGATCAGAGGTCAGGAAAGCAGACTTCATGATGAGAGGCTGAGAGCTATGGGAGTCTTCAGCCTGGAAAAGTGCAGGCTCAGGGATGATCTGGTGACCAACTATAAATTTATCAGGGGTGCTCATCAGAATCTTGGGGAAAGTATGTTCACCAGAGCGCCCCAAGGGATGACAAGACTGAACCATCACAAATTCCATCACGACCAATTCAGACTGGACATAAGAAAGAACTTCTTCACTGTCTGAGTCCCCAAGTTTTGGAATAGACTGCTGCCAGAGGCAGTTCAAGCACACACTTTGAATGCCTTCAAGACACATTTGGATGCTTATCTTGCTGGGATCCTATGATCCCTGCTGACTTCCTGCCCCTGGGGCTGGGGGCTGGACTCAATGATCCTTTGGGGTCCCTTCCAGCCCAAATGTCTATGAAATCTATGAAATCAAGTCTGATCCGACATGCTGGAATTATAATGTGTTGGAGCAGCCTCCGTGCTCATGTACAGACATCCAAAGTCAGTTGAGTTAGTGCAGACAAACCTGAGTCTTCTTTAATCTAGCACAATGGTGCTTAACCTCTGGTCTGTGGGCCAGATGTGACATGTAAACCCTTGGAATCTGGGCTATAGGGCTATAGGGTCACTAAATTTGGCATTGGGGGAAGCAGTAGCAGTAATGCCACTGCTCCTGCTGCCAAAATCCCAAGCTCCATGGGGCATGGTGGAGCTGGGCCATGGCCTTCCACTCGCATGGCCCTATCAAGAACAGGTCCCACCCCCTTCCCTCCTGGGTTGGGGCCAAGTTGAACCCTCCCCCTGGGCACCTGGTTTGGAGCTAGCCCATGCCCTCCTTCCTTCACTATAGGGCTGTGCCAAGCCCCACTTCCCTCTCCCCATCCAGGTTTGGGCCAGGAAATACTCCTTCCCTTTGTGTGGCTGGCTTGGGGCTGGGTCATGTCCCTTTTCCCTACCCAACCAAGTTAGAGCCAGGGCATGCCCCTTTCTTCCCATGGGGCTGAGCTGCATACCTTCCTCCTGCAGGGCTGGGTTTTCATAGTTGGCTTGGCCCCCTGCCTCTACTCAGCCAGGTGCAGCCCTGCTGTACCTGCCCCAGGCACTAGATTGATTCCATCAGCAATATCCAGCCCACAGAGGGATCAGACACTGCCCCATCTGGCCCACTGGAAAGAAAGGTTGAGCATCACTGATCTAGCACATTCAATTGCTGCTAGGAATGTACCCCACTGGAAAGCAGGTCACACAATAACTTTACAAGTCACTTCATACTCTAGGCTGGATGGACAGTAGAACTTCTGAGTATAGATGTAACACCTTGTTCCCTTTCCTCAGGGAAAGTTTTGTGCCCTGGATGCTAGGTGAGGGAATGATGGCAGCAGGGCCAGAAGCAGCAATGGATACAACAGCAATGGATCCTTGTACCTTCTCTAAGAGCGTGCATTAGAATGGTGCCCTATTCACCTACCCCAAGCTTGGCTACAGCTTTTCGTCATGAAAGAGTAATTTGAATTTATTTCAGAAACTAAACACTTCTTATAACATCTCTTGCATGGTCAAAGCACTCATAGCGATCTAGTCAGGATACAACTTGAAGCAGGTCTTTGGAATAGTGAATTTATATACTAGTTCTACTCTGCTTACGTAGAAGTTTAATGCATCTTATTTCCCATTGATTTAAAATGTTGAACTGTTAGACAGAATGGTATGCATGGGTACCATCACTTTTTGTCAGATGGAGCCAGTTGCATTTTACACTGGTCCATCCTGCTGACAGTTAAAGGAGAATCTCCTTTGAGACAAATATTTAGGGGTTGTACTTCTGAAAGAGGATGATCTGAGTCTTGTGTCTGTTGCCACAGTAAACTTCCAAGTAGATACAGGCAGTCCTCAACTTACGACTTTTTGACTTACAATGAACAGCACTTACGACCCTTATAAAATGACACCATATTTCAAGATTCTGCTGTGGGCTTCAAATTTATGATGCTCGATACAGCTGCATCCAGCTGGTGAGTCTGGAAGTGGGGAGGGAAGGGGCATGTGGGGACAGATCAATACCCCTGCAGTGAAGGAGGGATTGGGGCTGGGACAGGTGCTGGGGCAAGTGCTGCCCAGATGGGGCTGGGGGGCATGGGACAAAGGTGCAGCTCATCTGGGAGGGGTGATGAGGGGTAGGTGTGGCTCCCACCACTGTGCGCTGCTGATCTGGGAGCTGCTTATCAGGCGGCTTCCACCACTGTTCCCACCACTCATCCGGGAGGGCACCGGGGGGGTGTACCCCCAGATCTGTGTTGGGTGGGCTGGGCTGAGGCTGCACTGCACTATGCTCCATTTGGGTGTGGTGGCACTGGGAGCAGGGGCTATGTCCTGCTGCCACTTGTCCAGCTGGGGTGGAGGGGCACGGGATAATGCTGCTGTGCTGCGTCCAGACAGGCAGCATGCAGCAGCGGTACCCACCCCGACTCCCCACACCCTCCAGATGAGCTGCACATTCATCCGGTGCCCCCCTGCCCGGCCCTGGCTATGCCAGCAGTGGCAGGCATGGGGGGCAGCATGTGCCTCTGGACTGGGGCAAGTTGTGGAGTAGGGGCTGCAGCCACCCAAAAATTTACCACAGCCTCCCCCATAGCCCCTGCCACCTACCCAGAGTGCAGCATGGTGCAACCCCAGTCTCACCCACCCCACGCAGATCTGGGAGCACACACCCCTCCTCCTGTGCCCTCCCAGATGAGTGGCAGGAGCCACCAGATGAGCAGCTTCCAGACCAGTGGTGCTCAGTGTCAGGAGCCACACCCCCACACATGAGCTGTGCCTTCGTCCCATGACCCCCTGCCTGGCTGGCCAGCGCTTGTCCCAGTCCCTGTCCCAGCCCCAATCCCTCCTTCATTGTGTTGATTTGTCCCCCTCATGACCCTTTCCTCTCCCCTCCCTTTCCACCACAATAGATGTACCAGCTGGACACAGCTGTATTGAACACCATAAAGGAACCAATCACCCATTTATAACACTGTTCCTATAGGAAAATTGGTTCTGAGTTACAACATTTCGACTTAAGACACAGTTTTCAGGAACCAATTGTGGCAGAAGTCTTAGGGCTGCCTGTATGCTCTGTTTCAGAGCAAAAAGAAAATGTTCCTAAGTGGCTACAGGAGAACTTCCTGCTTCTTGCATAAGATCCACTTCATTTGTATTTGTTTAAAAAACTATTAGTAGGTATCTCATATCACACACAAGCTGAAAAACAGGAAAGATGGTTCCTTCTATCCAGCACTGCAATTACCAAGACATTTTGCAAAATTTAAACTAAGACTTTTTAATAATAATCTCACCTAGTTTAGTTTTAGTGAGAGAAAGCTAATGATTTCAATTATAGATACTCTGAGTTATAAAAAATAAAGAAAAATGGATACTCTTTTTTAAAAAAAATGTGTGGTGAGGGAGAAATCTACCAATGGGTATTCTCAGCATATAAAAGCAAACTGCCCAGGTACAATTTAGTATGAAAAATTCTGGGCCTGTGAGTGCCTTAGAATCATTAGCACTGCTACATTTTCGAAAAAGGTTATTTTGTTATGTGATCCTGTTTCTGTAAAGAGATCTGAGCAGAAAAATTGTACATCTTTTGGAACCCTAATAAAACCAAAGGAATGTATAGGCATCCAGTGTACTCCCATAAAGAAAACCTTGCAAGATCAGAGCCCAAGGAAGTTGCCAGAAATTATGATGTGGAAAAATAACATTGTTGTACTGATTGTACATAGATGATATATTCAACTTATAGATCCTAGCTATGAGGCAGTGCAGAAAGACTCTACCTGAAATTTAGAAGGGTATTAACAGCTGTCTTCTTCTCAGACTCAGACATGTGGGGCTTATCTCTATTATAAAAGACTCAATTTGTTCCCTCTCTGTATATTTTGAAAGTTAATCCTTTGGAGATGCCTGATCTTGCTTGAAAGCACTATCTGTAAAGAATCTAGATATATGTGTGTAGTCTAACAGTTTCAGAGGCGCATCTACACAAGATGCTAACTGCACAATTGCCTAATAACACTGTGCAGTAGCACATCACAGTGCAGACAGTGCTAACACACTACTATACAGTATTATTAGGCTACTGCACAGTAGCATCACTAAAAAGGTGTTTGCTGGCACTACTGCACAATAGCTCTGGTTATTCTGCATTTTTCTAGTGCTTGGTTATACAAGTACTAAATTAAATGCACAGTAACCACTGCTCATTAATGAACTTGCAGACACACCCACTGAGTAATCTATTATGTAAATTGTTTCAGAGGTTTAATATTGAAAATTTGTTGTCCATGTGTAATTGCAGTAAATTAGAAATGGCCATGTACATTAAAGGAATCCTACAACTGTATAGATCACCAGTTTTGTTTTGTTTTCAAACACTTTAAAATAACCATTCCATTTTTCATCTTTCAGTAAAAATCAGATTTATGAAAGACCTCAGTTGTTTTTATTTTAAGACTTTTATTATTTATTTATTTTACATCATCTTGCTTTATATCTGCTTTCTCTAGTCAGTTGTGCAAAACTAATATTCTGTGTAGGGTTCTTAACACGTAACAAGACACTTGGCTGCCTTTTTCTTTCAAAACAGGACAGATAGGGAACTGGCATGAGTAAGCAAGTTTTTTCTAATACCTGGTAGGTAAAGAATACAAAATACATCTGAAAAATCCCTCCTGAACACTTAATGATATTTTCTACAAGATCCAGCATATGAGTCAAATAAAACCCCAGACACGTCTATCTTATTGAGTTTCCTTTCCCTTTTTTCTCCTGTTTTCAGCCCTGAACAAACAATGAGTTGTAGGGTCATTGCTTTCAGTGTGGAATTCCACGTCTGCCCATGACCAACAGTGTGCTCATGTGCAGGATCCAGGGAATTTTTTTTTGATTTGGTGAATTAATGAATATAAAAGATTATTTGCCTTATGAATGTAAGTCTTTTTGTCTGACCAAGACAGGTTCCTGAATAGCAAAAGGCAAGCTAAAACTAGTGGTTATAATATCAGAAAACTTATATAAATTACCTCTAATGCAGTGTGATGACTTTTTTTTCTTTCAGTGCAAACTGTAAACTTTTTAAATCATCTTTTTTTATTTCAAACATTTCAGGGAGAAAACCATATTAATGACATTCCTCTCTTCCCCCTTCAAACAGAAGCAAAAAAAAAGGCCAAAATGCTTTTCTAAGGGCAACCATATATCCTGGTATCATTTACATTGATTTTGTTAACCCCTTAATTATCATAATTACTCAAATAGAAGACTACTCTGATTATAAAATGACACCCAAATAATTAGATTCTGTATATGCAAAATGTATAGATTTATCATTTTCTAGGTATAGAATCTAATTATTGGAGGTTTGCCTTGAATTTATCCCCTTCCCACTTCTATAGCAGGAAAAATAAATCTGGTGAGTCAGGTAGCCCTTTGCTTTCTGTTTCCCCACCCCTCACCCCCTGCCAAAAAACTTTTCCTCTGGCAGCCCCTTCCCCATCTCCTTACAGACTGACCCTGATCTCCCTGAGCACATGGAGTTGAGGATCAAATTTAAAAACAATAAACTTGAAATTAAACATGGCTGTAGCAATTTGCATGTAGTACCCATGCAATTAATTAATCCAAAATTGATATATGTTACCTTTTTTGAAACTGCTGCAAGTTTTAGCAGAGGTAGTCCATAAACATACTTCTGAGCAACACTTTGGCACCTGCTTATATATAGTGCAAAATGGGCACATCTACACAAAATGCTACCTCACCATAGCAATATGCTATGGTGACATAGCGTTAGTGGGTACAAACTGTGATGCCACAGTTATGTTGCCATAGCAATGCACTCCCTTGCTATAGTGGGGAAGTACAAAATGATGGCACAGTAACAATGGCACCCTAGAGGCATGTGTAGACATGCTGAATATGCATGATATTAGTCCAATGCCAAAGGCTTATGATTTAGAACATAGAAGGCTAACACTGTATTGGGCTGCATTCATAGGAGCTTTGCCAGCAGATCAAGAGAAGTAATTCTTTCCCTCTATTCAGCCCTAGTGAGGCCACACCTGGAATACTTTGTCCAGTTTTGGACTGTGCACTACAGAAAGGATGTGGAAAAGTTGGAGAGAGTCCAGCAGAGGGCAACAAAAATGGTTAGGGGGCTGGGGCACATGGCTTATGAGGAGAGGCTGAAGGAATTGGCCCCATTTTGTCTGCAGAAGAGATCCATGGATTTTTTTTTCAAGGCCTGACTCAACAAAAGCCTCAGCTGGAATGATCTGGGTGGTCTTCCTTTGAGCAGGGGGTTAAACTAGATGACCTCCTGAGGTTCCTTCCAAGCCTAATTTTCTATGGTTCTATAATGTTGTACCTCGTCATGACTGTAAAAAGCTTCAGCAGTAAGGGGGACTGCACTTCATGGACATTACCATATGTCTTATTCAGATGGACTACACTAAGCTATTCTTGTGGTTCCTATCAGCATGTTTGCCTAACATGGGCCATGTATTTTATAGTCCTGCTCAGTGTTGGCTGCATTTAATCAGCTTCACAGTTCATTTCAAAAGCTAAGCACGTGCTGCTTTAGGCAGCAGTTTAATGATAGATAATTCATTTAGTGAGATGTTTTTGTATGTGATTATAAGATGAAGGATATTTTTCCTCATGCCAGTTGGAGAGAAAAACCTCATCTTGTATTTGAGTCAATATAGTTCAATGGAATCAAGAATTAAGACGTGCAGATATCCTGGGATAGTTAGTTGCATGCAATAGGCAGCTAATACTGTGCTTTGCTTTTCTTTAGAAAATGGCTACCCTGGGATGGACTACATCTAAAGTGGTGCAAAATACCTAAATCTGTAACTTACAGTTTTACCTTTTTTTCTTTCAGGGGCAATTCTACACCAGATTAGGAAAAATACTCCAGTTCAGGGGTTAATATTGTCTATCTGCTGCTAGTATAATACTAATTATACTGATGTAAACAGATCAGCTGTTCACATCCTAAACCAGGGTTCAGCAACCTATTCAGATCAGTGGGCTGAAATAATTCTGCTTGTTCTAAGGCAGGCTGGCACTTCCAACTCACTATCATAGTTACCATTTCTCCCCACTGTTGCTGATAACACCCATGCAACCTGCCAAAGAAGCCCCCTGCTGCCAAAATTCTCCCAACATACTGGCTTTATAGACCTAATTAAATTGCTTGGCAGCCTGGAACCAGCCCATAAACAGGTTAGGGTCACAATCCAAGAAATCCAAACTCAAAAAGAAGAAAGGAGCCAGTCATTACTCTCACTTCCAGAATTAAATTAAAATAAAACCTCATAATCTATATAGTAATGGAATAAAAGTAAAGCATACTCCCTTTGTTTTGTTTGTTTCAGTTACTTTCTTAGATACTGCAATCTTTATATAATTTGAAGTAAAATCAGAAAGGCTTTTCCACATGGTCTCCCCTTACTTGATCTTTCTTGTAGGTCAACTTTTTTTTTAGACTTTAACCAGTTCTTTGTCATATACTGGATCTCCTTCATCATTAGGCATGCTAGTCATTTTTATCCTCACCTTTGCTAATATTTTTAATGCATTATTCTCTACCTCTAGTTGGTACAGAATACTTACTGTGGAAAATGAAACAGAACATTTTTATCTTCTTTTAATGTTTTTATTTTCCTTGTAATGCTTTTAAAGTATCCCTTAGCATAAGAATAGAGAAGCTTGTGTTGTTGAATCCCCATCAATACTTGAGTGCCCTGGAGCTCTTGGAAGTGTATGCTGAACTTCCGCAAGACTAGTTCTACCACTTCAAGATGGAACTTGATTTTCTTCATCTTGGCATTGAAAGGTAAAAGAAGGTACCCACTGATCCATGTCTCAAGTGTGTCCTGTCATAGCAGCTACAATGGATGAAGAAATAACAATTTTTAAGACTTTGCCATCAACTGCAGAAAAATAATTTGTAAAAATCTTGTAAAATAGATGCTGGAGGCAAGTGTCAGCATTATTAAGTAAGGGGTGAAAACAGTTATATTTAATTGGAAAGAACTTAGATACGGTGTTAATAGGTTTATATGGAGTATCAGACAGATAGGAAAGGACTTCTAAATTCAGACTTGGATCAGTAGCATTATTTGCTGCATGCAAATACACTCAACTTTGAAAACACTAAAGCCTTATTTTTGCATATTAGAAGTCATATAAGGGTAGGGAAGAGTAAACCTAAGGAAAAGCTTGTCAGATGTCTCTCTAAACAAGACAGTTGATCCAATAAAAGATTTCACAAAAAGCCCCCACTTCCTGTACATTTCCTGAACTATCACAGCTACAATAGCCCTCTAACTACACTGTCCAAAATACAGAAATGAACTCATCTGTACCTCTTCCCCACTGTTACATCACCATTTAACCTTCTCTGGAAGTTCTGTGTGGACCCGGGAAAGAGAATAGCTGTGCATGTTGCAAAATCCTGGGACTCACGAGGCAGCCTTCCATATGTCCATATTCTTCCAGCCCAAACCTGGTTTACTGGAGCTCTGACATCTGTCTTGCTCCTAATCAAACAAGCGAATATTGGGTGTATATAAATTGTAGGAGGAGATTTACCCAACTGATTTGCCATGAAATAATGTCTTCCCTTTCTATTGGACGTTCACAATGTATTTGGAATATACAGTATGTCTGTATTCAGGAAGATCTTTCTCTATTTTGATAAGTGTGCAGCAAGCCCCCTTGTGTGCACATTTTCATTATAATGCATCTAAATTGATGAAATATTCATAAATAATGCATCCATACATGTAATGGCTTGAATATGAAAGTATAGAGCCCTGCCACTATGATTAGAAAGTCACCTTTCTATATTTTCAGTTGCTATCTTTCTTGACTGGTAGTGAGCCTCTATTATTGTTGTTGGGTTTGGAGTGCTGGTGGAGTTAATAAATGAATACAAAATGTAAAAACAGAGGGCCTGGTTTTTAGCATTAGCACCTTGTGACATCTGGAAGCTCTGGGTATTTGGTACCTCTGAAACACAGGCCTAACCAGGTTAACTTATTAATAATTTATCCCTTACCAAATGAATTCTTAACATGTTTTCTGTCATGTAAAATATTTACATTTAAAACATTACTGTAGTTTAATGCAGACATAATTAGCTTATGAAAACTGCTAGTTACAGATCACATTATTTTCAAAGGTCTTCAGCTACAGTGTTTTTGGCAGTGTACTCTCGTTTTTTTATCAGTGTTCTTTGTAGTATTTTAAAAAACAAATTTCAGTCATTTAAAAAGCTAGTGTCTCCCCTGCATAGTCCATAATAATTGGAAAGTTAGTTTTGTAGAATGACAAAACAGGTCAAGAACTTACTACCACAGAAAGGTCTCATGAGATGAGAAGTTGTCTGCTCCAGAATACATTCCTACTGTGATACAAAGAAATGCCTGTTAGGAGTCAAGAACAAGTTTAGATGAGTTAATTCCTCAACATATTTGTTGTCATTAAACCAGTGAGGAGGAAACTAAATATTACTGAAACCAGACAATGTATTACTGTTAAAAGGCCTTGTTCCTGGAGGGTGCTGTTCCCAGTTTTAACTTAAGAGACTCTACAGACAGGACACTGAGAGTTCCAAAATCACATGGCTATAAGAAAAAAAAATAATATTTTGAGGGAAGTTGTAAATGAAGTGCTAATTATGCCCAGAAATCTGCACACATACCATAAAGCCATTACAGGGAGAAGGGTGGTCAGAAGCTTCTACTTACTATCCCCATCCTTCCAAGATAATATAGAGGGCTTTTTGGCAATCTATTATCTGCATTGGGGGAGTGGGGGGTGGAACAGGCTGCCCAGAAAGGAGAAGTATTGTCCCCTTCCATATCCCTTGGGAATCAAGAAAGTTATTCTTGTTCTAGTTTGGAATGGTATTCTGCACAGAGATTCTTAATGATGGAAGATACATTCATTTTAAAGGGATATAGGACAAGAGCAGAAGCTGATGATTGATTCTTGATGGCATGAATATATTGATGCTACATTTCCATGGATCCAGTGGAGAATTGGACACCAGAGCTCAGATGGAAGCAAAGTTTCTGTACCTCTAAGATAATCGTGATCAGTGTGTGGTTTGCCTCTACCCTATTGAGAGAGGGTGCAAATCCTGCCTTTTCCTTAAAAGGAACCTAACAGTTTTCCTTCCTCAACTTGCTATCTTACTGATATTCCATGGAGAGAGTCAAAGGGTGGTTCTTGGGGTGGGTGGTGCAGTGGAGTGGTCACAACCTGCTTCCAGTAGTGTAACTAAGTTGGGCTGAGAGGGCTGCTGGTCTCAGGTGCTAATTTAAAGGAGACACCATCAGTGACCCTCACTTGTCTGCCAATTTGGTCCTGAGGCATGAAGTTAGAGGTAGTCAGGAGTCTTTTTCTTCAGGAGTCTCCTTCTTCCTCCTGTTATTATCTAAATGGCCAAGTGAGTTTCCCACCACCCTTGAGAAGTGTGTATTCTCCCATAAACAAGGTGAGCACTTTCCCAGAACATCCTCAGGCATGGCTGTGGAATAGGACCATTTCCTACCCTGCTGGGGAGTGGAAAACTGAATTATAGTGGGGGAGTGGGAGCACTGGGAGGGACAGGGAAAAATTCAGGAGGAGGAACTGGGCAACTTGGCTCCAGTAGGATCAGGTCCTCAACTGACTGGCCCCTTTTCTCTTGCCCACCTCCTGAGTCAGCTGAGTGTCCAAACCTGCTGGACCTTGGCTGCCCAGCTTCTCTTTCCAAGCCAGGTAAGCAGCTAGTAGGGTTGCCAGCCCAAGGCAATTTTTTTTACTAACAACCTGAAAACTCTTCACTGGCAACCAAATACTTTTACTAACGTGTTTTACATAATATAAATGTAGTTCTTCTGCCAGATCCTGGAAAAGGGCCAGGTTCAATTTTAGAGTTTAGCACTAAAATCAGTGAAAAACAGTTTGACTGTCAATAAAAAGGTTGCAGATTGCCAGTAAAAAAATTCTTGGTTTGATAAACCTGCTGCAGAAATGGTTTTACACCATTGCCTAGATCCTAGACATCCCCTACTTCCACACCCTGAACCATGCTGCTCTCCCTAGCCCACTCCCCAGCTTTACCCCCACAAATCCCACTCCCCCTTTTCCAGAACAGACCCCCAAAGAAGGACCATTGCCTGCCTACCTGCCACCTAGTATTGTTACAGGCAGATTGGACACAAGAAGGAGCAGCAGCAGATGGCTGGAGGTCAGCAAAAGAGCTGCAGAGAGTGTGTGAGCTGCGAAGTCTTAATGAGTTCCTTTCAGAGTGATGTACTTTGACTCAGACCCCATGTGGCACTTCTGTGTTCTTTTTGTGCTTCAACACTGTCTCCAGTTTTTTTCCCCCACCATGGAGCTTCAATCAAACTCCAGTAGCTTTGTATTTTTAAGGACAACTGCTTTTTATGGATGTTATGGACAGGAGTCTTTATCCTGGTTATTTATAGAGTGTGCATAAATTTATGGACAGCTAACAGACCTGGCAACCAACACTGCCTGCTGCCTCCTACTAACCCTGGAGGTCAAGGGTTTAATCGTATCTTTACTCCCCTTTTCAAAATCCTAGGTCTGCCTGAACATTACAAATAAAGAGAAATCTCACTTCTGTAAAACCAATGTCTATCCAAGCAGGCATAATGAATGTTTTAGATATTATTTTCCAATTATAAGCCTGAATTATATTGCACAGTGTTAAGATACACTCTAGTCACCAGAATTGTTTTATTTATAACAAATAAAAATTCAGATATTTACCTCATCTAAATCTGTTTATCCTTTCCTTTCTAAAACAAATTTCCAAGTTTCAAGTGAATTAACTACTTAACATAATGTTAGAAGTTATAAACCTTGTCTAAAGTTGACCAGTAGGAATTTTGCTAATGTAATTCTATGACTTGCTACAGTTTACCTGTAAAATCCCTAAATAATTAAATCAGGATGATTTCCATGGACAGATGAAAATTATAGAAATCTAATATGATTTTGTAGACAAGAACTATTCAACAAGTTAGTATCTGCTGTCCTGACAAAATAATGAAAAAAGATTTCATAGACGTTAGGGCTGAAAGAGACTTAATGAGATCATCAGGTCCAGCCCTGGGCCCAAGGGCAGGAAGTCAGCTGGGAAGACCCCCAGCAAGATAAGCATCCAAATGCAACTTGAATGTGTCCAGAGTAAGTGCTTGTACCACTTCTAGGGGGAGTCTGTTCCAGCTTTTGGAGACTCGGACAGTTAAGTAATTTTTCCTTACATGCAGTCTAAAACAGTCTTCCAGAAGTTTGTGACCACTGAATCTGGTCATCTCTAGGGGACCCCTGGTGAACAGATGTTTTCCCAGATCCTGATGTACATTCCTGATGTACTTATAGGCTGCCACAAGTCCCCTCCAAGCCATTGGGTGCCACATGGAGTTGGGCCTAGCTAACACCAATAGCCTAGCTAAGATGTCAGCCAACTCTTTTAGCACTCTTGGGTGCATTTCATCTGTACCTGCTGACTTATGGATGCCCAGCCTCTCAAGGTGCCCCCTCACAAGGTCTTCACCAAATATAGGCATATGGTCACCCGTACCCTCTTAATCCCATGTCCTGTCAGGCAGGGTGATCCCCTTGGGATGGTGAAAAACTGACGTGAAGTAATCAAAGGAGATTAGCTTTTTCCTGAGTGTCGGTTGCCAGCTGCCCCATTTGATTCAGCAGGGGTCCAATGTTGTCCATGTTTATATTTAGACTTCCTATGTATCTGAAAAAGGACTTTTTATTGTCTTTGATTCCCATAGCCAGTTTGAGCTCAGATTCAGCCTTGGCTTTTCTGGTCCATTCCCTACTGGTGTGTTGCCAGTGATGCAAATCCTCCTTAGAGGTATTACTTATTTTCCAACCCTTATAGACTTCTCTTTTAAGATTAAGAAGATCCGTGAATTCCCTATTTAGCCAAGGGAGTTTGCTAGCACTTTTACTACTTTTCCTGCAGGCCAAAATGGACTTCCCTTGAGCTTTTAGGATCACTTCCTTAAAGAGTGACCACTCAGCTTTGACTCCCTTCCCTGTCAGATCATGATCTTTCAGGGCCTTGACAACCAACCTTTCCTTTGACATGAGACAGAATTAGAGATTTCAATGACTAAACGATTCATTGGTAGTGTTTGGCATTTTACACTGTGGACTTTGATACTTAGACACTACAGTTTGTTAAATAACAATGATAAATAAAGTTTGTTAAATTTAATAAAGTTTGTTAAATTTAAGAACAGATTGTATCATTGGTCCTTTGTAGAGATCAAAGAGTTAATTCATAAAGGCAATTATAATAGAATGCAATCTAAAATGTGCCTTTGAAAAAAGCATCTGTCATGGCAATAACATTTCTAGATATTCCTTTGTCTCAAATATAGAAAAAATAATAGAAAATTTCATCTTTATTAAATAAAGAGCTTGTAAAAAGGGGGTTTCTTTGAATATATGACTTGTTGGCCTATTTTTTTAAATGATTAATGACAAATCACTACCTAAGGCTTGGGTCATTTATCAGCAAAGCTGTGTGCCCTTAAAAAAGGTGCTGGGGGAATTTGAGAACTCTATAATACAATGTTTTAATTTGTCTATAATAGAGCTAAATGAGGAAATTCCCAAATCAACAGAAAATATTACAACCTTGAAATAGAGGTTAACTGTCCATAAGTTTATTTGGTATTTTCTCCTTTTCAGGGTTTCTGCCCTATCCCAGTTGTGTTATGTCAAATTTCAGTATAAACATTTGGAGGTGCAAGGAGACAGGTATAGGTATACAGGAATTCTATTTGGAAAGCTAGCCTCATCTACAGATATGCATCAGATAATAAGGAATTGGAGTCTGCCTCAAAGTTAGAAAGTGTAACGTCTGTCCAGGGCTTGCTTCTTTTTTATTTAAAAACAGGAGGGAGATACTGTAAAACTGCACTGATTCCTAGGTGAAGATAAATGCCCGACTGGTAAAAAGAAGACTAGAATAAGATTCATCACCTATAATGCAACTCCAGAATCATGACGTAAAAGATCAGAAATGCAAAATGGGACATTAATCATACATCTCATTACATGGCAGTTCAAGAATGGCAGCTATTGGTACTATAGCTCTATAGAGAGCACAGTAATTTGAATAAGAGACAGCCCCAAAGGCACTAGAAGTGTCAACGAAACAGAAAATAGCCTTACATGTGGAGATGGGAACAATTTCTTACTCATTTAAATGGTGATGGAACATTACGGAAGGAGGTAAAATAATCAGAGAGAGACACTTACATTTCTGTACCAAATTGTGTTTGCCCTGCTCAAACATTTTTAAAGAATTTTATTGATTTAAGACAAATCAACTGATACAATGCCATTTCAGTTTGGTAATGGTATCATTGTTATTTAAAAAGCAGGGCTATTTGGTTAAAAGCTTCAGTTTCTCAAAATAAAAATATATTAATGGGAAACAACAACTATTTAACAAAAATGTTGAGTTCACTTCCCACCTATTAAAAGGCAAGAGATGAAAAAAAGGACATTTTTCATCCAAAAAATGTAGCACTGGAAAAAGTTTTGACTAGCATTATTCCTGATGCTATCCCACAGCCTCTAGTTCTTCCAAGAGAGAAGTCCTAGATTTCTTCAGAATTTTGTACATTACTTTTGGACATTCGAACCTAGAATGTGCCATTTCAGCTTTATATGAATAAAACATATCATTCATCCAATAATTTAGCAACTTACATACTTAGAATAAATCAAAACACCTTTTTCATGAGATGCCATTCCTAGAAGCAAGGTTTTCAATATAGAATGTCAGATAAAAAATATATACATTAATTAAGGATAAGTGCTTTTTTCAAGTAGGTATTCAACTTCCTTAGATTAAATGACATACCTAATACATTGTCTTTGCTTTAAACAGATAAGGAGTAGAATTTTTGTTATTCTGCTCAGTTTTGCTCAGGCCCTTCCTCATATTAACTGACTGTGTTGTCCTGCTGTCTCATTCTTCTTACCTGTAAAATGTAAATTCTCAGAAGTAGGGACTCATTTCTTTGTTAGATGTATGATTGATGCTTTTCTTAATTAAACCTATGGTACATAATTACATTTGCTAGGTGCTACTATGATAAAACATTCTTTACCTGTACTTAGTTACACATATTGGCACCAGAAGTGGAAGATAAATTGATATTATGCATTGACTGTGTGAATTTAAGAAAAAAATTGATTAGCTTCCTTTTGGAAAACATAAATAATTTATTTCTTAAAATTATTTTTGTTCAACACAACTGTTCAATTTATCACCAGAGAAACCTGGATTTGACCTGAGAAGAAGAAAATAGCCTTTAAAAAAACAACACTGAGCTGTACTATCAATAAAAGGTCTTCAAATTACACTGTGCTTCCCAACCTAGGCTGCACTGGAAGACAGACTGTATCTCTGCCTTTAAAAGCAAAGAGGTATTGCAAAATGTGACCGTATATACATAATGTTCTATACCTGCTGGGAAAAAAAAGAATTACCCAGTAATATCTTCAAACTAGGAAGCAATTTTTTCTCAAGTACTCAGGAATTGGTGGTGTAAAGCCAACTGTTCATGTCTCACTACTGAAACTGAGTTTGAAGACTATAATCAGTATCACAATTCATTGTAAAGATTCTTACCAGTGTAATGACTGCAAGCCACTGTTAGATACTGGTGCCAGCTAAACAGATGCTTATTTCATGTCAGGAATCAGTGTAGCCTCCAGGCCACCCCTAAGATTTGGAGCAGTGAACAGAAAAGCAGGTTTATAGCTGTAGCAAAACTCCCAGGTTTTTCTTTTTTTTTTTTTAACTTAAAAATACATTCCCTCCCCTTTCCAAACCATTTCTGACTTTATTTCTGCCCTCTCTATCCCTTATAAGTAATTATAAGTAGTAATAGGTAAGCTAAGAAAAGCTCTTGTATGCTATTATTGTAATAAGTCCTTTTTATATTGTAAATAGTATTCTGTTATGCTTGTATTTATTTTTACTATTTTATTTTATATTGTATTGTATTGTATTTCTATCATTTCTGCATTGATTTTTATTGTTTCATATTAATATTGTATAGTTTAGACCTGTGTCTGTAAAGTTAACCAAAGTAATGTCACATAATATCCAGTTTCCATTTTGTAATGTCAAGCCTCCATCTTGTGTCCCCTGACTTATACAATAAAGCATACCCTCCTACCCCTCCTATGTAAATCCATTCCTGAATGAATGGGAATGAATGAGGGTGCTTGAGGCATAATGGTAGCAGGCTTCTACTGAATGACCAGTAACGACTGGACTATCAATTCAACGACTCAACCATTGCCTTGCATTGACACAGGAACCACAGACCTCACCCAGAAACAGAGAGAAAACCCAGCATTTGAAAGACAAAGACCCTACATAAACCAGCAACCCCACCATTGTATCCCACCAGACAATGAGGACACCTGGATCTGCATGTATACATCTGAGCAGGACTCGCCCTTGCCTGGGCATGTCCTTCCCAGAGGAGACGCAGGTAGCCCACCCCTATAAAAGGGGTGGTAAGGTGTAACCTCTCTGGGATGCCCTCTACATCTGGACCAGCACTATGCCATGCTACCTATCCACCCAGAGGCCCTGCTGGTGACCCCTGCCCCTGGACAACATACTAGAGAAGACCCCAACTGGCCCTCAAGGATCAACTCTCAGCCTTGGATAGATATCTATCACTCACCTTCTTCCCCCAAGCAGGGGACCTGAACTCTGTCTCTACATACCTGTACCTCAAATCCTTCCATTAAGCCTTTCCTCTCCTGCTACCATTGTGTGTGTGTGTGTGTGTGTGCGTCTGTGCGTGTGTCTGTGCATGTGTGTGTGAACTAATAACTTCATGGGGCTGTGTACTGTGTTGCCTGTTTAATAAAACTGTTATTTTGGGTTGGGTTGTGTTTTTGTCTTACTGACCTCCTGACCCTGTTCCAATCTGTACTCTCTGCCCCTCTGACCTTCATTCTGTCTCTCTCTCTCTGCCATCTCGGCTCCCTCTCTGCCATCTCCAAAACCCCAGCTCTGCTCTCCTCTAAACCCCGACTCTCCTCTCCTCCAAACCCCAACTTTCAACACCCCTCACTTCTGCCCTATCACTCCTTTACCTCTTGCTCCACCACTCCTCTTCACTTCCACCCAGGTTTCCTCCCCTGATTCCACTGCCCGCTCCACTGTCTCCAGCCCTGGCTTTTTCTCTTGCTTCCACCGCAGCACCAGTTGACTCCGAGTAACCCCAGGGCACCATGACCCCAACCACCCCGGGGCACTGAGGGACCCTAAGTAACCCTGGGGCACCTTGACCCCAAGTAACCCCGGCTCCTTGACCCCAAGTAACCCCAAGCCCAAGTTACCCCAAACACCCCCTAGTGTTAACACACAGCCACAGAAGTGCATATTTGTGTGTTTGTGTATGTGTATATGTGTATGAACCCATAGAGTGCTTGTGTAGTTTGAGTGTATGTGTATGTAATTTTGTATCATGACCTCCTGTCTAACAGCGCAATATTGAGATCCCAAGTGTTGACCTGGCACATGTCAAGTCAACACAGCTGTCCCTTATCCAGCTTCAGCAAGCTATTTCCTGTGTAGCATTGAACTAAACTGATGTGGCTGATGTTAATATAGAGTATAATAGTAGTGAAATGTTAGTCTTGTCCTGTAAGCAACTTGAAAACTCCAGTTTGTATCCTTTTGCTTGACATACACTCTGCATAGCCTTTATGTATGAGTGTGAGAGAAGAAGATTTAACTGTTTATGTAAGCAACAGAGCACCAAATGTAAGTTACCAGTCAATAAACTAATTAATGAATGGCTGAAGAATCCCTTTTAGGCCTAGGGCACAAAGAAGATAATGAGGAGAAAGAATGCACCAATCCTGTCAGACGGGCAAAAAAACACCCCAAGGCTAAGATAAGCTGAAGACAAAAGAAGAACAACCACAAAAATAGAAGCTGGGGATGGGAAAGAACCCAAAGCACTGAAACAAAGAACGCCAATCCCTATAAAAGAACACTGAAAATTCCAAGTTGGGTGAGTCTCTTTCTCTACTACTGTTTTATCAGAGCACAGATGAATCTGTTCACTGGGCTCCAGCTGTTATCTTCAAATCTGCTACTTTCAAATCATCATCATCTACTCAATAAGCCCAAGTTGGCCACCTTGAGCTGATATTGAGCAACTGTTGCTGGTAACTATATCTGGTGTATGTGTGGATGAAATGGTTGTTTTGTGTATGTGTATGCCTGTGTGTAATGGTGGGTATGATAATTTGTGTGTGTTTGTATGAATGGTGTGTCTGAACTTCTGTGTCTAACTCATGTGATCAATAAACGTGGCAAATTGACTTATCCCCCTTTATAAAGTCTCTCTCGTAATTTGAGCAATTGGCAATTTGAATAACACCTGTACAGCCAATGATCTAGATCTCAGTTTTACATGTAAAACAGGGTTATATATAAACTTCCACAGAATTTATTTGAGGTTTGATTTCTTCTTATTAATACAGTACTTTGAGTTCTATGGTGGATCAGCACTAAATGAGTGTTTGTCTCATGTATTACTGTCTACATGACTTCACATATAGCCCTATGTAAGGGTATCTTAACTGCCTGATATTGTAACACAATAAATCAATTGATAACAAATAATGAGGTCATTAGTCTCTGTGGGATTTAGCCTACATTTGCTGCCCTTCCTCATAACTTTCTAACATCCCAACATTACTCTTGTTTATTCATAATCTAAGAAAGAAAGCAAGTAAAGAACTTGAAAACACACATACTTAGGCCTTTCAAGATCTTTTGCAGAAATAGTTGGAACTATTACATAGCATCTTTAATGAATTTTACTTTCTTGTTTTAATAGATGTAATCTCAGGGATGCAATCTTTTAGATCAATCCTCTTTATAATTTGGCTTTTATTTGAAATTAAAGAAAGATTCACCAACAAAGACTGAGTCATCATAGACCACAAATGTTTTTATAAGCTTACATTTTTTAAATATTATCTGCTTGCAACAGATAAAGACAAATGTAATAGAATTGTGTGCCATGGATACATTTGGAAACAAAGGTACATCCTTTTTCACAGAAACTCTGTGGTGGCTTTCAAATGTGTTCCAACTTTCAGCTACCTGCCAACAGCTTGAAGTTCATTGCAAAGATCAAGGGCATAGATGCCTCTTCATCAGCCTGTCTTTCAATGATTTGCTGAAAACAATGAATTGCCATTGTCATTTTATGGGTTTTTTCAGACATGCAAAAAGGTGAACAACGTGATGCTCCTCAAGTTGCACAAATCTTTTTTCAAGTGATTGTAGGACAGGATTCAAATACTATAGAAAAATAATGACTTCTTATTCTGGATTAGTTAATGGTTCATCTCTATTTTATAATCAGACATTCTCTTTTTCGTTTGTTCTCCAAGTGGTTTTTCTTGCGGAAATCAAACTAGCTTTGATTTTGAGCTCATCAAACAGTTCCTTAATATCAGACAGGACATTTGCAAATCCACTATCAGAACAGAAATTTACAAGAAAATCCTTTAAGCTTTTAGCCGATGCATAGTATGTTTGATACCCACTTCAGCATCTTAAAGCACCTTACTTGAATTATTGACTTGAAAAGGTATATCATGGTGAAGTACCATGCTGCACAAGAAAACATTTCAGATATTTTGAGCCAGCAATCTTAGCATTGCTTTGACTTTTGGTCCCTACAAACATTTAGATTTGTATCAGTAGCAAGTGGAGTTGGTGTCATAGACTTCCAAAACTTGATACTGCAATTGCTGATTGCATCAGTTTGGTTTTTTATGTTTCATTTCACTGACAACTTGTAGAAACAGAATAAGCACATGTTTAAGCAAGGTCCAATGCTGGAGCAAGGCCATAGAAAAAATCTCACAAATACATTGAACCAACTCAAAGAATACCCCAACTTCAAAACAATGATTCATTGCATTATTGAGTACAAGATTCAAAGAATGTACCAAAAAATTAACCTGTCAAAAACATGGCTCTGAAAACTAATCTTTTGTTAAGGTCTTGAATTCTCTTCTGAACTCTGCTTTTGATATTTACCCAGCTGTTGCAGCACTGGTCTCTCAAAACACTGCATGAGGTTCCCATATTTTTAAATATTCAAGGTGGCCATTTATACTGTGGTGCGTTTTGCCTTTCTCTGTAGTGGGGGGATCAGTCCTCTACCTTGGATCTCTTAAGTATATTTTAACAAACTAAACTTACTGTCCTTGCAGTGGCAGGGCATTCACAGCACCTTCATTGACAGGGGCTTTACCTGTGGTGGGTTAGAGTGTTCTTGGTGTTTTGGGGTAATGTGGCAGGTAGCTGTAGACTAGGGCTGCTTGTGTTAGTTTTAAGAATAAGTTAGCAAACATTGTAGACTAGGGCTGCTTCTTAGTTTTAAGAATAAGTTAGCAAACATTTGTATAAGAGAGTTTGGATTGGCATGATCCTGCCTAGAGCATGGTGTGGGACTAGATAACTTCATGATGTCCCTTTTGTTAGACCCCGACTCCTAGCCCAATGACTAGGGAGACGACAGTTCAATTGCTCATGGATCCTGTTACTCATTAGCCAGAACAAGCAGGGAGCAAACACCAGCACCCATTGCTCACAGCAGCTTTATTCAGAATGGAGACTGCTTCGGGCCAGGTCCCAAAAAACCAACTAACTGGGGACCTGCACTGAACATAAGTTCTTTTCACATATTATACACCTTAGTTCATGCTCATTAACATTCACTCCACTTTCATCCCTCCTTTTGTTCCACCCATATTTCCTCCCTTTTCAAGCTCTGCCTCTGTTTACTGATTACTTCATTAGCGTGGAATTGCCTATTCATTTCACTCATTTACATGCCTCTCTGCTAAGAGCACATGCTCAAGACTTTGACCTCCGCTTCCTCCCGTCACTTCCTGGTTCTTTCTGGTTTCTTGCTGACTCCTTCATCTCCAAGGTCTTGCTTCTACTTTATCTCCTGACTATTGATGGTGGGCTACATCTTGTTCTTCTTACACAATGGGCTCTAACACTATGACCTTGTTAGAAAACTTCTTGGCTAAGCATTTGCAATGTTATTTTTAATATATCATTCTGCCTTGTGACCAGCAGCTTTTGCTGAGACACAGATAAAAGCCTTTATTCAGCTGCAAATCCAGCGCTTCCCAAGATCCAAATAGTGTCACCCTAACACCTTTCAGCCCTGCTTTTCTATGATTCCAACTAAATCTGTCATTTTCTAAGATAAAATTAAGTCACCGTCATCTGTTTTTGTTTACTAATGTATTTTGTGCAGTCAACTATAATAGAATAATACTTGGCAGATTTTAAAAGCATAAATCCTGTTCCTGATCCTGTTCCCCATAATTATAATAATTTCATTTTGAATATTTTTGCTCAGGTAAAAATCATGAATTTCCCTCAGTGTGATTCTTTTATTACAATGTCATATTTTCCAAGAAATTCAATACATTTCAGAATTTTCCTTTGTAAAATGTTTTATATTTTGTGTAGCTTGATCAAATCCAAAGCCTTTCCAAAACAGCTTGCCAGTGTTCTATCAGAGAATTAAGTTGGCACTGGTTTTCATTATCAATCATAGTATCTTTTTTCAACCTTTCAATCTAATTTCTAAGTCTCTCCACATATGATAGTTATTCATAAGGTCTGCCAGTTTCTCATGATTCACTAAAATACTTTATCTGGTTTTTGCTGTCTTGAACACAATTCCAAGCTAAAGAGTTAAATAACTTACAGCAGAAGCAATAAACAGAATCCACTGAAGTGGAATAGAAAAGCCAATCTCACTTTACGCGTTCCTCATTTGAAAGCTGGCATGAAAAATGGAAAGCTGAACATTTCCTTCCATTACTATTCAAAGGAAAAGCCTTAACATTTGTTTGAATTGGCCCAACATCCACAAGCAAAAGGTGGGTTTTTGTCAGTGATTACTGGCTACCTGGCCAGATCTTTTAGAACATCAGTGTTTAGTTTTCTCCTCTGTAGATTTCTCCATATTACTTGAACAACTGTGCAATTTTATTGAATTGTTATTGCTTGAAGGCATATCTCCATTTATAGATGGAGCTTCTTTGCTGCTGACAACATTTTCTGTATAATCTGTTCTTTTAGACCTATTAGCAAAAAAACCACAAACTTTCTTTATCATCAGAAGTAGAAACACTGATGTTTTGCTTGGATAAACATTCATAACTTGAAGATTTCAAAACATCATTTGAAAGCAAAACAGTTGATTTCAACAATCTTCAAAATCTTAAAATTACTATTTTTCTGCATTGTTGGATTCTCTTCTTTTGTGATATTCAGTTCTAGAAATACATTTCAGTCTTCATAAAGAATGTCACTATCACTTTCCATTTTGACCAAGATGATTTATACTACTGGGGCCCAACTCATACAACCCGCTGGCTGGATGAGTACTACCGGACTGTTTCACGGGCAAAATTGAGAATATGGGACCAGTCCATGGGCCTGATCTGGAGCATACAGCTGTGCTATCTGGCCCACAGGGCTCCCCATCAATCCAGAAATTTGGCAGTAGGAGCCACTGCTCACTACATCACTAAATTTCCAGACTCATGGGAATCCTGCAAGCCAGATGATATGGTTCCCTGGATGGATGTTGGTCACCTATGATTTATGCTATTGCTGAAGACCAGTATCCAACTACATATGAACACAAATGCAAGCAAATTGAGGAACTTGTAAACAAGTGCAAATTAGACATTCAAACAGAAGGCTGTTCTGGTCTGCAATGCCGTATTTAGGCTTAAAGTACTTAAGCTACAACTTAGGGCCTTACAATATGAAGGGCTGCTAAATTGGAAAAAAAATTACTCAGTATCAAGTTTTATAATAATCAGTTGTTAAATAAAGAAGATAAAGGAGATATGGGAAAATAACTCTCTAAATATAGACATTTTCATTCTAATATGACAAAAATATCCATATAAATGGCTCCAGTTATTATTCATATTGAGTTCATACATTTGTGCAGAAATAAAAATAATTCATATTAAAATTTCATGAAAATCCATTATTATGGATTTCGTGGATTATTTTTATCGCATGGGGGTCTCTTAAACTGGACATAATCTAGGGCCTCAACATGTCATAATCTGGTACTGCTTGTCTGCTGTTGGTCAACACTAAATTCTGCAACATTAAAAATATGCCAATTTTAACAAGAAAAAATATTGCTGGCAAATACTAATGTTTCATATTTGTGATATTTGTAATTTACTCCTGCTGCCCAAATTCTCATTGAACTAAGATACCTCAACACCCCTAAAAGTCAGTCCTTTACAGAGAATTTTCAAGTCTGGGTCACTTGCTATGCTCTGCCTATTGAATTCCTTAATCAGGAGAGTTTCAGAATTAAATCTAAAACACTATGATAAATCTACAAATCTGAATTACACTAACCTACCAGAACATTCAGTGAAACTTATGGCTGGTCTGAGCTATTGCACTGAATAACTAGTTTAAAGTGGCATCTAAGAAGCATGGTTACACCTAAATATAACCACAAACGTCACTAATAACTTCTTCCCATTTTTTATACTTTTTATACTTTCTTAATGGTAAACTCAGTCTAATCTTGTCCTATCTTTTATTGATGAAACAGAAAATAACTTTAAAAAAACCTGTAGTGTATAAATTTTCCATTTCTGTCTAAAATAATATGCTGGCATTTACTTTTGGTGTGTGGCTGTACTGCTTTAAGCATTTGGACCTACAAGAGATGAACATTTATCTTTATATGAAGATTTGCCATTAGATATTTTTCCTTCATTTGGAAGCCTACTACAGTGTGTTAAAGAAGCTTTTGCATAAGATTTAAAAAGAAACCAGGTACATCTGATGTGCAAGAATAATAGAGTACTGTTAAAGTTCATGCCCCAATCAACTAAAATAGATGATGTTACTTTATTTGGAATATGGAGAAAACGGATTTACCATTTTTAGTTATTTTTAGGTGTGATACAAATTCTGGGCTGTTTGACGTGATAATTTCAGTCACCTGAATCTTCCCAATATTGATACTGGCAGTAATTGCCTCAGAATGAGAAAGGTGTGACTATTTCAGGGGCAAATACCATTCAACTATAACCAAGCAGAACTGGTGTCAGAGTAAATAATCCTTCAGTGGTTGGGCTAACTCCTTTGTTATATATTTCTTACTGAATAAAGGTCCATCTGAAGCTTCATCTTTCTTTCAATGAAATCCTGCTACTTGTCCATTTTTCTGGTTTAATTAGGTGAAACACTATGACCTGATTTGTCATGTAACAAAAATCTCAGCACATTTATGAACTCCATGAATGCAGAAGCTTTCTTTGAGTTCCAGGGCCTTGCTACAATTTACAGACCACAGCAGTTTGTAAATGAACATACTAGTGCATATGAAGGAAAAATTAATTGCATCAAGTTAGTTCAGATAACATCTAGCATAATACAGGATTAACAGTAAGAGCATTAAAAATATAAACCTCCAACATTAAGAAATTGGTCTTTCTCTATAACCAACCCCATTTCATCCTGTTTTCCCCCTAATTATGGATATGTATATATTCTGACACCTATCTTTTAATAGCTTCCAAGAAACTTTCCATGCTATAGATATAATGTTCACAACTGAGGTACTTTTTCAGTTCCCTGTGCTTTCCTGCATGAAGGGAGAGAATTCAAATCAGATTAACAAAAAAGATATATTGTTAAAATAAAAATAAACCAGAATGACACCCAGATATGCAGTCATCCCTGGATAAATGCAAGAATAATAGTCCTTACTGTATATGGATGTTTGCATGTGCAGAACTCCAATTTATACTTCAGAATAGGCTATCCTAGCAACAAACTTGTGTATATTTCTCCTGTTCTACTTAAAGACTGCCTGTTGTTCACTTGCTTTCATATTGTTTGTGCTGGTCAACTTATTAATCTTTTGGCTATATGCATGGATTTATTTTAAGCATACACTGCAGGCATTCCACCCTATTTTATATGGCTGGCTCTACCATTGAAGTCTTTGTGCCCAACCTTTCCTTTGATACCACATGATACTACATGAGAGCATCACTTCTACATAACATACATCTGTGCTATGAAAAGATATTGCCTGGCAAATGAAATAGTCATGAATCAGATTTAATGTCCCTACTTAAAAAAACCCAAACTAGATTAAATTATTTTTAATATGTTAAATTATCTTTTAATGTGGCTCAAGTCACATAAAATATATCCTATGGAAAGGCACTTGATAGAGCCCCCTGGACATGTCAAATATGTGGTAATAATAAGAGATGGGAGTGTTGCCCTGTGGGGTCAAGCCAACTCTCAAGATCTCAATATTGCACAGTTAGACAGAAGGGTGTGACACAATTGCACATATACAAACACACAAATCAATTAGGTACACACACACACACACACACTACCAACTCAGGCACATACACATCCAAACCAGCATAGGTACATGCATACCTATCACCAATTCAAGCACATACACTATACACCCCAAAAGTTAGGCAAAAATCAGTTGTCCATACCCACACACTCAGTACACATACATAGATGACTAATTCATATATCATGCACACAATGACATATACACACACACACACTCACCAGTTCACACACACACAACCCACCTACACACACACACACAGGTAAGTTCCTAACTTGGATGGTACAGTGTGTATGTGCATGCTTGGGATACCTGGGATACTTGGGGGCAGGTTAAAGTGAGAGAGCGAGAGAGAGAGTTAAAGTGCAGGCAGTGAAAGTTGCCAGAACCTGGATTAGAACCAATGGACTACAGAGAACATAGCTGAGGAACTGAGGCTTGGGTTTACTTAAGATCAAGTGGCCCCAGGGTTACTCAAGGTCACTGGTGCAAGTGAGGGGGGAAAAAAACCTGGTGGCAAGGAGGAGACAGCCAGGAAAAAGAGACAGACAGAAACTTGGGAGCTTGGGGCTGGACACTGAGGCAGACAGCTGAGATATTTGAGGGGGAGGGGCACATAAGTGGTGGCAAGGAAGAGACAGCCAGGAAAGAAACTGAGGCAGAAACCTGGTTGCTCAGGGGAAGAGGCAGTGGGGATAAGACAGTGGCAAAGAAACAGGAGGTTTGGAGGCAGAGAGGAGCTCAGAACAGGTGTTAGATGTGGCAGTGAGCCAGAAGCAGAAGAGGGAGAAATGAGACAGAAGTTAGAGGGGCAAGGAGCAGAGATTGGAGCAGGGTCAAAACTATAGTAAAGCAAAACTCAACTCAGGGGTCCAAGTAACAGTTTTATTAAACAGACAACGCACTACACAGCCCCATGAAGTTATTCGTTCACACACACACACACACACACACAAAAGCACTCACAATGCAGCAGGGAAAAGAGCCTCAGTGGAAGGGCTGGGGTCCAGGTAAGGAAAAGAAACAGAGTTCTTGGTTGAAGAGGGGGTGGGGAGTGATAGCTGCCTATCCAGGCTGGAAAGGGGTCCTTGTCCAGTAGGTGTTGTCCAGAGGGGGGTTGCTGGCAGGGCCTCTGGGTGGATAGGCGGTGTGGCATGGTGCTGGTCCACATGGAGAGGGCATCCCAAAGAGTCAGTCTTCACTACCCCTTTTTATGGGGCAGACTACCTCTGATCTCCTATGGGAGGGCCTGTCCAGGCAACATCAGTCCTGTTCCAGAGGGCTCCAGGTGTTTTTACTGAGCATGTGCAGCTTGGCACAATGGTGTGTTGCCTCATCTTTTGTTTCTTGAATGCTGAGGGTGGTTCCAATGGCTGGGTCATTGGTCCAGGTATTGGTGTTGATGGTTTGGTCATTCAGAGGGAGCTATTTTTAGGCCTACTGCCATTGTCTCTCAAGCACCCACATTCATCCCCATTCATTCAGGAACTAAATTACATAGGAGGAGTAGTATGGGTCATAGGTTACACAACCGGGCATGGGAATAAGATAGAGGCTTGACATTACAAGATGGAAACTTGACATGTCTTATGCTAACTTATATATATAGGCCTAAAACAGTATTCACACAATATAAAAGCAGTAAAAAGAATCAATACAAACATAATAGTTATCACTTATAACACAGTGGATATCTATATAAAAATAGCAGGGCACTGATTTGCCATGAGGGGAGAGAAAAATAAAACTTATTACCTAAAATAAAATGTTAAAGCTTATCCTACATCTTAGTTTACTTATACTTATCTATAGGGAATAGAGAGGGAGAGAAAAAGTCAGAAATGGTTGAGGAAGGGAGGGAATGCATTTTAAAATAAGTAAAAAAAAAGAAAAACGGGGTTTTGCTACACGACTTTTTTGGCCAACTTCAGAATCTACTAACAAAACACATTCTAAATTTGAGTCTCTATAAAACTTCGTTATTAGAAGTCTATCTGACTCTTCAAAGGGTGAGTTTGGGGCTGCTGTACTGGAGTGGGGTGGAATGGAAAATCGTTCCCTATTATTTCCAGAAACCGGAAAACAACATATTTATAACCTATACACACACACACACACCCCTTCATTTTTTTTAATTGAAATGTTTTACAAAACCCCAGAAGGTGCCAAGTTTCCCATAGAAATTATCCTAAAATGTATTTGATACTTAGTGAGGTCCTAGGATTTGGTGGATGTCACATTCAATAAAGATGATAAAAATCTCCTTGATACAAAGCTCATAAAGGTTTTTGAAAATGAAGCATACGGTGCAGTATTTAATATAATTAAATAATCAGTATTTGCATAATACTAAATACTTGCAGGTATGCACCACGTTACCAGGCAGCAAAATACTAGTGAGTTCAATGGCTTTTTCCCACAAAAGTTTTTGTCACACTGAACCACATATTCTATGTATCAGCAATGGTGTGCACCAGTGGTTCTCAACCCTTTTATATTCAAAACATCCCTTGAAAAATATCAGCTCTTAGTTTTCTCAAGAATTTTTATCTATAGAAACATAATTCTAATATTATAAAAGCCTAGTCTGTCTGTCTGTCTATAATGTGATGCTGGCCTTGCCCCCTCTCTCTCCTGCTCTCCTCTCTCCCAATTTGGGGGCAGGGGGTGGAGCAGCAGATCCAAGCCAACACAGCAGCAATGGGAGGGAAGGAAGGAGCAGACCCAAGTGCAGGGAGACTCTGGCCCACCGCAGGGGTGGGGGGTGGGTAGCAGCAAACCTGGGCTGATGCAAGGGGGTGGAGGGATGGGAGGAGCCGGCCCAGCTCTGAAACAGCAGCAAGGAAGGTGGGAGGGGGCACCCAGACTGGTCCGGGCCCAAACAGAGGGTGGGGGGAGTGACCAGGCCCAGCTCTGAAACAGAGGTGGGAAAGGTCAGGGGGGTAAGCCCTTCACTGGCCCCACAATGGCAGTGGGGGGGGGGCATGCCGGGCCTGGCCTGGCCCCAAATTGGAGAGTATGGGGGGACATGCACCAGGTCCAGCCTGGCCTAGACATGGAAGTGGAGAGTTTGGAGGGGGCAACCTCGATACTGAAATGGTGGTGAGGAGGTGGGGGGAGGGGCAGGCCCTGCCCCGCCCATGGTGGAGTGGGGGAAAGGGAGAGTGGGCCTGGCCCCAAAGGTGGGGGGGAGCTGGACACCATGTACACCTCTCACAGGTCTCTGACACCACTCACACCCCCCACCCATCAGTAATAGAATAATTCTTCTATTGCAAAGAGATTTGATCTCACTATCAGAATAAAGAAAACAGTTGTGCTAGGACAGGGAGTTACACAAGATACATCAACAGCTCTTAATGAGAACCAGCTAGAAGTAGTCCAAAAGTTCAGCTACCTACCCTCCACAGTGACCACCATCCTCTTGAAGGATGAAGAACTTAATGTTCACATTGGAAAGGCTGCCACCACCTTCAACGGGCTAACTAAAAGAGCATGGAACAACTCAAAGCTTACTATCAAGGCCAAAATGCTAGTGTACAAAGCTTGTGTACTCAGCATTCTCATGTATGATGGGGAAAGATGGACAACTTATGCATATCAAGAAAAAAGATTTAACAGCTTTCACCCATGCTGTTTGCACTGCATACTCAACACCAAAAGACAAGATAAAGTTACAAACTCATGATTCTTCACAGAGCAAATTTACCAAGCGTAACAGCCCTACTCAAACAGAGATAACTCCACTGGCTAGGCCATTTTTGCTGACTGAAAGATGAACATATACCCAAGGACATGCTATATGGGGAACTATCAGAACGAACAAGAACAACAGGACATCCCCAAGCTTCGCTACAAAGACACATGCAACCAAAATATGAAGGCATTTGGAATTGATCGTGACCCATGGGAAACCTTGGCAAGCAATTGGAACAAGTGGTGTCGCTGTGTCCACCAAGGCATTAAAGTCCACAACAGCAATTGGCTCCAAGAGCTTGAGGAGACAAGAGACCACAGGAAGTAAGCAGCTCCTGAACCACCCAATCATGACACATATACTTACAACCACTGCCACAAATCATGCAAATCTCGGATTGGACTATCACGAATCACTGCAAACTAACTATGCCATAGGGTGCAATATCCACTGTCTCTCACAGACAAGGATGCCAACCATGACCAAGAACTGAGAAAGACCACAGCAGTTCTTTAGTACTACGGATTCCAATTTGAAATCTCTGAGTTGAACTTGTGAATCTTGTTTGCCCACTTAGCAGCGCTAATGTTGCATGGCACCCTGTGGCACCCTTGAAAGGATATCACAACACCACAGGGTGCTGTGGTATAATGGCTGAGAATCAACAGTATACACTTATCTTACACCTAAATATTTTTAATATTCTATATTCAAATAAATGTTAATTTGTATTTAGTAGTGGTGGGGTTTAAATCTGATATAAGACACTGGACAAACTTCTCCAATATGTTCATCTTTCACACTATAATGAAGTCAAAACATTTTTAGAGCTACCTAGTGGAAACCATGGTGGCAAAGAAATTAGTTCTTTAAAGGAACAAACTCATCTGGAGGTATTGATTGAAAGCATTTTCACATCTCAACAAAGGAGCATGTTAACATTACTTGTCACAGACATCCTGTCAGGCCCTCAAGTGTTCTAGATAACAACTTTGGTAAAGCTTCCTCAACCATCAGAATGCACTTTTGCTACTGTTTGTGCTGTAAAATTAGATTAATGTATTGTACTTGCAGGTTACTGTATTCAAGTGATAATTTTTGCTTGCCTTTTTCTATTCACAAGGCAGTAACCAGCTCTGTGTGACTCATCACTTTGTGGGAGTTCAATGCCAAGCCTGCTTGCACACAAAGAGAAATTACATAATTATACTAAATTTTGCAAATAAAAAAAGTTATTTTTAATTGGTTATATTTATTTTATATTCAATTTCTAGAACTGCATAGCCATGTAGCAGGTGCATATATTAGAACAGTTCATTTTAATTTCTGAATAAGTCAAAACTTAAACAGTTTATTACCAACTAAAAGCTCTGGTATTCTCTTTTCCCTGTCTCTTCTTATAACCTGATTTAAGGAACTACCATTAACTTACAATGTACAAGAAGCCACATCTTTTACTGAAAAGCTGTGCTAATGAGTGGGGAAATGCAGACATTGGCTTATATAAGTGAATAAACTAAGTTAAACTGAAGGAAAATATTTTAATATTAATAAGTGGGAAAAATGCCAGAAACAATTTCTAAATGGCATGTTATTCAAGCAAAGTGATAGACACAGGAAGGACTTTTAAATCAGTTCTTAACTGAGAAAAGGAGGATAAGTGGAAAACCTTTGATGAAAAATAAACTTTCTTCCTTCTTTGACATATTTTTTTCTCTGCAGCCCAAAACTAAGAATCTTGCAGTAGGCAGTTACTTCTGATGTATTCCTCACTAATTAAACTGCAAACTGTCATCTTAATTTCTGGAGAATGTCACTGCTTACTTAAGATGGAAGGAGGAATGTGAATGAAAGCAAGAAAATCACTTCTAATTACTATGACACCAGTTCTGAGGCTGACCAGAAGCACCATAAATCAACTCTTATTCCTTGTAACAGTTGTAAAAGCTCAAAGCTGCCTGACTTCTTGATCCACAGCACTGTCTGATTCTTGAAAATACCATGGTTTCACTGAACAGGATTTCTAGTTTCTGCGTAAGTGGGAGGAGATGATAAAGGACTTCTCATAACTTAATGATAACCAGTTGCAGGGATCTGTTTAGCCAGCTCAAAGGTAAATTGGATTTTTATTACATTTTTGCACCTTAATTTCCTCTTTATGCCATCCTACAAAGGATTATTACATAAAACACTGGTTGAAGGTGAATGCACACTCTGCATACTTTACAGTGCTTGACTGGCTCATATGAACACTAGACACGCTATTTGTACTTACCACCTACTAACTGAACCGCACAAAAAATAAAACAGACACTGTATAACACAGTGATATTATGTTTTGCTGCCATTGTCCTCTGAATTTATTTGAACATTCTGCAAAGCAGCTTTCTGTTTTTCTAAGTTGAAAATAGGATTTTTCTTTACCTGTTTGCCTGCATATTCTGTGATCAGGAGAAGGAAACTGGAATCTTGGCTTATTGGGCATTGTGTAGGTGTCAAGACAAGGCTTTAACTATTTGGGAAAAACTCTGAGCCTAACTGTTTTACAAGTTATGGGCAAGTCTATAGCTCTCTCCTGGTATACTGATTAAATTAACCAATCTAATAATTATATTTCACCAACCTAAAGTTTCCTCAGCAGTTTTTTCTGGGTACTGTGCTATATCAACCCCATTTCTTGAGCTGTTGTGCAGCATCGTTATCAGATTTTTGTTAATGGCTGCTTTATTTATCTGCTTCAAAATTCTAATTGAAATCAATAGGAGTTTTTATGAGAAAGGCAAGTAGGACTGAACCTATGGAGCTGACGCTACCATTTGTTGCATCAAAGTTGTACTGTTCAGTAGAACTGGTTGGACCTTTGCTATCACATCAAAGCAATCAGATTCCCCAAAGCAGTGTGGGGCAGTGGGGGCCAGCAGGGATTGCTCCTCACCCAGCAGCATCCAGTGAGGTGGGGCTTCTTTTTCCCAAAGAGCCAGGAGCTGGGGCGGGCAGGGCAGCCATTGCCAGGGTGGGGGGAATGGTCCTGGCTGATTTGGAGATTCAGAGATTCCGCAACAGCCAAGTCTTCAAATCAGATTCCACCAAGTCAAATCAGGACAGTGATTCAAATCACCAAATCAAATCACTGTCCCCCAAATTGGCTGAATCCGAAGCGAATACTAGCCACTTTGCACAAGCCGTGTGTGTGTGTGGTGTATAAATGCTGTTGCTAAAAGGTAAAGCAAAAAAACCCCCAAACAAACCTGAACAAACCCCAGTAGAATTCTGAGTGAGAGGAAGTCTTATTTTCTTTCATTGTCTTCCTCTGATTGTTTTCCTTGGACTTTCTTACACTGCTCTTTAGCTAAAAAGAGAGAGAGAGAGAGATTGCATTTCTATAAGCAGATCATGTATTGGTTGGATATGCTAATAAGGTGACTGATAGATTTTGTGGGAATATTCTTCTGGTTGTTCAGTGATTGTCAGTCTGTTGTGATATATATTCAGAGAAAATATGTTTGTTTGCCTACTGATGGAAAGAAAAATCAATGTGGGCACAATTTCCTACACTGTTAATTTTACTAAGTGACATAATAGTTATTGTAAATTCTTATGACACTTACTTGCCCTCTTGAGAACCAGTGTGATTGACTTGATGAATATATATATACCATGTATCTAAATGGTACATTTTTCCTGTACTATTCTTCAAAGTGAATAGTGTGAAACATGCTAAGTATATAATAAGCCTCAGCAGCAGCAGCAATTCTTTGATTCAAGGGTGATCTCTACCATGGCTTATGATGGGTCTTGAGATAACTTAAAAGTCCAGTCCTTATGCCACAGATCCGTCCGCAAAATTTGCAGGTCTTTCCACAGGCGAGAACAGGCCACCGGCTGGGATTTCTCTTCTTTTCCGCCACTCTTTTCTCTGCTTCAAGGGCAAGATGCTTTACTTCAAAGCAGGCTGCCACTTGCTTGAGGTTGTGGTGCCACTGGAATCAATTAACAGCCAGCTCCTCCCATCTCTTGATGTTGGCATCCATTTTCTTCAGATATGCCTTCAGTGTATCCTTGTAACATTTCCTCGGCTCTCATGAGATCCCAGGCTGCAACTAAACTGGCAAACTATTTGTTTGGGGAGTTGAGAATCAGACATCTGCACAAAATGTCTGGTCCAGAGAAGCTAATGCTTGAGGATCACTGACTCAATGCTGGCAATACTGGCTTCAACAAGAATGTTGACATTTGTGTAGCAATCTTCCCATTAGATGCGGAGGATTTTCTGAAGACATCATTGGTGATACCTGTCAAGGCCCATGAGTTGACAACAGTAGATCATTCAAGTTTCATGTCAGTGGAGTGTGGATGGTGATTGCATTGTAGATCTGGATCTTGGTGTCTTTTTGGAGATTCTGATGAATGAAAATATGCTAAAGTGATATCCCAAAGGAGACATTTGTGCACTCGATCCTATGCTGGATCTCTTCATCAATTTTCACTCTCAGACAGAGGTGGCTACTGAGGTAAGAGAAGTGCTCAACTACTTCCAAGGTCTTTCCTGCAATGATAATTTGAGGAGAGGAGTCACATTCATGGCCTGGAGCAAGCTGATAGAGCAATTTAGTCTTCTGGATGTTAAGAGAGAGGCCAAAGGTTTGGTAGACTTCCATGAAGAGATTAGCATGGTTTGGAGGTTTTCTTCAATGTGTGCAAGGATGGTGCAGTCATCAGCATACTGAATGTCAAGGATGGTTGTTCTGTATACTTTGGTCTTTGAGTGAAAACATCCCAGATTGAAAATTCCTCCACTGATTTGGTATTCAATATCAATTTTGAAAGGGAGGTGGCCCTTAATGAGAACCAAGATGATGGTCCAAACATGGAGAACAGAATCAAGGCAATGAGATGTTCTTGCTTTAGTCTACTAGCAAATATCATGGTTGGGGTAAGGGGCCTAGGTGACTACTTAGATTTAGGAAAGCTGAGTTCCACAAGCTTAGGAGATTGGTTGATGAAGCCCGGATGGACTATGGTCTGATAGGGATGGGCATCCATGATGAGTGGTCATTCCTCAGGGACACAATCCTCAGAGCACAAAGGAAGTCCATTCCAGCTCACAGGAAAGGCAGCAAAAGGGCTGGGAGACCCCTTTGGCTCAACAGGAAAGTCACTGACCTCCTCAAATTGAAAAAAACTTACAAGGGATGAAAGTCAGGAAGTACTACCAAGGAAGAGTATACAGCAATAGCCTGTACCTGTAAGGAGTGGATTAGAAAAGCAAAGCCAGAAACTGAATTCAAATTGGCAACAAAAATCAAGAACAATAAAAAGTCCTTAAGATACATAGGAAGTTGGAGAAAAAATAACGGAAACATTGGACCCCTGCTGAACAAAATGGGACAGCTGACAACTGACACCCAGGAAAAATCTGAACTTCTAAATGATAATTTTGTGTCAATTTCCCACCAGTCCTGTATCCTGCTTGACAGGATACAGAATGATCAAGGTGGGGGATGATCACTCACCACTAGTTGGCAAAGATCTCATGAGGGAACATCTAGAGAGGCTAGATACCTTTAAGTCAGCAGGACCAGATGAACTGCACCCTTGAGTACTGACATAATTGGTCGAGGTCATCACATGACCAATGGAAAAACTATTTGAGAACTCATGGCACTTGGAAGAGGTTCCTGAAGACTGGAAGAGGGCCAGTGTTGTGCTTATCTACAAGAAAGGAAGAAAGAAGGACCCAGGGAATTACAAGCCAATCTGTTTGACCTCAATCCCTGGAAAAATCCTGGAAAAAATATCGAAGAATCTATTAGCAATAAGCTAATGGAAGGCAACATTCTAATAGCCAACATGGCTTCATTCTGGGTAGGTTATGCCTGACCAACCTCATTTCCTTCTATGATCAGGTAACACACAGCCTGGATCAGGGAAATGAGGTTGACATCATTTAATTGGATTTCCAAAAAGCCTTTTACTTGGTCTCCCATGACATGCTCATGGTAAAATTCGGGAACTGTGGCCTCAATGACCCTGTGGCCTGAATGGTCCAGTGGTTAGGAAACTGGCTCTGAGGCAGAACCCAGAGAGTAATAATAGATTGAACTGAGTCAACATGGTGCTTGGTGACCAGTGGAGTCCCTCAGTGTTCAGTACTCAGACTGGTGCTTTTTAACATATTCATTCATTATTTGGATTCCAGTGCTAAGGACTGGCAAAGTTCACAGATGACACCAAATTATGGAGGACTGTGGTGCTGGAGGATAGGCTTGGGATGCAGGCTGACCGGGCCAGGCTCGTAAGGTTGGCAGACCAAACATGATGTGTTCAATACTGAGAAGTGTAAGGTGTTCTACATGGGGAGAAACAACCCGCAACATGCTTACAGGCTTGGCAGTGCTATACTTACTAGTACCACAACCAAAAGAGACCTGGGGGTCTTGATAGGCCATAGAATAAACATGAGTCACCAGTGCAATGCTGTAGCTGTCAAAGAAAACAAAACACTGGCATGCATCTACCAATGCATCTCAAATAAGACTAAGGATGTCATCCTCCTGCTTTACACAGCCTTGATTAGGCCACAGCTGGAGTACTGCTTTCCAGTTCTGGGCACTTCAGAAAGGATGTGGAGAGGATTGAGAGAGTCCAAATGAGGGCTACACGTATGCGTAGAGGTATGGAGAGTAGGTCATACTATGAGAAGCTGAGAAACTTGGATCTGTTCAGCCTGGAAAAGAGAAGACTCAGAGGGGACTTCATGGCAGCCTATAAGTATAGAAGGGGCACATATCAGGGACTGGGAGAACATCTGCTCCCCAGGGCTCCCCAGGGGAAGACTAGGACTAACAGTCATAAATTGATAGAAGACCACTTTAGATTAGACGCAAGGAAAAACTTCTTTACAACTTGAGTGTCCAGGATCTGGAATAGATTATCCCCAAAGGTGGTACAATCACCTACTCTGGATATCTTCAAAAAACATCAGGACATTCACCTTGCTGGGGTCATCTGACACCAGTAGTCTTTTCTGCCCAAGCACAGGGGGGCTGGACCTGAGGATCTTGAGAGGTCCCTTCCAGGCCCTATGATTCTATGGAAACTGTAGCTTTTCCCTTGCAGGCTGTCAGAGTTCCAGCTGCTTGGGGACTCCCATTCCCCTCCCCTGCCCCATATACCTACCCTGTGTCCCACATACTAAGAGACTGAGGCCTGGGGGCAGGAGGCAGCAGGTCATGAGTGAGAGACACTGGGTTGAAACAACATGTTTACAAATGGGTCCTGGTCCAAAAAAGGTTGAAAACCACTGCTTTACATCATGCTCTATAGATGATGTTGTAGTATCATCTATGGGATTATCACACTTAAATGTATTACTTCTAAAAAAATAGAACACAAGGCAATGACATTAATCCAACTGTAGTAAAATATATTGCTTAACAGCAGGATCCTAAATTCATTCAGAGACCACTCCTCTATAACAAACCGTCATCATGCCTCTTTATCTTTGACCAAATTTTTAAAATAAACAGAGATATAGTGTCTTTCAATATATTTGCAATAAGCTCTGTATGAATCATGTCAAAATTCTAATCGGTTTAAACAAGTAACTAGAAGGATGAAGGGTGGATGTATCATTTTCTAGCAATGGACAGACCTCAAAAATTAGTACACCTAAAATATATGTGTATATTCACTTTAGACAGATTATTTAACCCTACTAACCATATAAATACAGACTGGTGACTTAGCAACAAGAGCCCCTCTGAGTTGATTATCAGTACTTCCTTTTTCTGATTATGATTAAATGACACTTGCATTTCAACAATATCATACAGTGACAGAGCCACATGATCAGTGACCTCACTGTTGTTGTACTTAAGTGAACTTCATCGAATCACCTAAACATTTTTACTTTACTTTCTGTTCAAGTTATCGTATCCATATTACCTTACCTTAGCCAGACTGTTTTCTCTAGCACTAACATTTTCTCTTTTTTGAATTACAGCAGATGCTTACTAGTTAAAACCAACCCACACCTGCCCTTTAAAATGCACTAAGGATCTATTTGAACATGCACTGGACATGACAAGAAACATTTCACCAACAGCAGATTTTTCAGGTGATGATGAACACTGAGTAGTATGCAAACCTAATTTATTTTTTAGTAGAATTTAGGGGAAAGATATCCCTTTGTGGCTTTATTCCTGTGCATACCATTTTCCAAATGAAAAAAAACTGTAAGTACTGTTGAAAGAAAAGCATCATGAATACTAAGTTAGTCCTGACTTGCATGGGAATGTAAAAGGCATTGGTTATAGTTAAAATTGATTTCTTCCAGAAAATAGGTATTGGTTCCTCTCAAAAGAAAATACTTAATACATAACATTCACTGCTTTAACCACTGTATATTAAAGTGATAAATATACCAATGCAATTGAGTGATGGTAGTGTTATTTTCAGTAACATTGATTATCATTGTTTCACTTTAAAATAGGCACAATCACTAGAACAAATTGACTGGAATCTATATGCATGGACTCAAAAAATTTAATTCCTGGTTTTTTTATTCATGCTAACCAGCTGTGATTAGTATACACTAGTCTCCTGAATTTCAAACTCTTAGGTCTCCATGAAGTGAATGAGGAGGAAGAAGGAGAAGCAAAGAAGCTGTGACCACTCATGGTGCTCTGCTCAGGTTAAAGTGGGATTACTTTTTTGTTTTTTCTGCTCCAAGCAAAATTTAGAGGTCTTAAAGAATACAGGATTGGGCTAATAAATTTGAAGACTGAAGCATCCTCTGCATCCATGGAACATGTAGAATCAGTTGTGACACTGAAGATTTCCCTGACCAAAGCAAATAAAACTAAAACAAGTAACTCAATACTTTTTAATCAATTAGGATTTGGGGTCACTACCTTAAGGCACTATATTATATTTACTTGAATTAAAGATGACCCCCAAAAAATTAGATTCTATACATGGAAAATTTATAAAGTTGTTATAATTTTCCAGGTATAAAATCTAAGTATTGGAGGTTTGCCTTGAAGTAAGGGGGGGGAGAGATTTCGAATCTTGAAATGTTTCAAAACTTTCTAAATGTTTTGACTGCCCACATTTCATTTTGAGACTGTTTTGAAGCCTTTTGTTCCATTTCAGTTTCAAAAATGAGTCAAAACAACTTCAAAACAAAATAGCCAGTGAAATTTTGTACAGCTCTACCACCCACTACCTGCACCCCCACCCTGAGCTTCCCACAGCCTCTGCTCCTCTCCCCCATTCTCTCCAGTCTCTGCTTTTTACCCCCAAACTCCACACACTCTCTGCCTCTCCCTTCTAGTCCCCAGTCTCTACTTCTACATCTTCCCACCACTTCCTATTAGGAGGACTGTTTCTTCCTGGAGTTCAGCCCTTCCCCACCATGCAGCAGTGTCAGAGGTGCTGATTGGCTGGGCAGGAGAGGGAGTTTCCATGTGCTCTGTGCCCAGAAAGGAACCCAGTCCCATCTAGAGCTGAGCTGCACCTGACAGTAAGGTGGGGGAAGGGGGCAGGAAGCTGCTGTGAATCTGACTCTGGCCTTTATACATGAATCTAAGACAAGAAGCTTTTTTTGGATTTAAGTAAATGCAGTGTTTTCCCAAAAGAAAACTTGCAAAAAATCACTAATCATTGTTGAAAATCTTGGCTCTACTTTAGTTTTCATTATGACTTTCAATGCTGGCACACCCAAATCAAATATTTTTAAGGAAGCAATCCAAGTAACCATGGTAATTATGGCTGATTATCGGGATTTTCAAAAGGACATCTCTGCAGTAGGTAACCAACTTAATCTGCAACCAATAATTATTACCACTTTAGGAGAGGGTGCTGATGGTATTGATCTTTTGCACTTAACATGACTTTGCTGATCAGTTTTGAGCTATAAGCTTCTAGTATTTAAATGTGTTTTTTAAATACCATTTAAGCAATACCAACTGTCAACCTCATTAATCCGTAGTGGAAAGCACTTACACAAAGTAAAATTACAATAGATATTTTAGAGAGAAGAAGTAATTGGTATGGGGGGAGGGGAGGGGCTTGTTTTAGTGATATCTTTTATTGGGCCCAAATTTTATTCACTTCTCACATATTTCCTGGATCTTCCTAGGTACAACCTTCCAACCCATTTTATGGAGAAAAATCATACATTCTTAAGCAAACAACAACCTCCTCTTAGCGTATGTTTACTTCAGAGCATTTTTTTCTATAAAGTAAAACTTACGACTTTGCACACTGAGTGAAAAATCTCCCTCTGGGTATAGCACCCTCTGTTGGTTTATTTTCTGAAGGGTCTATTCTCCTAAAATTGAGCTGCTGTACAGAATTAAATTCTAGACATAGCAGCCAAGAAAAATAAGTAAAATAAAATGGACAATGACAATAACCTAAAACAATTAAGGAACAAGGAGACAGTAAAGGACAGCAATGAACTAATACGAACTGAAAGGCCTTACTTGCACAAAGCTTTGAATACAGCTACAGACTAACTCATCCAGACATCTGCAGGAGTTCCATAGAGATTGTCCCTGAACTGAAGGACCCTACCCTGAGGCAGCATCAGATGGAGGAATAAAATGCCTGGTCAGAGGGCAAAAACATATCCACATGACCACATCATGTCTTGCTTAGGCATAAGGGATGGGTACACCAGTACCTTGAGCTTTGTTATTTAATAGTAAAAGAGGACAGAATATGATGATGGTTTATTCTTAAAGTACTCATTGTATAAGGCCTAAAATATTGAGAGCATCTCTGTTACGTTAACATAGTAATGAATATAGATCAAAACAAAGATGCAAGCCAATGGAAAAAAATCTTCAGACTGAGGAAACTTAAGTTAAAATTGTATGAGAAACTAGAATGTCTAATAAGAAAAGAGCAGTCTTCAGCCAAACAGTAACCTCTTGATAACTCCCAACCTCACAGACTGGAAGCAAAGCACCTGCTGCGCTAGTGAACATTCTGTACCATGTATGACTGGACTGGACACTGAACATCACATTGATTTTACTGGAATGCAAAAAAACCCAACAGGTGCTGTTCAGCAAAGCAGTTAAATATTGCAAGTGTCTTCAGTCAGAAAACCTGTTGCTTCTTTAGCTCACAGTTAACTCATGGTTGCAATCTCATGTTTAAAGCATTGGCCTGGAGGTCAGAATCCTTGTACAATAATCCCTAGTCTGCCACTAATTTACAGTGGGGCTTTGGCCAAGTGACTCAATATTCATCTGCTATAGACTGTCTACCTTGGGATTAGATAATGTTCTAAAAACCATAATGAACATTGGATTTAATTTAGGGCCAACTTTATTGTGATCTCCTTGCTCTTTCTACAATCTTATATGGAGCACATTAACATTTGTGTATAGTTGAGCAACCAAATTTAGAATCCTGGGAGAGTTTAATTAAATAATCAAAGTTGTTATCTCTTTCTCTGATCTTAGATCTCAAGTGTCCAGAATCCTGCAAAGCTCTCCCATAATCTTAGTCCAACTTTAAAAATCTCCCATATAGCAAACAGAATTCTGGTGGCCATCAAAACTACTTCATAGAATTTGTCTAATAAAAGCTATCAGATTTACCCAAAGAACCTTGTTCCAATTTTTGGTAGATTTTTTTTTCTATCTTCAGAATAACTTGTGTTATGGAATCCCCTCCAAGAAGGTACTTGCTCAGGACCACTGCAGCTTTTGTTTGGTCTTTGAGAGTATCCTTTGAAGCCAACTCAGCCTTGGCTTCTAAAGGAAGGTAGGGAGCGCAATCTCCTTCCTACACTGACACCTTGGCCTTTTAGTCTCTCCCTGGTTCTCTGTGGCCTGACTCAAGGAGCTAGCATCCATTTCCACCCCTGAAAAAGAAATTTCATTTCCTCTTGGGGTGACACAATGCAACCCACAGCTTCAAGCAGCACAGCAGACCGTCTGTCCGGTAAAGGCATTTACTGGGGCAGAGGACAGCCAGATAGTTTATGTGTCTCCTCCAAAGGAATTATGCAGTCCCTCTGTCCCCAGCCCAGAACATCCCCAAAGATAATCAGCTGTTTCATTGCCAGTTTCTCCAGCTCCCCGGAGTTCATTTACTGTCTCTGTCCCCAGACTCTTCTGGTCAGGAACTATTAAGCTGTTTGTTTCCAGCCTGCTCTCCCACTATCCAGTATATTTCAACTCAACACCTCTTGGGTGTTGGGCATCTCAAGTTTGTTCATATGTCAAACAAGCTATTCAAGATGCTGATGCTAAAGATTCATCTTGTTTTGTCCTGCATGTAGCCAGCCCTAGTGCTTCATCCTTCATTCCATGTCCACAGGCTAAAAAAATAAATGGAACAACATAATATTATAACAGTTATGAACACAGTTAACACAGAAATATTGCAATAAAACCCATAGTCCATCACAGCTTGGGCCAGGACTGCTGACTTGGCTTTGTGTAGCTCATATTGGTGGGTAGGTTCTCCTGTTTTTTGTAGGTGCATTGATTGGAAAGGTACCAAATAATTTAGTTCATTTACACAAAGCACATGTAGGTAATATACATGTAAAGCATACAACAGAAGATATCATTTTACATGGTCTTGTATTGAAAAAGAAATACCTCTAATGGCCAGCAGCAGACCTAATAAAACAATATCAGAATAAGAGGCCAGATCTGGAAAATCGAGGAAAAAAGTCACACATGGAGGTAGCAGGTAAGATGAAAGTAAAAGAATGGTCTCCATCCCTACATGGTTTGCAAGTTTTGCCTGAGTGCTGGTACACAAACTGATTCTTAGGACTAGTGTTACAGTGCTTACATTTACAGTGAAACATTCCGTGGGATATATGTAAGAGTCTACAGAAATTCTCAGGTAAAATAAATCAGTAACAGCAATTAAAGAGGTAGCAGTGTCTGTTAGGGAACTGGAAAAGGAACATAGGTATTATAGTTCAATGTTTTGAAGTTTGTTCTGTTTGTAACTATTAAAAGACTAGAAATTGACTTAGGAGCCTCTTTATTTTATTTTTTCCAGATTTTTTACATTACATATTTCCTAATGTTTTCCTGAATACAGGAACAGATAAAAGTATCTATCTGTAGCTGTAGGCACCTTGTATCTAAAAATATAATGATTATAAATCATCAGTTGCTATTTCTATATATAGAAATAGTACATAGCTATGTGGCATCTGTGTTACACCATGGCTTCAATGAATGATGATTAAGGGGAAAAACAGACGCAAGAAAATTTCCCTTCCCGTTCATCACCACTATCCTCAGTAGCATTATTACTAGTTTATTTACAAATTTTGCACAAAGAGTAAGGGCCCTGGCTTTATTCTACTGTTCACTGCTTCATTTTATCTATTTTTGTACCATCATCTATTATGTTCTTTTTTAATTTTGTTTAAACTGGTAGAAAACATAATCTTATATGCTCTTAGAAAAAATATAATTATATTAATTTGATTATTATATGTAGTTTTAATTGTTCATGTTATTATACTGTTTTAGCAAAAGCTGTAAACAAACTACTGCTACTGCAAAAAAAGAAAAAACAAAACAAACAACAACACCCCCAAAAACCCTGCTACCCTCAAAATTCACATCCTATCCCTCTGAAAGACGGAAAGAAAAGTAAAAATAAATGGCTAAGGTCATCCAAACAACCTTAAGTTTGTCCCCATACAAAGTAAATATGTTCTACTCTCTTTAAATATAAGTTTTGCCAGACTTCGGTTACCTTTCACAGGATTTAAGAATTCCATCACGTATGAAGGCAGACATCTCACATTTGTGAAAGCCATCATACCTGTCCTATTTGCATACAGAATGTAATAAGTTTGAACTACAGAATAGTGTTTTATATACCTTAGTTTTTCTGATACCAGGCATAACTTTAGTTGCTAAAATTTGCTTTTGCCCTTTAAGTCCCATAGTTTAAGGATCTGGGACTTGGAGGTTTGTATCTGTACATGCACTAGCTCTATGAGTAATGACACTTGTATAACTGATGACATGTACTGTACCTCCTGGGAAGAGTAGAGATGACTTTTCTTAGCCTACTTGTTTTATTTAGGATGAGGTAAAGTATATCTTTTTTTTCACTGGCTGTTTATGCCCATAACAACTCATAGAGAAGTCCTGGAGGTTAGTAACATAAACCCAAGAGCAATTTGGCTTAATAACACTATCGGGTAGAATTGGTATTAGTTTGAGAGAGGATGTAGTAAAAAAGGATTGTGGCAGTGAAACAAAGGCTGCCAGGAGACAAGATGTACCAGATGGATGGAACCAGCAAGGAGACCAGCCAGAGAACCAGAAGATGGTGCAATGGCAGGAATATCCGGTGCTGGCATGGGCACACTTTGTAAGTGTGTGCCAGCAGCAGTTTACTGGCCAGAACCTGGATGCCCCTGAAAAATCCACACACAGCACTAACAAGGGCAAACCAGAAGTGAATTCCCCGCACTGGCAGAGACTACACTGTAAGGCGGTCTGCCCTGGGAGAGGCAATTGGTGGAGGCCCAAAGCAGAAGGGTGATTCCATGGAGCTGACTCAGAGGAGCCAGGTTACTTACCGGTGGATCAGGCATGGATGCCCGATACAGAGAACTGGAGCTGGACCAACAACGAACCTAGAGGAGGAAAAGAAATAAAGGACATTAAAACTGTGAGTGAGAGAAGGCTATAGAGCACTTCTAGCAGTGTGCCTTAGCCACAACGGGCATAAGGGACAGTGTGGACTGTATAGCTGAATAGAAGGGCTTAACCCTGAGGTTTCCCTGACAGAAAAGGGGAGACAGGAAGAGAATTGAATTCAGACAACATTCATTACAAAAGGACTGTGCACCATCAGGTTGGTGCTTGTCACGGGTGGGGCCTAGGAGAGGCCATGATCTCACTAGTGCCCCCTGCTGTGTCAATCAGGCAATCCAGCACCCTCTACTCACCCGCCACGTCTTTGATGTTATAAGGTTCAATATGGGACACCGCGCTAATACTATTCCCCATTCCGAGTGGGGTGCCTCAATGTGCCTACCTGGCGCCCCTGGGCTTGGCCCACAACCAGCGCCCCTCCGCAATCCGTATTAGTTATTTGTATTCATTACCTGCAGTAATTGGGTTCAGGCGGCCCGAGCCTTACCTGGCCCCTTTGGCCCTTCTGGGTCCTGTCAATAATGATTGTCCAATTAGGCTCAAGCGACCTAAGCCTTACCTGGGCCCTCTAGGCCCACAGGGTCCCGTCAATCATGTGAGTCCAGTTAGGCTCAGGCAGCCGGAGCCTTACCTGGCCCCTCTGGTTCCTTGGGATTCCTATTGCTGCGGAAGCCCTCTGGAACACCTTTTAGACCGCACCCGTCTTGGGGTGACTGTCAATAATACATGTTCCCCCTTTGGGGTGGCTTTATACTGTACGTGTCACGCCTGGGGCCTCTCTTCAACACGTGCCCGCTCCCATGGCTTCTCGGCACCTCCGGGCCCTAAATAGCCCCTGGCTCACCCTCACCAGACTAATCGTCTTTACAGCACCCACCCTAGGCTTCCACTCATGTGGCTCCCACACCTGGAGCCCAACGTGAGTCCCTACAGGCTTCACTCTGGTGCTCGGCCCCTTGAGCGGGGTCCTCTGCCCTGCTCGGGCCTCTCACTATCATTCACCCAGGGCTACCCGCTGTGCCGCCTCAGCACTGAATAGCTGTGCCACCCCAGGCACCACTCTGTTGCCCACACAGGGCACTGGGAACACCCATGAAGCTGGGGAGATCCTGTGAGGCCTCCTCATGCCCCTACAACCTCACCTGGTCCTCCTGTGTCTCAGTCCGGGGCTTCCTGCTGCCCCCTATCAAAGCTGCACCCTCTACGGTGCCAGGACCCCTTCCCAAGCTACTGCGGGGTCCCTATGAGGCCTCCTCTGACCCTTATAGCCTCACCCGGTCCACCAGTATAACAATAACTAAACCATAAGCCAAACAGCTGCAACATAACAACGAGAAGTCTCCTGGCTTATAGTATAAACTCCGTGCCACGCTGGCTCTCCACCATACCTCCTTTAGGGTTCTCTCTACCCCGTATCCTCATGCAGCCAGTCAGGGTGCTCAGGCTGCAACCATTAACTGCGTCTGCTCAGTTCTCCCGCAGAGCTCCTGCTCCTGCAGCTGCCAGAAGGGAACTGCTCCCCAGGCTCCAGCCTGGGCTGTTTATCAAGGCCCGGCCCTGCCCCCTTCCAGTCACATGGCCCACCTGGTTGCCGCAGCAACCGACACCTGAGCTGCCCCTGGAGATTGGCAGCTCCCCTTCTCCACTTCTAGGAACAGGGCACCTAAGTGCTCCTGTGACAGTGCTAGGTGCAGTGTAGGGGAGGCAGAGCCCCAAGGCCTAACAATGCTATGTGAGGCATAAAACACTGGAAAAAGATATAGATCTATCTTCTTCCATTAATCAGTTTACACCAAAGTCATGGCAGGTGAGAACATCGGGTACCTTAAGAGTCCTCATGATTAACCAAACTGTCTGCCTAGAAGGATACTGACAGTGCAGCCCAGCTCAAGAAATTGAAGCATCAAGCTAATAACAGGCATGGCAAATGATAAGGATAAGTCTAATACAGGATTCTCTGACACCAACTACTATGAAGAACTGGGGGGGAAACTCACATCAGTATTCATTCTTGAAATGGAAAAATATTATCAAATATTTTCCATACCAGCTTCAGGAAAAACTGCTCACTCTTCATCCCCAAGAATTCAAACAAGATAAACAAGGGACCTTAAAATCTTTAGGTTCTGCAAGAGATGGCTGAGAGAGGACCACATGGCAGCATACAAATTCATTAGAGCAAAGCAACATGAAGTAGGCAATGAATCTATGAATCTAAGCACATTAGTCTAGAGAAAACCAACAGGAGGTGGGATTGAGCACCAGATGCAACATTGTGCTTTATGACAGTGGTAAATAAGTATTGGCTGCATCTGTACATGTAATTAGGTTGAAGCAATTAAACTCTGGAGCAGTTTGTACCAGAGTTAACTGCTTCCAGATACAGAGTCTACATGTGCATCCAGGAAAGCAGCAATCTGATTCAGGGTAGAGTAACCCAGGCTGGCAGAAGGTATGGAGCGATTTTTCCCTGGCTCCAGATGGAAATGGTGGGTGGAAGAGGGCTGGAGCCAGCAGTCTGGCCCTCAGCTGACTGTCTACATGTGAGTTTGAGCGCCCTAAGACTAGGGACAGACATTACACATAAACCAGTTTAAGTGATCAGAAAAGGTTTAAACCTGTAACAGAACAGATGTTCAGTGTACATAAACCAGTTTGAAAATGTCTGAAACTGGTTTGAGATGAACCTGGTTGAATGTAGTATCAAACTTAACTGATTTGGCTCAAACCAGTTTATGCAATGTCTGCCCCAGACCCCTTGCTGGTTTAAGATAAACTGGACACTCCCACCATCACAGCATGCTCTCTGGGCTGGGCAGGGCTGTCTGCTCCACAGCAGGGCTGGCCCCTCCCCTCTGCACCCTGGCTGGAGCTCAGCAGAGACTTGTAGGCACAGCAGAGTCTGTCTGGCTTCTCCCTTTTAAGCAGGGATTATTCCCCCCTCTCTGTTTTTCGCAAACACCTCAGCATTAGGTAGCAGACTACATGCTTCCTACAGTCTGTGCTATGGGAGATGACCAAGGCAGACAGGCTTTTTGGCAGACAGGATTTTTGGAGGTAATCAACAGATAGATTAATTTCCTTCCTTGGAAAAGCTGTTTAAGAAGAGCTGTTTGCTCCCCCCTTTCCCCATCGCCCCCTCACCACTCCCTGCTAAGCAACAATTCCCCCCTCCCCTCTGCTTTCCTGAGGAGGTGTCCGTGTATTAGCTAGCAGGCCACATTCTGGCTACAGTCCATGCTGAATCAACAGGTAGAATCAACAGATAGCTGGTAATGTCCCTTTGTTGTTTTCTTATGGGGTGATAAGCACTGAGTTAGGGGGTGATAAACACTGTTAGCAATTCCCTGATGAACTAATCAAAGAATTCTGCCAGGACCTGGCTACACTCCCCCTCAGCTCAGTATTGTGCAAGGGAAGAGAGGGATGCTCTAGCACTGCTCCCCCTACCCCCGGTTCTAGCCTGAGCACCTGCAGGATTTGTGACTGCATGTCTGGGATGTCTGTGTAGTTACAAAGTGATTTAACCTAGCCAGGTTAGACTAAACTGCAAAGATTAAATCAATTTAGGCTCAGGCTTTTTTTAAATGTCTGTCCCTAGCCTTAATGACTCTCCCATAAGATAGTACCATCCCAAACAGTACTATTTTATGGAGAAGTTAATTAGTTACTGTGCCCTAATGCCAATGTACATGTAGATGGTGACACTTTACTGCAGAGCTAATTAGTCAACTCATAAAGTGCACCTGTAGATTCATTAAATGTCTTCTAAATTGAAAATGAAACTATTACAGTGTGCCTCTGAGTAATTTATGCTTATGACAGCTGAGGAAAATTCTCTTCACCCTATACTTATGACAGTCAAAATTTTAGACTTTCTATTTAAATTAGACCAATATTTCACAGGTCTACTGGCTTGTTCAGCTTTTCACATAGCAAGGATATGTGTAGCTTTGGAAATTGGCATGCAAATTGCAATTTTAAAAACATTATGCTCCTTAGAATATAGATTTCGATTTAAAAGGGCCACAGCTGTTTAATGTTGAATTTTGAATTTAGAGAGTAACACTTTTTTGATTTATGCTATGCCAGACAATATCAATAGGAAACTGGAGAATGGCATGCTAGGACATCTAGTGGTCGCACCAGATGACAAATCTAACCTCTTTAACAACTACTTTGCCTCAATTTTTCTGAGCAGGTCATCCCCCCCACCAGGATCCCTGATGGACCCATGGGAGGCGCAGCTAGGACCAGGGTCAATGAGGACCTAGTCAGGGAACTTCTGGTGGGACTAGACATGTTCAAGTCAGCAGGTCCTGATGATCTCCACCCTAGAATACAGAGGGAATTAGCAGAGGTGATTGTGGGCCCCCTGGCACAGCTTTAAGAGCACACATGGTGCTCTGGCAAGTTGCCAGAGGACTGGAAAAGGACCAACGTGGTCCCCATTTTCAAAAAAGGAAGGAATGAGGACTCAAAAAAGCATAGGCCTGTTAGTCTTATCTTGGTCCTGGTAAAGCTCTTTGAGAAAATTATCCAGGAGCACATCTGCAAGGGACCAGCAGGGGACATTATGCTTAGGGGCAACCAACATGGGTTCATTAGAGGCAGGTCCTGTCAGACCAACCTGGTGGCCTTCTATCACCAGGTCATCAAACCCTTACATGCAGGGGTAGCAGTGGACATAGTCTTGCTGGCCTTTTGGAAGGCCTTCAACACTGTCTCTCAACCCATTCTCATTAAAAAACTGGGGGGACTGTGGTGTCAACACCTACACAGTCAAATGGGTTGCCAACTGCCTGGAGGGCCACACCCCAAGAGTGGTAGTGGATGGGTCATTTTCGACCTGGAGGGAAGTGGGCAGTGGAGTTCCGCAGGGCTTGGTCCTCGGCCCGCACTGTTCAACATCTTCATCAGTGACTTGGACAAGGGGATAAAAAGCATACTGTTCAAATTTGCTGATGACACTAAGATGTGGGGGGATGTGGGCATGTTAGAAGGAAGGAATAGGCTACAATCAGACCTATTCCCAGACAGGTTACAGGGGTGGATGGAGGAGAATAGGATGGGTTTCAACACTGACAAGTGCAAGGTGGTGCACCTGGGGAGGAAGAACCAGCACCATACCTACAAGCTGGGGAACTCCCTTCTCGTCAGTGCAGAGGCAGAAAAGGATCTTGGAGTCATCATTGATGCCAAGATGAATATGGGCAGGCAGTGTGGGGATGCAGTCAGGAAGGCCAACTGCACCTTGTCATGCATCCACACATGCATCTCAAGCAGGTCTAGGGGGGTGATCCTCCCTCTCTATGCAGCACTGGTAAGACCACAGCTGGAGTACTGTGTCCAGTTCTGGGCACTGCACTTCAAGAGGGATGTGGACAGAGGAGGGCCACTCACATAATCGGGGGCAGCAGGGCAGGCCCTACAAGGACAGGCTATGGGACCTGAACCTGTTCAGCCTCCAGAAGAGAAGACTGAGGGGGGATCTAGTGTCCTGTTACAAACTAGTCAGAGGGGACCAGCAGGCATTGGGGGAGTCTCTGTTTCCCCGAGCACTACCAGGAGTGACTAGAAATAATGGTCACAAGCTGGCAGAGGGTAAATTCAGATTAGACATCAGGAGGCACTACTTCACTGTCAGGGCTGCTAGGATCTAGAACCAACTTCCAAGCGAAGTGGTGCTGGCTCCTACCCTCAGGATCTTTAAGACAAGGCTTGACTATCACTTTGCTGGAGTTGTTTGACCCCAGTACTTTCCCGCCATGGCAGGGGGTCAGACTTGATGATCTGCTCAGGTCCCTTCCAACCTTACTAACTATGAAACTATTGCAAAATGTTCAACCACTTCAAACTTCATAAATGGACAACTGTTTAATTTTGAAAATTTAGAGAGAAACTAGTTCAAAAATACTGATTTACGAATAGTGAGGTTTAGACGGATCTTAAAAATTATCTGTCTACAACTACAGAAACACTAGAACCACAGGGCATAGCAAGCCTGTAGAAAGCATATTATCTACTAGGGCTGTGAGAAATTTCGCTGGCTGTTTCATTTCAATGCTGTTTCAACTCATTTCGAGCTCAAAACAATGAAATCAAAATGAAACAGAGGGCATCAAAACATCCTCAAAATGAAACAAGAGTAGTTGAAATGTTTTGAAAGTTTTGAAACATTTCAAGTTTTGACAGCTTTTGAAGCTGGGCTTGCCTGTAGGGAAGCAGAAAGTAAGGAGAGGGGGAGGGAAGAGAGGGGACGGACTGGTCTCATATTGACTGTCATCCTTCCCTGAGGTCCCTTCCAATCCCAGTGATCTGGGGGAGGGATGGAAAAACTGCATAGAAGGCAGCATTGTTTGAACTGTCCTACTTTCTGCCTTGGTATCACTTACTGAGCTTTGTGTTCCAGCGGCTCAGCATCAGACAACTAAGGCTAGCACTAATCTTCGGCTAAAGAATTCCCTACTTGCTAGGCTAAACAAGCCCAGCAAGAGGGATTTCAGGATACCTTTTTCTTCTAGGCACTTTTATTTTATTATTATATTCATTGATTTATTCTTTTGAATGTTATACTTCTATTGGGTAGGTTTACTATAGTATTTAACTTACATAGGAAGGCAAATACATTTATATTTTATTTCTATACATTTAAAACTTTGCATCATACATACACACACACATAATAGAAAATATATAGGAAGGAAGATATATTCATATTTGTTTTTATACATTTATTCTTTGTACCGCACCTACATTATTGAATTTACATAGGGAGAAAGATATATTGCTATTGGTTTTTATACATTTCTTCATTGCACCACACCTACATTTTTAATTTATATAGGAACATAAATACATTTATATATCTGTAGAAAAGGAATACATGAAACACACCATGAAGCATGTTGGAAAGGCAGGTTGCCAGTCTCATGGACTCAATATAGACAGTGGAATTCTGATACACCGCAACCTGCTGGACTTCTGACTCCCCAGGTACCTCTGCATTTTTACCTGCACTGCTACATCCCCCTTCCCTCCCTGCCCCACCCCAGCCTGTCCCTCACCCCCTGATGCCTCCATTTCCACTTTTACTGACTGGCTTTCTTGCCTGTATTGCATGCCAGGCCAGCCTCTGGCTTCCTGACTATTCCTTCCATCCAGGACCAGCAGACTCACAGACCAAATATAGCTGCTTCCTCAGTCTGACAAAGGGTTTTTTGACCCAAAAGCTTCCTAAGATATATTTTTCCAGCTATACAGTTGGCCTACTAAGATACCAGATTGTCTTATCTGTTGTCATTTAAAGTGGTGAACCAGGCTAAGCCTGTAGGGGAGGAGGAGACCTCATTAGGGCACACAACCTTGTTATGTAGAGGCCCCAGAGCCAGTGAGGGGCCTTAACGCACACACACATACACACACACACACACACACACACACACACATACGCACATGCACACGCACAGTGTCACACAGTGAGGGTGCACCTTAGCAGACACACTGGAGAAGTAGCTCCTTCAGGAGAGGAAAGAAGGGCTCTGTCACAGTTTGGCTGCCAGAGATGCTGCTGGTGCTACTGTGCTAGTGCTCAGTCACTCACTAAGTTATTTTATACCTGTTGCCATTTAAAATGGTGGACCAGACTCAGGCTGTAGGGGAGGAGACCTCATTAGGGCATAGCACACTACCAAGTTGTGTAGATTCCCCAGCACCAGTGAGGGCACACCTTAATACATATACAGTGTCACCCACCCATGTCATGAGTTTTGCCTGTCAGCAGCCTGAGGGGCAGAGCCCCAGAACCCCCCTGCACCAATCTCCTTGAAAGCTGGCAAGCTTTGTGACCGCAGCAGGGCCTAGCAGGCCTGCAGTTTTCACCCCCCTGTGCCTTAACACAGACAGTCGCACAAGCACCCATGTCATGAGTTTTGCCTGTCAGTAGCCTGAGGTACAGGGCCCCAGAACCTCCCTGCATCTATCTCCTTGAAAGCTGGCAGGCTTTGTGGCCTCAGCAGAGGCTAGCAAGCCTGCAGTTTTCACTGTGGCTCAACACACATATGTGACACGAGTTTTGCTTGTCAGCAGTTTGAGGTGCAGTTTCCCAGAAACCCCTGTACCTATCTCCTTGAAATTTGTCAGGCTTCATGGCCTCAGAAGGGACTACCATCCCTGCAAGTTTCATCTGAATCAGGCAAGAAATGACAAAGTTATAGGCTGTTTCATGCTTCCTCATTATAGCCTATGGGCGAAACATCAAAACAGCATTGAAACAGCGAAACGGTTTCGACAAAATGAAATGGAACAGTGGTTTTGAAACTAAATGAAATTCAAAATGAAATACTGTTCCACTGAAATGTTGAAATGCAAGTCGAAATGGAACAGTGCAGTTTCGCACAGACCTATTATCTACTCTAAGTATTCTCATTTGATGGGAAGAAATACTAGGTTGCTGTGCTTTTTTCTTTAATTTTTTTCTAAAGCATCACCTGTTTCCTAGCACAATATGTTGCAAGTTGGAAGATGAAATTCGAAGGCATGTTTACTTATAGAGCCAAAAGGGGGGGGGGGGAGAGAGAGAGAGAGAGAGAGAGAGAAAGAAAACTTTGGCACAGGAAGAACTAAATGAATGGGAAAAAGAGTACAAAGGGTGTATTAAATGTAACATTCACGAATCTAGGATAGTATGTGCGAGTAGGTCCCACAGCCAACCTATGTCCTGCTGTTAGTAGTATCTGCAAGCAACCAAGCTTTTTCTTGACAGAGGTAGTAAAAAAGCTTAGTAATGCATCCTAGTGTCCTGTTACAAGCAGGACTTCCCTCCATGACAGAGATGCCTCTGGTACAGGATAACTGATTAACAATGTGCCAATACCTCCCCACTGAGCCAGCTGCCTGCAGTAAGCAGAAAGAGGGTATAAGCATGTGGTGATCCAGAGGAAGAGAAAAAGTGTTTCAGTAGAGCACAAGATCACACAGTAATTTTAAAAAAATAAGGAAAAAAACTCATTCAACACCTCCTGTGGATTTTTTGTTAAGCATAAATTACTAAAAGTAATTCGTCTTATGGTGCATTTGAAGTATACTGTAGTCTTTGAAATGCCTGCTGATATTCCGCAGCAAAATTAGATACAAAACAAAGAAACATATCATTTGCTTGTAGGACTAGGTTGATATAATGCTTCAGTATTGGCCTCCAAGCCAGATGATGCTGGAAAACCTGAGGGTAGTCAATGTTAGTGTTCAAAATTTCTGGTGCCAATGATTACTTCAGTAGTTACTTTTCTAAACAGTTGTTAGAACACTGGCTAGTCCTATGGAAATTTAGTCCAAATGAAGGCTGACACTGCTTGTTATTTGAGGTTGTCTGCTAGCAGAAGGGGAGAATTGCAGTCAGGAGGTAGGGAAAAAGAAGTTACGTAAGGACTTCTGAATTTAGATTTGGGTTGGAGGGGGTTAGTATTAAGGGGGTTCTCCCTTCTTAACCTTGCAAACTTTAACTTAAACAATCATGATCAAAAACCCTTGACAACAGCATTTGAAATAAACTGGCAGCTACCATCTTTTAATAAATGGCAGAATACTATTTTTTTTTGCTATTTCCAAAGATGTTCACAATGCACAAATTGACAGTGATTATTTTATGATCTTGCCAGCTGTGTCCACTGCTGCTGTTTGCTACTGTGCAAGCCGTTATGTTGCAAAAGGCAATGAGAATAGGAGCATACTTGCAGCAGCTGCTACTGGGTATCCTGTGGTTAGGCAAATATGAGTGCTCTTCAGGCAGGAACCTGTGGGCTTCTATTGTCATTCAAATTTGCTTACCTATCTTTCCCTGCTTCTCATGCTAATAGAGTACACTACCCAGAAGTCCCACAAAAACAGTAAGATGCAAATATGCCAGCAATGTGGACAGCATGAAAAAAAAAACCCAAGGAATAAAACTCAGTTATAAAATATAACAGAGCTGGCTGGAAAAGAGAATTTCTAGTTCACAAAAGGATCTGAAGGTTGCATCAGAATGAAATAGCAACATTGCAGAATTTCCAGTGAGTTGGAACAACCATTCTGACAGTGACTGGCCAACTAACAGAGCAGGTGAACTGTCTGTTTGCTTTCCCAGCTGTTGTATGGCCAAAAAGTTAGGCAAACAGAAAGCCTACTTGGTTTCCTCCCAGTCCTCCCTACTGTGGACAGGCTAGCAGTAAACCAAGCAGCTTTACTGACTGGAAGCCCAGGTAGCCTTCCTACCTTGTCTCCACTGAAAGTTTAAAGGAATCAACATATTCCCCAGGAAAGATTTGATTCTACAGAATCATCTTTTTTTAATGCAAAACTGTTACACTGGTAAAATTCTTACCAGCTATAGCCTGAAAGTCATTCCCTTACTTTAGCTATGTATCCCCAATGGTGGCACAATGGTAAGTCAAACGGTCATGAAAAAACCCACTGGGTATGAGATCACATCTTGATCAAAAGTGCAAGTGCATTTTGCTCCTGCACAAAGAACTCAAAAATGACTCGATAGATTTTTATAGAATTGCAAAATATTTAATCTCTGGGTTGGGACCAAGCATACCATATTTGAGCTCAAAAGGAATTTCTTTTCCAAAATTATGAGCAATTGGAAAGAAGTTTGGAAATACATGCATTTCACACATATTTATAAATCAGTTGCTTTTGCTACAACATTGATACCTATTTTCAGTACTGCTCAAAAGAATCTTGCTTTCTTGCACTTTCCTAAGTTAAATTCTTGACTTGTTTCATCTTCTCTTCCCTATCATCTTGAAATATTTTTCTTATAGTTGATAACTTAGCCTTATACATTTATTCAGATCTTTGAGTGTCCTTTAAGTATCCAACATGTGCATGTCAGAACCCTGTAACCACTTGCTCTTAGCCCCACTCAGAATGGGGTCTCATCCACTGTCAAAAATAATAATGAAAAGTAATCCAATAATATAAACAAGGAAGCCTTTAGCTTACAACTTTGATCCAGAATCCTATTTAGATACAAATTCTGCAAAGTTGGTTATGTAAAAGCCATCTGAAATCAATTAAAGGGCTTTCATAATAAGCACATGGCACACATAGAGGTGATGACCTGTGCCATGTCTGGCAGTCCAGCTTCTTATGAAAAGCTGCTTTTCTTTTAGTATGTGGTAACTACTTATTCAGAGCTAGATTCCTTTGGGGCTCTCTCTGCAAAGATGTATTACTCTATCAGTGTGGAATAAAGTGGGTGATACAATTAGAATTAAGTACATGAAAATGAGAATTAAGTACATGAGAATGAACCCAGGTGATTGGAGGAGTGAAAAAGCATCTCATGATTAAGCTCTAGACACCACCACATTTCCTACATGCTTTGACTCTTACCTTTTAAACCTGACCTGTCAGATTATCTGGTCTCAATCTGTGTTATTCTGTGGTGTGTGCTTCAGCAAAATTGCTACACCTTGCATTCCTTATCAGACTAATTATATTTCCAGACATTCCTTCTTACTATGCCTTATCTATCATCAAATCTGATATACAAAGAAAATTGACCCAGAGATCATTCCTTTGCTCTTACACCAGATGGAATCTGTGTCAGCTACTTGATGGCTGATTCATAGCCACTGATAAATTCTGACTTTATTTACAAAAAAAAAAATTAGCCAGTACAGAAATCTGTATTATATCTTTAAAATATATAATCTTTATAGATAAGCTGATCTCTGATTTGGCAAAGCATCCAACAATTCTATGATCTAAAAAACTCAAAATGCAGTATACCATGAGACATGCAGTGATAAGCTGTCATTTTATGGCAACAAAATTGACTGTATAAAAATAATTTATCTACTTCAATCATTCGATATAAAAGAAAAAACCCACTGCAAGAATCACAACCCCAGGGTCCCCTGCTTTATAAATACGCTTTAGCCTTCCCAAGAAACTTATCACATATTTTGTTGGCATCCAGTAATATATGGAACAGTATCCCATGTGAATGTATAAAATAATATAATGCTTCCTATATATTTTATGTGCAATTAACTCACATCCATATGTGGGCACACACACGCACCTTTTTGGAAGCATCACTGGTACACGCATGCTATATGCACAATGTCAGCATTTTTAGTGGGGAAAAACAAATCCTCATTTATTGAAATAAGATGGTTAATTTTAACTGGGATGAAGCCAATTTTTTAATTTTTTTCTACTAAGAACCGTCAGGTCACCAATATAAAATTTTCCCTAGTAAATACACAGTATTCCAGAAATATTGATTCAGCTTCACTTATGTATAGTATAAGCACTTACAGGGTCATAAAAACTGTCCTTTACATTTTAAGATATCAAGTTATAAATGTCTTCCTTAGATTCCACTTGATAGTGTATATTTTAAACTACAGAGGGTAGTAAAGGTTTAAATTCCAAAATGTATTCTCTTTTTTTCTTTCCAAAAATCTGTCCAATTGAAAGCATGAGTGAAGGATCTGTTCATTAAGAGACGCACCAGAAAAAATTGGGGGGTTGCCATAAAGCTGCAGTCTCACTATTAACCACATCCTCAATAGCACCTTACTAGATGTTGTCTAGCCTTAGTTCCAATGCACAAGAAGTCATACAAGACAGATAGTAATGTCTTATATTTAAATGATATTTTGCATGCTTTCCGTTGTTTTTAAAAGAATCAATTTTTGGACCCAAATGAAATGACAGTGCTCAATAAAATTGTCTCTCTTGTTCTCCTCTGATCTTGATCATGGCAGTTCCTTCACAAAAATATACTGTTTATTAAAGAAGTTGTTGTGGGGCTCAAGCTAGTATTACTTCAGCAATCTTGAGATGCCAACAAAGGATGAAAATGATTTTCAAATGCAGACTGCTTATAAAATGGAGAAGCAAGGATCACAGTTGATAAATATGGGCCTGTCTCAACGGATCACCTGAAATTATAAATTGAAAAGCCTGCAGAGGCCAAATATTTGGTAGTATCTTTTTCTACAGTCCATGCTAATTACAGAGAAACAAATCAAATTTGTTAACAATCTCTGACACTGCAGTATTTGGTGATAGGGAGAGATAAGATAGGCCAATCCTAAATCTGCTCCAATTAAAGTTAATTGATTTCAATGGGAGCAGAGTTTAGGTCAATGCTGAGCACAGCCAAATTCTTTTGTTCAGGCACAAAAAGCAAAATAAAAAATAACTGGGGAGGGGACGAGGGGGGCAGCACCCGCTTCCTGTCAAGGAATGCTATGAGTCTGTGGCAGCCCACAGACTCACCAAAAAAAGCCAGAAAAAAACCATTTACAAAACTGAATTTTGTGTAGGTATTAATATTGTATAGCAGATTCTTTGAAACACAAGAAAATGAACCGATCTCCTGTTTCTTTCTTCTTTGCCATAAGACCAAAGGTAACAGAAATGTTGCTCATGCTAAAGTCCTCATTAAAATGTATTATTTTAGTGATTGTATGAGTGTTACTGCAGTAACTAAATTGAACAGTTCTGCTTTTATTTTATGATTTGTCAAGTACAAAAACTGTTTTTTAAAGAAAAATCAATCATTCAGAGTATTTGTACCATCTAATAAAATAAAAACTCGTTTCACTGTTACTTCCACTTTTTATTACAGGCTCTGATATATTTTATTATAAATGTTGGTGAAATGTATAATAAAATCACCACATAAATATATAAATTAACACATATCTAATTATACATAGACAACTGTCAATCCTGTGGATCATGATGTATACATAAGAGGTTTAGTCAGGTGCCTGATGAATCTGTTTGTGGCTGAAAAGCCCAATTCAAGAGCAACAGTTTGTTACAAATTTCATAGATTCATATGTTGTCTGGGTTGGAGACCCAATTCACACCATGCTACTTTCTTCTTCCTTCCTTTTCTTCTATCCTCTGGATCAAAGCCACTTGATGCTCAGTTGCACCCAGTGCCAGATGTTCCCTCCAGATCAGGTGGGATTCTGTGCACTCCTCCCAGCTTTCTACAGTGATGCTGAATGACTTCCTATAATTTTTGCACACATCATGGGACCACCATAGAGTGGAACCCTGCTTTCTAGAGACATCTCAAAATATCTCACTGTACAAAATATTCTTGGGGATACAATATCCTCCCATTCTCCTGACATGGCTGATCCATCACAACCTCCTCTTCTTGATAGTGATTTCTAAGTGTGTGAGTATGAAGAGGAGAGAAAAACCCCACTCTCTCCTGCAACAGCAGAGAATTTACCAGACTGGATGTAGCAGAAGAGAACGTGGAGGGAAACCCGTTTTATGAGCAGCTACATGGTCTGGACTGGACCATCCTGGCACTGCTTGGATTTTCCTAACCTGAGCCCAAACACACACTGGCAACAAAGCAAAAACACTGGGCTTGAAGAGGAAATGGGAGTGTGGCAGCAAGAGGAGGAGGGAGAAAGAGAAACTGCTCTGGAGGGAGCGGAGACTGGAGCAAGCTGGCAGAAAAACTCAGAGGAGCTTCCACTCAAGCAAGCCAAGATGTTGGCAGTTATGCTGTGGCAGAGCAGCAGTGGGAGCCAAGAGGAAACTCTTTCAGAGGAAGGGATGCCAGAGACAAAATCCAGTCCTTTTTTTTTTTTTTTTTCCGGGGGCGGGGGAGGAGGGAGAGCCCAGCAAGATTTCAGTGAGGAAGACCCTGCCCAAGGGCAAGATTAAAACACAGGAGTAAGATGCAAAGTCAGGACAAAGGATAGGGCCTTTGTATCTAGGAGTCTTTTTTTTTTTTTTTTTTGGTGAAAGAGTACCAAACCTGAATGAAAAGGGAAGCTACTCCCCAGACAAAGAGGAAAGGTGACCTGCTTTGTTTCTTTTTTCTTTTCTTCCTTTCAAGGCACTGATGAGGGCAGTTAAGGCCCAGGTACCTGTCATGGCATGGGGCCCCCAGGGATGGCCATACTACCCCTAGGGCTCCTTGACCATGCCAATCCTGCCTCATGGGCACCCTTTTTCTCTCCTGTCACATCTTGTTGGTAATTCTAATAAATCAGGAGGCTGCCCTTAAGTTTGTATTCTGGGCATGGTCTTGATGGACCCAACTGAACCCTGTGGGTTCTTAGACCTCGTTTGGGTCCCACTTCAAAATGGATGCCTCACCAGACACCCTAAGCCTTATGGGCTACATGTGTGGCTCCAAAACTACCCCTTTACCATGCCCCAAGCCTCACAGATACTATTTAAACATTGTCTCTCCTGGAGCCTTGCTATAGCTCGGCCTCTTGTCCTCACCAGGCTCTCTGCAGCTATGTCTCTGCACCCACACCGGCACTGGGCTCTCCACAGGCCTGTCTCTGCACCCCACACTGGTGCTGCGGTCTGCTCACACCCTTCTCTTGTACTGGGGTTCCCACACCACAGTGGGCCCCTGATGAGGCCTCCTCCTTCCCCAGTATCCGCAGCCTGATCCACCACTGTATAAACAGCCACTAAAATACGAGCCCCTGGGCTATAACATAATACACAGAGTTCAGGGTGTGCTCTGCCCCTTTAAAAAAAAAATCAAACTTCCCCCAGCACCAAATGCCTTGTAGGCCAGGGTATCTGGTGAGCTCCTGGAGCCCCTTAATCCTACAGGAATAGAACAGGCAGTCAAGCCTCTCTGGTGAGCTTCTTCTCTGACAGCTCCTTTCCCCTTGACTGCTAACAGAGAACTCAGCCTCTAGTCCCAGCCCTGGAGTTTATATATGGACTGGGTCAGCTCTTCTGGGTGCAAGTGCAGACTAATTTACTTGTTAGCCTGCTGCATAGTGTAGGCTTCTGTCTGGCTCTTAGGGCCCTCTCCCTAGGCAGTTTCTGCTCTTAAAGGACAAGGCACCTTAGTGCCCTGTGACAGTACCCTTCATAGTAGGGAGGCGGGCCAATGCAACTATAAGCCATAGCAACAAGAAAAATAAAAAAGAGAAACTGAGTCTGCCCTTAAAAGATCTAGGGCACAATGTTACATGAACATCAGAGTGGAGCATGGCTGCAGCATAGGAAAGGTTAGAGCCCCAGAAGACAAGTTAAGCTCAGTGCATACAGTCAAGCTGCAAGGGAATCAAACTTCTTCCCTTAATAAAATATCCATTATATCAAGTCACAGCTGGTGAGAAACAGAGAACCCCTGGGTACAGTTAAATTCTAACTGTCTCAAAGACTCACAGCACAGTCAGGTTGGGCACAGGGTTGTTGCAAAATATTGCGGTTCGTTTCTCGTGAGGCGAAGAACTCTCAGACACACACTTATTAGCAGCACAAAAGGTGTATTTACAAATAGGGTCACAGCAGAGTCAGAGAACTCAGATTACTCCACCCCCTGAGGAAATTCTTAGCTGGCTTTTATCTCTTTCTTCCTGGGCACCTGTGCAGAAACAGGAACTCTTACAACTCATTTCCGGTTCATACAAACATATATGTGATCACGTCACTTCATCCGTCACATGTATATTACAATTAACTACTTAAGTATGCGGGGCAGATAGGCAAATATGCATCAGCTAATTGAGCACGCTCAGAAAGCTCTCTAGGTCACCAAGAGTTGAAATCCCCCCGCTTTCAAGGATACAGTCAGTTGAATTCCAGCTTCTGTAATCTGCATGAGAAAGACCAGTAGGAGTGTGGGGTAGAGAGTGATTTATCATAAGAAAAGCTAGCAAACTGGCCAAGGGGGAAAAAAGTCCTTGGCAGTGTTTTTTCTTATCAAGTACGAGATGCAAACTGTGCAGTTCTAACAACACTCCATTTCTAATCATATTCTAACAATACTCCATTTACTGTGCATTTCTAACAATATTCCCCCCTCAAGATGCTTTCTGCTCCCCATTCTTGACCAGTACTCTTAACATCCGCCTTATCACTTACCAACCATTTTGGGGCCAAAGGAAAAGCCCTCCAAGGCCACTGTTCTCCGGCCTCTCGGAGTCCCCCACAGGCCCAGCAGTTGGTAAGATTGAAAGTACCTACAATTCTTTCCATCATGTCAACATACAAATTTGTCCCTGGGGGAGCAATTGGAGGAAGCGGGGGTATAGGCTGGTGGCTAAGGCTGCTCAATCCTGCTTCTCTCACTATACAGATAACAAGGCATATTAAGATTCCCGCCATATTCTCCCTTTCTTGAGATCAAATACAGCCTAAACTTTTCCCTTTTTACTTTCTTGTCTAATTTTCTGAACTTTGATTAAGCCATCTCAGGCGCACTTGGAGATCACCAGTAGGTTCACAGCTCCACTTGCTGGCTTCTTGTTCCGAAGACGACTCAGCTTCCAGAGTGAGCTCGTCTTGGGAGTTGATGTCCTCTGACGCTCGTGGATGTCATTTCACACGGGTATGGTGTATCCAACAGTCATGGTCAGAAATCTTTACAGCGGTGTGGGTTGTTAGAAGTACCTGGAAAGGGCCACTCCACCTCTCAGTCAAAGGTTCCTTTTTCCACCGCTGTACCAAGACCCGGGGAGAAGTCATGTACCGGTACGTCTAAAGGCAGACGCTGAAAGGAGGCTGCATACCTGTGAAGAGAAGACAAGACAGACTGCAAAGCAATAACATACATATGAAGCTCACTATTACCTAATTCAAAAGTTACATTTTCTCGCATCCCAGGGGGTAAGACTCGAGGCGGTTTGCCAAACATAATTTCATATGGGGTCAATTTGAGGCCCCGTTGGGGAGTGTTTCGAATGCAAGTAAGAGCTAGCGGCAATGCTTGAGGCCACTTAAGGCGTGTTTCAATACAGATTTTGGTGAGTAGAGTCTTTAAGGTCCTATTCATGTGTTCTACTTGTCCTGAACTCTGTGGTCTCCATGGTGTGTGTAGTTTCCAAGTGATCTTGAGAGCTTGTGCGACTTCTTGAATCACCTTTCCCACAAAGTGTTGTCCTTGATCCGACTCGATGGATTTAGGCAGGGAATACCGGGGAATGATCTCCTGCAACAAATACTTCACTACTGTAGCCGCAGTGGCAGTCCTGGTGGGCCATGCCTCGACCCAACCAGAGAGCTGGTCTACCATGACAAGTAAAAACCCATGATGTCCGGACCGTGGGAGCTCGGCAAAATCAATCTGCCATGCTTGTCCAGGGTACGCTGCCCAGGGTCTACCTCCCATTGGCACAGGGGGTTTCCTTCGAGGGTTTACTTTATGGCATGTGATGCACCTGGTAGCAATACGCTGAGCTTCTACATATAGCCCTGGGGCTACTGCTTGGTGGATCACTAGATCACCCATAGCCAAGCCTCCCATATGGGAGTGCATGGAGCTGTTGCAGCACCTCTCGAAGCAATGGCCTGGGTATCATGACCTTTCCTCCCGGTACTATCCACCACCCCTGGGAGTTCTTTTTTGCACAAGCTTTCTGTGCAAATTTATCTTCTCCAGGGGAATACTGCGGGACTAAATCCTGGACGTATGGCCATATGGCATGGGACAAGGCCTGCCTGGATACCTCCTCTGCTTCTCCCCCAATAAATGCGGCTTCCTTTGCTGCCTCATCAGCCTTTGCATTTCCAAGCTTATGCTTTTCCTCAGCAGCCTTCCCATGGGCCCGCACATGAATGACTGCTACCTCTTTAGGCTGGTGGAGTGCCTCTAGTAGCTTGATAATCTGGGGGCCATTAGCAATCTTATTCCCAGAGGCCGTAATGAAACCCCTTTCTTTCCACAATAGTCCTTGCGCATGGACTGTAGAAAAAGCATAGCGAGAGTCAGTGTATATATTAACCCGCTGGTCTGTCCCCAGCTGTAATGCTCGGGTGAGCGCAGTGAGTTCCGCGGCTTGTGCCGACCATGAGCTCGGCAATGACTCCCTCCATACTACCTTATCCAAGGTTACCACTGCACATCCTGTTCGTCTTTTTCCATCGATGACAGAGCTGGAGCCGTCTACGAAGTATTCAGCATCTGGGTCTTCAATTGGGTTCTCAGCAAAATCAGGCTGCACCTGTGTGGTTTGATTCAGGACCTCAAGACAGTCATGCGTCGGTTTCCCTGGCTCCGGCAGCAAGGTTGCAGGGTTTAAGGCTGTAGTATGTTTGAAAGTAAGTCCTGGATTAGAGAGCAAAAATATTTCATACCATGATTGTCTGAAGGGGTTAAGAAACTTTCCTCCCTCAGTCCCTAGAATCTGGGGAACTCCATGAGGGGTGTGTATTTCCATATCCGCACCCATGACTATCTTCTGGGCTTCTTCAACAACCACTGCTGTGGCTGCCACAGCCCGAAGACAGGCTGGCCACCCGAGTGCAACTGGATCTAGAACCTTTGAGTGATATCCCACGGGTCTCCAGGGCCTGATGGCTGTGTCAGCACCCCGATGCGACCCCTCGATTCTCATGAACATACAGTCGATATGGCTTTTTATTATTTGGGATGGCCAGGGCAGGGGGCTGGATTAATGCTGCCTTAAGCAGATCAAAGGCATGCTGCATTTCTTTATTCCATTTCCATTTAGTGAGACTCTGCTTAGTCAGTGAGTCATACAGTGGTCTAGCCTTCCCACCATAATCTGGTATCCATAGTCGACAGAACCCAGTTAGCCCTAGGAATGCCCGCAGCTCCTTGGGTGACTTAGGTGAGTTTAGACCTTGGATTGCCTGTATGCGATCTGCACTCAGGGCTCTAACTCCTTTTCAGAGTTTATATCCCAAAAATGTAACTTGAGGCTGACATATTTGGGCTTTCTCTCTAGAGACTTTATATCTTTTTTCCCCTAGAGTGTTTAGCAGTGACCTAGTGGCTTCCTCGCAGAGCTGCAAGTTTGGGCTTGCAACTAGCAGGTCATCCACATACTGGAGGAGAGTCACTGCGGGGTGTGATCCCTTCCACTCCTCCAAGTCCTTCTGAAGGGCAAGTCTGAAAATATGGGGGGCTGCTATGAATCCTTGTGGAAGAACTGTCCACATGAGTTGGGCTTTATGGAAAGTATCTGGATCCTCCCATTCAAAAGCAAACAATTTTTGACTCTCTCGGTGAAGAGGAATGGAGAAGAAAGCATCTTTCAAATCTAGCACTGAAAATATTTTAGCTTCCCCCGGTACTTGTGTCAAAATCGTGTGAGGGTTCGGGACTACAGGATGGTCTGAAAGGACCTTCTTATTTACTGCTCGCAGGTCTTGGACCAGTCTGTATGAGACCCCATCTGCCTTTGGCACTCCAAGAATGGGGGTATTGTAGGGTGAGGACCCTTCCACTAGCCATCCGCACCTCTTGTATTTCTCTATTAACGGCTTGAGTCCAGCTCTGGCCGCTCGGCTGAGTGGATACTGTTTTACCCGAACGGGCCCCTCCCCATCCTTGAGTATGATCCTTACCGGGGAGACCGACTTAGCTCGCGCAGGGGTTCCATCAGCCCATACCGAAGGGTCTACTCCAGTCATGTGATCTTCAGAACTTACTGCAGGGCGTCGGTCCTCCAGGAGAGCCTTCTGATAGTTCGAGCTCTGCTTGACAGGTAGCTGGACCACCATCTGATCGTCTCTGAAAAATATCTCAGCTTGCAATTTTGTGAGTAGGTCCCGCCCAAGTAGTGCAACCGGGCAGCTTGGAGAATATACAAAGGAGTGCTCAAGCAAATGGTCCCCCACTTTGGTGAGGAGTGGTTTACAAACAGGGAGTCGGGATTGTGTTCCCTCAATCCCTTCCACAAGTACATGCTGTTCACTAGTTCCTGCACAGGGGGATTTTTCTGGAATCATTGAAAATGTAGCCCCAGTATCCACCAAGGCTTCAAAGTTTTTGCCACCAACCCTAATGGTTACCATGGGATCTTCTCGGACTCCAACCCGAAGGGTAGTGGTCTTAGATCCCCGTCCCCTTCATTCTGTGTCCTCACCCTTTTCCTCTGCCCGCATGAGGTGACCTCTTGGTTCCCCCTCTCTCTTCTCCTTCAACTTTGGGCATTCCCTCTTCCAGTGTCCTTTCTCTTTGCAATAAGCACAAACGTCTGCTCCCACTCTTTCTCCTTTCCCTTTCTGCATCCCAGACTTTCCAGGGTTACCTCCAGTTATAGCAGCTGCCAGCGCTGCCATCTGTCGCTGAGCCTTTTTATCCTCCTTGCACTTGCTCATGATTCCCATATACCTTATATGCAATTTCCACCAGCTCTGAAATCAGTTTCCCAGCACCTCCCTCAGTTTTCTGTAACTTCTTACGGATATCAGCAGCGGATTGACCAATAAACATAAGATTTACCATGCGTTGATTACCTGGGGCTTCTGGATCTAGGTCCGAAAACCTGCGGAACGCCTCATACAGCCTCCCGAGGAAAGCTGAGGGATCCTCTTCTCTTCCCTGTCTCACTTCATACAACTTAGACAGATTAGTAACCCGAGGCACTGCCTTCCCCATTGCTTCCACTATAATCCCCAGATACCGTGCACTCAGCTGTCTTCCTTCTGCAGTATGATTATCCCATCTTGGTTCCTCAACAGGGCAGGTATCACGCAAAGTACGACCAGCAGCTCCCTCTGCTTCTACCCTGGCTGCTGCAATGCGCTCTGCTGTCCCCAACACTAATCTCCTTTCCTCCGGGGTCAGGAGGGTTTGGAGCATCATCTGGACATCAGCCCAAGTGGGTCGATGGGTTTGCCCAATAGATCGAAACAGGTCCCTCATCTTTTCAGGGTCTTCACAAAAAGAGGGTCTCTGATTCTTCCAGTTAAATAAATCTGAAGTACTAAATGGGGTGTAGACAAAAGTTGCATTGCCCCCCTCTCCGATAACCTCTCGCATCGGGCAGTTCAGCCCCGGCTGTGATTCTACAGGCTTGCGCAAATAATAGCCCTTATTCCCTGATTCAGATGGGGCACTTGGCTGAGGCTCACGCTCTGAATCATTAGGTATGTTTTGATACGCCAGTGGTGGTTTCCCCGAGGGAGGGAGCGGTGGTGCAGAGGGACTGGATCCCGAGGAGGTGTCTGATTCATCCTCGCTACCTGACAGGGTGACCGGAGAGCGGGTCCGATACTCAGCCAATTCAGAATTCCCCCCCTCATTAGACTCAGGGAGTACAGGCGGTCCTCCGCTAGTCTTTCCTTTAACAACCATCACATGAGACTTTACTAAGCATTTTTTAATCCAAGGTGGTTGATTTTGAACCACCCACAACCAACAATCAATATAAGGAAATTGATTCCAATACCCGTTCTGCATAACTATTTCATGGATAGCTATCACTTCTTTTACTACAAAGGATCCTTTCGGGGTCCAGTGGACCCCAAATGTTGGCCACTCGAGTTGACAAAACTTAATTAAATCACCCTTTTTCATCTTCACTCCATAATCTGCCTGCTTTGCAAATTTACTAAAACTCCAAAATATAAATCCTAAAGGGCGTATTCGAGTTTTCTACACGGGAGCGACCCGCACCCATTGCCCACAAGAGTGTGCCCAAGGCACACCAAATACCAAAAGATCCTTAACAACAGATGATTTACAACGAGAACTAGGCCAAATGTCTCCCAGTAATCATTCACATCTTTTGTTCTTGGATCCAGACACCAAATTGGGCAAGGGAATTCGTATACTCACTCAGATACCCCAGAGATCTCGATCAGAACGCCGGAGTGTGTGTCTGGCGTCCTCAGAAACTAAAAATTTTCACAGGAGCCTTTAACTTCCCGAATATCCCGACTCACGTCTCAAACCCCTGCCCAAAAAGTCGGCTCGGTGCGCACTCCCCGTGGTGCCGGAGATGATTTTGTCGCTGAATTTCGGGGTAGTCCAGAGAAGGTCCCATCTGGGATGCCAGGATTTGTTGCAAAATATTGCGGTTCATTTCTCGGGAGGTGAAGAACTCTCAGATACACACTTATTAGCAGCACAAAAGGTGTATTTGCAAATAGGGTCACAGCAGAGTCAGAGAACTCAGATTACTCCACCCCCTGAGGAAATTCTTAGCTGGCTTTTATCTCTTTCTTCCTGGGCACCTGTGCAGAAACAGGAACTCTTACAACTCATTTCCGGTTCATACAAACATATATGTGATCACGTCACTTCATCCGTCGCATGTATATTATAATTAACTACTTAAGTATGTGGGGCGGATAGGCAAATATGCATCAGCTAATTGAGCACGCTCAGAAAGCTCTCTAGGTCACCAAGAGTTGAAATCCCCCCCGCTTTCAAGGATACAGTCAGTTGAATTCCAGCTTCTGTAATCTGCATGAGAAAGACCAGTAGGAGTGTGGGGTAGAGAGTGATTTATCATAAGAAAAGCTAGCAAACTGGCCAAGGGGGAAAAAAGTCCTTGGCAGTGTTTTTTCTTATCAGGTACAAGATGCAAACTGTGCAGTTCTAACAACACTCCATTTCTAATCATATTCTAACAATACTCCATTTACTGTGCATTTCTAACAGGGTCACTGGGCTCTGAGGCCCTATCACATGCTGTACCTGTCTTTGGTATTCTGTCTTCCTACTTTATTTTCAGGATCTTATGCAGACATTTCATGTGGAAGCTGTTCAATGTCTTGATGTGTCTAGTGTATGTAATCTATGTTTCTGAATCATACAATAGTGATGACAGCACACAAGTTTCGTAGATTCGTATCTTCTCCTTACCTGATAGTTTGCTGTTATTCCATGCATGTTTCTATAATAGTCCCAAACTGCTAGCTGCTTCTCCAATTTTATTATACAGTTTACCCTGAAGGTCAAGATTCCTGATGATCATAGAAACCAAGTAACAGAAGCTGATGATGATGTCCAGAGGTTTACGCTCCACAGTGGTGTCAGAAACTGGTTCTTCCACCCTTTGGTACATGGTCACAGTCTTCTTGAGACTAATTGCCATCCAAAAGTTTTTGCATGAATCATAAAATCTGCCCATAAAATTTTTCAGGGAAGACTCACTGTGGGCAAACAAGTCCACATCCTCTGCAAATAGGAAGTCTCTTCAACTTGGTTTTTGCTCTAAATCTACCAGTTGTATCAAAAGTATCAGTATAGGTACTATTTGTAGAGATTATAGGCGATTAATTCCTATCACTGATTGACTAACCAAACACAGCATCTGATGAAGTAAGCTGCTGCTTATAATAGCTTATGCTATGTATCCATAAGGTACAAATCTACCCTGCTTTCTGCCTGACTTTGGACTATCTCGCTCCAACAAGCTTGTCAGCTACTAAATTCCTCAGATATCTGTTTGGAGGTTTGAGGGGTTTTATTTATTTGTTTGTTACAGATCTTGATATTTTCTGAACATCTTGCAGAAGGGCTTGCCCTCTTTGTGCTTGCCTCTCCTCCAATCCTTGTCTGTGGCAGTGTTAAAACTTTCTCAAAGATTTATTCATTTCAATGGCACACTGTTAGATGTTTCTTTTTCTTTTATGTATGCTTTCTGCATCTGACTGGTCATATTTTGTGTGCCACAATAAATCAGGTTTGAAATAAGCTTGGTCTGAGTAGCAAAAATATTATGATTTCACATTTTACCGCATAAAAATTGACTTACGGTCAAATCCATGCTTCTCAGTAAGGCTCCTGGATACTTTCCACATAATGGTGATTTAATCTGACCAGGAAAATCCTTTCTACTCTCAAATTTCCAATCTCAAGAGGGTGTACCTACAATAGGCAAGCCTGTGAAAACATTTATTTTAGGTTTTAATTTCAAATTTATTTGGGTAAAATGTGTATCAATTAGTTGGAGTTTTATATGATTAAGCTCTTCAGGATTGGCCCAATGACTCCTGCTGTTTGGGGTAACTTTCAATTCTCTATTTAAGTACACATAAACTATATTAAATAAGCTAAATTCCTCAGCCATACTTTAAGGCTAAAAAACTTGTTTGACTTTCCCTCACCAGCACATCTGTTACTTGCCACTAGAGGGCTGGTAATCAAGGGTCTGACTAGGAGCTACAACTGTGAGTTGCTACTACAGGACTGGTAAACCAGGACAGGATTCTATCCCTGCTCCAGTTTGGGGTGTGTGACAAATGGGTTGGGGACAGGGTAGAACCATGAAGCTGGGAGGCAAAAAGTTAATCGGATGTGGTGGGTAATGAAATGGGAGGTGGAAAGGAAATGGGGGTGGGGGAAGTGTGGTGAAATGAAGTAAGTCAGTCACTTCTGGATAAAATAAAAATAATTAAAAAAAATTAAAAAGAAATAAAGAGAAAATTAAAGAAGACCCCATATTTTAGTGAACTGGTACTTGGAATTGGGGTGTGGGGGGTGCTGGTCAAGCTTCCTGCCGTGGCTGGGAGGTGGGGGTGGTAAGGGAAGGTCCTTTTGGTTTATTAACATGCTAATTTGGAGTAGCTACTGCCCCTGCCCCAGGAAGGAACCCCAAGCTCATAGGGACCAGATCTGACCCCTGTTTCCCCTGCCCCACCTATACCCCACTCCTGGACCTGTCCATGCCCTGGGGTGGGAGAAGGAGTTGGCTAGGGGACAGAACCACCCCCCAGGGTATAGTTCTTGGGGTAGAAAGTTTGTACAAACAGAACAGAAGGGGGGTGTGGACATTGCACCTCGGGATAATGGTGGACTGTTCATCTATGGGGTACTGCACACATTAATGGAACATGAGCTGAGTAACATGGATCAGAGATAAACATAACCTGAAATACCATCACTTCAAGCCACCAACAGTGCATTTAAAACTAGTTTCAGGTGTTAATGGCTAAGTACAGATAGTCAAAAAACCTGAGGCTGAATTGATTCAGTCTTTACAGGTTAGTCTATGCTGCAAAGATTGAACCAATAAGCAAATGAATAGAGATACACTTTTGATTCAGGAAATGCAGCCACATGTCTGCAGTGGCTCAAGCCAGAAGCTAGGGGGCATTAAAGCATGGCTGTCTGTCATGTAGCCAGCATGGGATGTGTGTTCACTTCTTCTTTCTGCTACCCCCAAGGTTGCTAGGATCTGTAGTCCAGACTCACCGCATCAGGATTCTGCAGGGTTGCACATCACTTCCTCTTCATGCTTCCAGGTGCCCCTGGATTTGTACTTCACAGTCACAGCCAACACTAAGTAAGCAGGGCAGGGCAGCTCTGTACTCAGGGGCAGGGAAGTTTAACCCCCGCCCCGGCCACTGGCCCCTGACCCCTGGCCCCAGACCCCAGACCGCAGCAGGGGTTTGCCTGGGGGGGAGCAGTGAGCCAGCCAGTGAGGCCAGTGAGCCAGCCTTCATTGCTGCACCTAGGGAGCAGAGGGGCAGGGGCCAGCTCTGCTATCCTGGACCAGACAGCTCAGCCCAGCCAAGGGCTACAAAATGATGGGATGCTGGGGGACTCTGATTTAACCCAAACCAGAAAGGGGTCTGGGGCAGAAGTTTCATAAACTGGTTTAACCTAAATCAGTTAAGTCTCATACTACATAATTCAACCAGGTTACTCTTAAACCAGTTTCAGCCATTTTGCATTGGGTTTATGTGCACTGAACTTGTATTCTGTTACAGGTTTAAACCTGTTTCTGATCACTTAAATTGGTTTATATGTAACTTCTGTCCCTAGCCAATCCAAGGGTTAAGAACTTCAGGAGCTAAATAAAATTAACGTGTGACAAGACCCTAACAATGGCATACTTAATTTGAGACTTAATATAAAAAATTCCATTTTAGGATGACACAAAGCATGCTTAAATGTTACAAAAAATACTCTAAACACATGACCAGTGACTCCAAACAAAGATGCCTTTTAATGGTGCCATGGGGTGCCATTCAGTATGAGAACTGGTAGGTGTGCAATTACCTACATTTTTTACGAGCTAAACATAGATATTTCAAATAGGACACTATGGTATCAAAAACACTATTGTGATCATTTTGAGGTCTCTGCAACAAAAGAATTGCTGTATTATTTTTCTCTAGTCAGAAATGAGTCCAAGATAAAAGCCAGCATTTTCTGAAAGGTGCCTTAAGTCTAAAATAGTTTGAGAACTACTGTTCTTTACACTGAATGTATATTAATTGAAAAAGGACTGAGTTATTTATTAATTTAAAACTTGAACAATAAGAATGAGCAGGTTTCAGAGGCAGCAGGAATGACCTCGTCACATGGGGACCCATATATAATGTAGCTAATCTTAAAATTGCACAAACTGTGCAGATGCATTGTGGAATTAATTTAGAAACTGCATCCATGCTTGATATGCATCTTGTACATAGTGCCGCATGAGGAATACACCACTTTGATATACCAAGGTTTTGGAAATTTAAAGATAACACAATGAGAATTTGCATTAGGCAGTGGCCTTTTGCTTCAGAGAGGCACGTTAATGATTTTTTTCTTAAGACCTTCCTAAAAGGTTATTTGAACATCTAGCATTTAAAAACAGGAGAGATGCTCTCTTAAGACCACCAAAAAGGCAAATTTTAAGAAACCTCAACAGTTCTGAACTCCTATTCAGGAGGCTTGATCCAGTAGTCTCTGGATCAAGTCCAGGAAGGGTATTTGGAGAACAAATGGTCAATTCAATTCAAATGGTAGCATGTTGGAGTTAATTGGAAGGAAGGGAAAAGCTATGGCAGCTACATGTTGTACTTGTGCATTACTTGATGCTAGAAGCTGAAAATCACTATTTTTACTGGCAGTAAAGACATGTACTTCGCTTTGGAATTTTGAGGTACAGGTGCAACTGACAGGATTTTTCTGAAATCCTCTGAAAGGATTATTTTTCATTTGATGTTTACTTAGTTGCTTTCCTGGGTCTTCCTCTATCCACATTTGACATTACAAAGTTGATGTATTCTTCCCAAGATGAGTATGTGCATTAGTTTTTATTTATTTTTCATGTAACCTTTATACATTAATAAACTCTTCAGTACGTAGCAAGAGGGATACTTAAGGAGTTCTTTTTACTTAAAAAAGATGATGAACTGTGTCTTAGAGGAAGCAAAAACACATAAAATATGTATAACTATTAATATATTTTAACTCTATTAGCATTCTGATAGTGAAAAAATGAAATGATGGTTTGATTGCATCTCTTTTAGTATCTTGGAATTTTCCTAATCCTTTTTTTTAAAAATCCTTAAATATAAGCAAATAATAGGACCTCTTAATAAAAAAAATTCAGCCATAATGAAACTATAAATATAATCCAGGAATCCACCATATTGTATTTACATTCCTTATGCTATATATCAGTATGGCATATGATCATCATTCCAAGTGTAAGAAAGAGAGACAGAAAAGCAGGGTGCAGTGCAAGATGACATATCTCTACCTATGTCCTATAATATCATATAGAATTATACTGCACACACATGTATAAAGTAAAGCATAATACTGTAAATATGACGTTTCATCATTTACTTACTGTTGTACCCTGCACATGCAATATTGGTTACTGCTGAAGTTTATCATCTGATGCATGACATCCAAGGTCATGTCCACAGATGAAGCCATATGTGCAAACTGCAAAAGAAAGCAGCCAAGGACTGCACAGCACTATACTGCCAAGTCTCTCTGACTAAGAAAAAGGGTAGGATAGTTGCATGAAAAAATCCATAGCTTGTTGGACATTAGTTTTTGCATACAAATCAGGGATCAGTTAGATCATCAACTGCAAAGCCACAAGTGACTTGCGTAGAAAAATATACAGACAGTCAGCAACAGACAATGCTACAAAGCTACAGAATCATCAACACCCAGTCACCATTTTAATTAAGATGTGTCTTGAGAATTCAGAAAGGCAGAGCAAATCTGACTGACTTTCAGATATTTCTCTTAAATTATGTAATACTGCATATATTTGTGCTGCCTCTCAAGCTCTTATGTGAACTATCTTTCAATCTTGTTAGATGGTTAACCATGTATAAAAAAGAAGTGCCTTTTCATTTTTGCTAGATATCCAAACAGAGCCACACCAGTAGTGGGTTCAGGAATGGGAGTGCACCCTACTTTGGCTGTGCTGCATATGGAGTGAGCTCTGAGCTATCTGTCCAATCAGCATGGTCTCCTGCTGAAGCTTTGCATAAACAGTAGGCTTTGAGTTCACCAGCTGATCAAAGCGGGGTCAGCCCTGATCTCACCAGCTGGTCCAGATGGGGTAGAGCCAAAGTACCAGAGGATGAGTGCTGCAGATGTTTCCTCTCTCTACTAAATTCAGCAGCAGGGAAAAGAAGGTGATGAGCAAAGGTGGCAGTACTAAATCCCTGGGCTTGGGAGCCGTGTGCCAAGAGCTCATGAGCAACACAGCTGGGGGGGCTGGGGGACAACCATCCTGTCATGCCTACTTTGGATCTGCTCCTGAGCCACGCCACAGTATCTCCACTGTATATTATGCTTGAGACACCACTGGCTCATACTTCTTACATAAACAGTACAGAATTTCTGTTTTGCAAACACTTGCTTCCTCAGTTTACAAGACTTTGTCCTAAGAGTCAGATGAGCTGTCTGCAACATGAGAACAATACTATTTTAACTCACAGGTACATAGCAGAGCTTATTAAGAGATATAAAGTGCTTTGAGATTCTCATATAAAAGCTGCTATAGAAGTGCCATAGTGAGTGCATATAATCATAGTCCAACACTATAAATAATGAACTATATTTGGACTGGGTAGAAAAACTGTATTAACTCTACACAAAATAGCTCTTAAATGCTAATGTTACTCCATACAGCTCTTACAGAAAAGAAGAATACATATATATTTTATTTTAAACGTTAAATATTCACAAAATATTTTTTAGGTATCTGTCAAATGATCAAGATAAATGCATTGCCTCATCAAGATGAAAGACTTGGGAAGTCTTCTGAATTTTTCATTTGAAAAATAAAAACATAACATTAATAAGACTTAATGGCATGTTTAAATATTTAAAATGTATCTGTTAAAAGCTCTTTATATATTTAAATACCTATGCATAAAGCAACATCAACTGCTTAAATTATTTTGTGCATCAGTCAACTTGAAAATACTAACTTTTCCATATTATGTTATGGTTTATGTTCTCTCCATAGAGAAATAACAGCACAAGTACATCTGAAAAAAATTATTCTACTATCCATTTCAGTATATAACTTTAAAATTCATATTCATTTTTACAGAGACACGCTTATTAACATTCTAATTGTATCCAAAATAATTTCCATTACAAATTATAACCCTCAATACCAATTGAAGTATATTCTTCTCTCTTCTCCAGCATAGGTAACATTTACCAGATAGAATGGCAGGTAGATTGACTGAAGAAGGGATGTGATGGCCAAGCCACAACCAGTCATGCATCCTGCACAGAGGCCAGGCACAATTAGATGGGAGCCAGTGGGTGATCACTAATACAAGTGATCTTCTATGAGTGCCCCAATTGTACATTAATTAGCTAACCTATGTATCCATAAGTTTCTTATTAATACTTTTTTCTTCCTTCTCTTTCTATTGTTTGCTGCTTTATTAATTCTTAAATTAGGCAGCAAGGACTTCACGGTTTAAACATTGTTTCAAAATGTGTTTCTGTACAATTTAGCGAAATGCTGTCCTGATCCTAACTGGGACTTCTTGGCCCTTCTGCAATACAAATGCTTAGCAAAAATAATTGTTAAATAATGGCTCTTTCCAAAGATGCTGTTGCTTCATTCATAGATTTCATAGATTTCATAGACATTAGGGCTGGAAGGGACCTCGGGAGATCATTGAGTCCAGCCCCCTGCCCAAAGGGCAGGAAGTCAGCTGGGGTCATAGGATCCCAGCAAGATAAGCAAGATACTCTTGAAGGTGTTCAGTGTAGGTGTTTGAACCACCTCCGCTGGCAGACTGTTCCAGACCTTCGGGGCTCAGACAGTAAAGAAATTCTTCCTTATGTCCAGCCTGAAACGGCCTTACAGGAGTTTGTGACCGTTCGACCTCGTCATCCCTAGGGGCGCTCTGGTGAACAAACATTCCCCCAGATCCTGGTGGTCACCCCTGATAAACTTATAGGTGGCCATCAGATCACCCCTGAGCCTACGCTTTTCCAGGCTAAAGAGTCCCATGGCTCTCAGCCTGTCATCGTAAGATCTGTTTTCCTGACCTCTGATCATGCGCGTGGCTCTCCTCTGGACTCTCTCAAGCTTCTCCACATCCTTTTTGAATTGTGGAGGCCAAAACTGAACGCAGTACTCCAGCTGTGGCCTCACCAAGGCTGAGTACAAGGGGAGAATGACTTCCCGGGATTTGCTTGAGAAGCATCTATGGATGCAAGCCAGCGTTTTGGTCGCTTTACTAGCCGCAGCATCGCATTGGAGGCTCATGTTCATCTTGTGGTCAATGATGACCCCCAAGTCTCTTTCTTCTGTAGTGCTATCCAACGTAGCACTGCCAAGCCTATAAGAATGCTACAGGTTTTTCCTCCCAAGGTGGAGAACCTTGCATTTTTCGGTGTTAAACACCATCAGGTTCTCATCTGCCCATTTGCTGAGCTTGTCCAGGTCAGCCTGGATCACCCGCCTATCTTCTGGCATGGATGCTTTGCCCCAAAGTTTGGTGTCATCGGCGAACTTGGCCAGTCCAGTCCTAACTCCAATGTCCACATCATTAATGAAGATGTTGAACAGGATGGGTCCCAGGACAGAGCCTTGAGGGACCCCACTGGTCACAGGGCACCACGATCAGTGACTGCCTTCACTTACAACCCTCTGGGTCCAACCACGGAGCCAATTTCCCAGCCAGCAGATCGTGGTGGAGCCAAGGCCACAACTGGCCAGTTTGGCCAAGAGGTGATCATGGGATACCAGATCAAAGGCTTTTTTGAAGTCAAGATATATGACATCAATCTCTTCTCCCTTGTCCAGGTGATAGGTCCCTGGTCATAGAAGGAAATGAGATTGGTCAAACAAGACCGACCCACAACAAACTCGTGCTGGCTATCCCTTAGAATGTTAGCCTGGGCCAGTCCATCAAGGATGGCCTCCTTAATAAACTTTTCTAAGATCTTCCCCAGGATAGAAGTCAGGCTAATGGGCCTGTAGTTAGCCGGATCCACTCTCCTCCCTTTCTTGAAGATCGGCACCACATTGGCTGTCTTCCAGTCTTTGGGCACTACACCAGAGCACCAGGAGTTTTCAAAGATCCGTGCCAGGGGCTGGGCTATGACGCTCGCCAGCTCCTTGAGTACCCTGGGGTGCAGGTTGTCAGGGCCAGCTGACTTGAAGGTATCCAGCTTCTCAGGTGTTCCTTCATGAGGTCAGCATTTATGGAGGGTAGGGTATCCCCATCACCCGGATCTCCCTGACCCATAGCAGGCATGGGCATCCCATGTGACTGATGAAAGACTGACGCAAAGTACCTATTTAATAGGTTGGCTTTTTCCTGGGCGTCAGTTGTCAGTTGCCCCATCTGGTTTAGCAGGGGTCCAACATTGCCCTTGCTTTTCCTCTGGCTCCCCACATATCTGAAAAAGGACTTTTTGTTGTCCTTGATGCTTGAAGCTAGTTGGAGTTCAGTTGCAGCCTTGCCTTTCCTGGTTTGCTCCCTGCAGGACCGGACCAGTGCAGAATAATTCTCCTTGGAGGTGAATCCTGTCCTCCATCCTTTGTAGGCTTTCCTTTTTAGCCGCAGGAGGTCCGCTAGGTTCCTGGAGAGCCAGGAGGGCTTCTGTGCCTTCTTGCTGCCTTTCCTCCATGTTGGAATAGATTTAGCTTGTGCATTGAGGATCACTTGCTTGAGAAGCAACCACTCTTCTTGAACTCCCATCTCCCTGGGGTCATGGTCCCTGAGGGCCTGACCGACTAGCCTCTTGAGCTTGTCAAAGTCAGCTTTTCTGAAGTCAAGGACTTCTGTGTTGCTGACTGACTTGCCAGCTTTAAGGTGGATGGTGAAGGTGAGCAGCTCGTGGTCGCTGTCACCCAGCTTCCCATCGATCACTAGGTCACCGATTAGGTCGTCCCCCGTAACCAGTACCAGGTCAAGCAGTGCTTTGCCTCTCATTGGCCCATAGACTTCTTGAGTCAGGTAGAGGTCAGCCACGCACGAGAGAAAGCTTTGCGACCGCTCGGATTTTGCTCAGTGATCTTCCCATGAGATGTCCGGGTAATTGAAGTCACCCATGACAACCAAGGTCCTGGAGCAAGCGGCCTCAGTCAGTTCCCGGGTGAACTCCTGGTCAAGCTCAGGACTTTGAGTGGGAGGTCTGTAGTAGACTCCCACCGTTGTGTCCCCTGTGCTGTTTTTCTCATGAATTTTTACCCAGAGGGTCTCTAGCTGTCCATGCCAGTCACCAACATCAGCTTCCAGGGACATGTAGCTTTCCTTCACATAGAGAGCTACACCCCCGCCCCTTTTGTCAACACAATCCCTCCTGTACAGGGTATAGCTGTCTATACCCATGGTCCAGTCATGGGTGGAGTCCCACCAGGTGTCCGTTATCCCAATGGCATCATAATTCTTTGCACTGAGCAGGAGGACAAGCTCCTCCTGCTTGTTACCCAGGCTCCTGGCATTAGTGTACAGGCAGGCAAGTGTGCCCTTAGGGGCTCTTGCCTTGCCCACAGATTGTGCCAGGGCTGGGGCAGGGGTGGGCTCCCTTAAGTGCCTTGGTCTGCTGGCTTTGCGAGGATTGCTCAGCGGGCCAGCAGTGGCAGTAGTCCTCCCATCCCCCAGTGGGCTTAGTTTAAAGCCCGGTGGAGCAGGTCAGCCAGCCTGGCTGAGAAGGGCCTCCTCCCCAGGGGAGAGAGGTGGAGGCCATCTCTTCCCAGCAGCTTGCTGCCTCTCTCGCCAAAGAGCGGGCTGTGGTCATGGAAGCCAAAGCCTTCCCGATGACACCAGCTCCGCAGTCTTTGGTTCACTGCGTGGATCCTCTTCACCCTCCTCAGCCCATAGCCCGAGACTGGGAGGATCAATGAAAACACCACCTAAGCTCCCAGACCCCTAAACCCTGCTCCCAACTCCCTGTAGCACCTCATGACCTGGCTGGGGGTGCTCCGAGCCGTGTCATTGGTGCCCACATGAATAAGCAGCATGGGGTAGTGGTCTGTGGGCTGGAGGAGCTGCGGGATCCTCTCCGCAATGTCTCGGATGCGGGCCCCCGGGAAACAGCAGACTTCCCGGGCTAAGGGGTCGGGGCGGCAGATTGCCCCCTCAGTGCCCCGCAGGATGGAGTCTCCCACAACAAACACCTTTCGCTTTGACTTGGGGAGAGCAGGGCCAGTAGCTGTGGTTGAGCCTGGGTTGCCTGCAGGAGCTGGCAACTGAGCAGGCTCTGCTGGGGCTGCAAGAGGTGCAAACCTGTTGCTAAGCTCTAGCGAGGGAGGGGCCTTGGTGCGGCGGGCCTTCGGGCCCTTGACCACCTTGGTCCGTGCCCCTGACTGGGCAGAGCGGGAGGTCCCAGAGTCCTCCTTAGTCGTGGAGGGAGACGGTGCTCTACCCTGCGGCTCCCAGGGGAGAAGGGCCTGGCAGTAGGAGTCTATCTCCTGCTCGCAGGCCCTGATGGCACGCAGTCTCTGGACTGTGGCCTGGAGCTCCTCCAGCTGGCGCGCCAGAGACCCCAGGAGGAAGCAGACCCCGCAAGGGGAGGTGGCCATGCTCCCAGGCTCCAGAGCCTGAAAAAGGGACAGGCAGCCCCCACAGCCAAGAGCCAGGGGCTCCATCTGTGTGGAGCCCGGAACCATGGGCTCCGTCTGGGTGGCCGTCTCTGAGGTGCCCAATGGGGGGGGCCGCAGAGCCCGAGGGGACCCTCGGGGTGCGGCGCATGCCCATCCGTGTCATGCCTCTGGTAGGCTGGCTACAGCTGCGACCGACTACTCTGGGGGGGTCGCAGGCAAGGTCTCTTGCCCTCCCACACCCTCTCCTGCGCGAACTCCGTGCTAACTTGAGCGCCTGTTTACATAGCCTGTTCACGCGGCTCCTTTCGCGTGGCTCCCTGGGGGCTGGGCCAAGTAGGGGCCTGGGCGGGGGCTTGACCCTGGCACCAGGCAGCGGCCTCCTCCCAGGGAGCGAGGAGTTAACCCCTTCCCACCACGAGCCCACTTACCTCCGGTTGTGCTGGGGCTCGGCAGGGGGCTCTGCGGCTGCTGAGGGGGTGTCTGGGGGGCTTCGGGGAAGCGGGGGCATGGTCCACTCCTTAAGGCATGATCCACTCCTTAAGGCAACTAGAGGGAAAAATAGAGCGGAGGGAATGATAGAAAGGAGAGGACATTATGCTCCTCCTGCACTAGCTGTACCCCTTTTATAAGGACAGTGGGTGCATGAGACGTTTACTGAGGAGTTGATTAATTAGCTCCATGTGTGCCCCTATTAGCCTGGAGTAAACTAATTAACTCTGCAGCAGGATAGAAGCAGCCCCAGGCTGGCAGACTGACCCCCAGGACCCTCTGCTAGCCAGGGCTGCTCCAACCTGGTTCATTATGCTACAGTCCCAGATGCACATTCAAACAGTATATGTCCATCCACCCCACCATTGCAGCATTCATGACCTGTGCCTGGTACCTCGAGGTATGTAGAAAAAACATTTAAAGCTGTGTCTATGGCTGAATGACTGATTTGCTGAATCAGCATCAAATCTTCAGATTCGGATTCAGCCAAATAGAATTGGGACAGTGACCTGAATCAATTAATTGAATCACTATCCCCAGTTCAGGACAAATCCAAATCCAAATCTGAATTGAATACAGCCCATTTCACACACCACAGTTTCTTCTGCTTATTCCTCTTCCAGTAAATCTGCTTTTTAACAATGACTTAATCAAATCTGAGAAGTAAAGAATTTTTGTTCTGACCAGTCTTTCAGTTGGCAGTAGATCTCATACTTATAAGGGCTATGGGAAGTGCATCTGACCATTTTAGGTGAGTCTCAGCACAAATTTTGGCCAGTTTATTTTTCAGAATGGCATTTTGGCGTTCCACTTGGCCCGAGGCCGGTGGATGGTATGGGCAATGAAAGTTCTGTTGGATCTGCAGGACTTTGCAGATTTCTTTTATTGAAATGAGTTATTTTATTAGAGTTTAGGGATAAAGGAATACTAAACCTTGGAATAAAGTTTCTAGGCAACTTTTTGCTTACAGTGATGGTGACAGCTTTTGCACATGGGTAGGCTTTTACCCATCCAGAAAACATACATACAATAACAAGAACATATTCATAAGAACAGCATTTCTGCATTTGAATACAATTTAATTGTAAATTTACAAACGGTCCCCAAGGTGGACCTTTTTTGTTTTTACAGGCTTTCCCACATTATGGGCTTGGCAAATAGGACAGGTATGGTGGTACTGTTGAGCTACAGTTGGAAAAGTCGGAGCAAACCAATCAAGCTTAACAGCTTCTATCATCCCCCCTTTGCTCACATGTGCCATGCCATGGTGTATGCAAGCAAGATGAGGAAGAAGGACCATTGGGGCCACCAGGCAGCCATCTGGGGAGCGCCACAAATGGTCAGGGTGTAACATACACCCAGCCAGTCTCTATGTATGTTTCTCTGGTTCTGGAGTCTGAATTTGGGGGAGGGCAACATCGTGAAGACTTGCCAATGGAGACTGGTTAGTTGGAATAGACAAAAATACAGGCGTAGCCTGAGGAGTGGAAATAGCCACAGCTTTGGCAGCAGAATTTCCAGAGCATTTCCACGTGTAACATCATGAATTTCCAGCAGCTTCTGCCAGAGCATTTCCACATGTAATATCATTATAAGGTTTCTGATGAGCTTGGCATTTAATAATAGCAACAGCAGAAGGTTATTGTAAAGCATTCAACAAGGCATTTACGTATGGACCATTACTAACCTTGGCACCTCCTGAAGTGAGGAAGCCTCTTTGTTTCCAAAGTTGACCATAATCGTGTACAATACTAAAAGCATAGCGAGAATCAGTATAAATATTAACAGAGGCACCAGAGACTAGGGTGCAAGCCCTGGTGAGGGCCACAAGCTCGGCAACTTCAGCTGAATACACATTAGGTAAGTGATGGCTTTCTATAACATCATATTGGGAACATACTGCATATCCTGCAACAAGAGAACCTTTTGAGTTTCTTTGACATGATCCATCAACATTGAATACTAGATCTGGGTTTTGCAAGGGGTTGTCCTTTAGATCAGTGAGGGCATTGTTAGGTGAGCAGTAACAAAAATGCAATCATGGGGTTCACCATCTGAAGGGGTAGGTAACAGAAGCAGAGTTTAAAACAGGGCACCTAGTTAGGGTGACATTTCTAGCAGAGAGAAGCAAGATTTTATACTTAGTTAATCTAGCATTTGAAAGGTGTTGGGGTTTTGTTTTTAGTAAAAGGGCTGCTATAGCATATGGGACTGCAACAGTAAGGAGAGAACCTAATACAAGGGTAGAGGAAAGTTCAACAGTGACAGCAGCTTCAGCTACAGCACAGAGACATGGAGAAAGTCCAGCTGCAACAGGGTCAAGAGCAGAACTATAATAAGCAATGGGACGGTGCTTGTCTCCATGTGTCTGAGTAAGTACTGCAAGTGCGAATCCATCCTTTTCTTGACAAAAGAGAATAAAAGGTTTAGTATAATAGGGAAGGGCTAAGGCAGGAGCTTGCAACAGAGCTTGTTTAATAGAGGCAAAAGCGGCTTCGATTTCTGAAGTTCAGGGTAAAGGCTCAGGGGTATTAACAAGAGTCAGATTTTGCAATGGCTTGACTATAGAGGCATAGCCAAGTATCCACTGGCGGCAGTAGGCAGCCATGCCTAGAAAGGTACACATTTGGGACACAGTAGTTGGTTTAGGGATTTTAAGAATAGCTTCTATTCTGGAAGAGGAAAGCAGTTGTTTTTCAGCAGAAATATCATGACCTAAATAGTGGACATGAGAAAGACAAAGTTGTAGCTTTTTTTTAGATGGCCTTATGGCCTTTTAGGGCAAGAGAGGTGAGGAGAGTTAAAGAATCAGTTTTATAGGCTTCAGGAGATGTAGATGCCAAGAGTAAATTATCAACGTATTGCACAAACACAGAATTTTATTTAAATATTATGTTATCTAGATCTTTCTTCAGAATTTGAGAAAAAAGAGAACGGGATTTAGTATAGCCCTGGGGCAATCACGTCCAGGTATACTGATGTACTTGATAGGTAAATGCAAAGAGAAACTGACTATCAGAGTGTATAAGAATAGAGAAAAATGCAGAACACAAGTCGACAAGCATTAGCACAAATAGTAGCTGGAGTTGGTACAACAGGAAAAGTAGGTAAAACTGCAGAATTTACTGCACAGAGGTCTTGTACAAAGCGATAGGTATTCTCTCCAGGTTTTTTTAGAGGAAGAAAAGGTGTATTACAAGGGCTCTTAGTCGGGACAATGATACCTTGCTTTAAAAGGGCAGTTATAACATAGTGTATCCCTTCTTCAGCTTTTGGACGTAAAGGGTATTGAGCAACTTTGGGTAAAGGCTTAGCTGGGTTTAATCTAATTTTTACAGGCTGGTCAGTATGGATTTGTCCTACTTCATTAGCATGCTGGGACCAGAGAAACAGAGGGACAGCTTTTATGATGTTTTCTTGCAACACAGAAAGATCAGGAAACTCAGGCTCAGCAGATGAGCTAGCTAAGACAGCAAGTACAGCCATTTCATTACCGCAGGGGACATCCAAATAAACATCATTAGGAGAGCAATAGATAGTACAGCCGAGTTTACAAAGGAAATCTTTGCCTAACAAATTAACAGGAGAACAAGGACTAAGGAGAAAGGCATGTTGATCAGAAACAGGACCGAGAGAAACATGTAATGGTTGGGAAACAGGATGAGGAACTATTTGATTTGAAACTCCTACAGCATTTACAACAGCAGAGGAGAGGGGAGTTGTGGAAAATTCTTCAGCTCAGAGAGTAAAGCAGCTTTCACCGGTGTCTACTAAACGTTTGTAGAGATGCCATTTATCACACAGGAAATGAAGGGATCATCTTGATCTTGATTAAGTGGGAGAAGCAGGGCTGTGATGATGTTACTATTCTTCAGGCTGGCCTAACAGGATGCTCCCTGATTCGGGACAGAGAATTGAGTGAGAAGAGGTGGTGGCAGGTTAAACGTCATCCCCAGCTGGCCAGGGCGGTGAGGACATTGAGCCTTCCAGTGTCCTGGATGGCCACAATAATGACAACTGTCATTATTTTGGGACTGAAATCCTCCTCCTCCCATCCTATGACCATGTCCCCTGCCTCTGAACTGTCCTGGATGGAAACCTTGGCTTCTGCCCCTGCCTAAAGTCTATAATTGTAATGACATTAGCTTAGTTTCTGTGGATTCCTTTTTCTTTTCCTGGCAGGTTGTACAATGATTTGCAATGGTGACTAGTTTTGCAAGTGGCTTAGTCTGCCAACCTACAGCAATTTTGCACAACTGTTCCTGGACTTTAGAAAGAAGTCTGTGGACAAAAGCAGAAGCAACTGCTTCTGGGGCAGTTTTAGCTGCATTTTCAATACCAGAATGTCTTTCAAATACTAGTTTCAAGCGGTCCACGTAGTCTGCTGGGGATTCTCCTTTATTTTGTTTACATTTATGTATTTTGGCCCAGTCAGTTTTCCTGGGGCAAATTTTAAGCACAGTCTCGAAGAGGCATCTTCAGGCATCTGCTAAGTGATCTCCTATTCCAGGGTCTTGAGTAGGCCAAGTAGCCTGTGCAATGAGGCGGTTGCAAACCTCAGAGGGCAGAACATTTCTCATTAATTGGTTCAAATCTGCCCAGGTTGGATCATAACAATGAATTACAGTTTCCAATTCATCTCTAAATTTCTGGGGTTCCTCCCTGATGTTGGGAAATTGTTTAACAAGATTTAGGAGATCTCCTGGGGTCCAGGGGACAGGGACTGCGATTGTAGTTTTCTCATTTGTACCTTGCCCTGGAAGTTGGCATAAAGGCATAAGATGAAACTTTTTAGATTTTAAAGAAGAGGCTGGACCATACTGGGTACCAGACCTTAAACAAGAGGAGGGGGTTGAGATTTCAGGAGACAGATGCCATGCCTCCAGTGGACGTGGGCATGCCCCAGTGGCAGGTGATGGTTGTTGAGTGATAGTTTCCTGGTGAGGTGGGCTAATCCTGCTGGAAGAGTCTATTTGGTTACTTTGGACTTCTTCAGGTTCAGATTGTGCCTGGGACTGATATGGGGGTGACACGTTAAGAAAATCAATTATATCTTCTACAGATTCATTCTCAGTTATTTGTGGATAAAGTTGTTTTAGTGCTGATAATACTATTGATGGAGAGCCCCCTTTTGGTGCACTTTTTTGTTTAATTCCTTTATCTGAGATTTCAGTTTCTCTTTGGAGTCCTTAAGACTCTGAACTTGAGATTCTTGATGTCTTTTGAAAGCTTCTTTATACCAATCAAAAAATGTGTCCCAGTGAGTCTGTGGTATATTACTACATCTTAACTCAAGGTCTCTGCGGAGATGAACAATTTTACTTAAATCAAATGTTCCTTCCAGGCGAAACTGCTGGCTAAAATCACCTCTGGTATACCAATTCCATTTGTCTAGAAACTTAAAATTTTATGGCCATAGTGTGTGTACATGTACAATGCTGGAGTCCCTTTTGGCAGAGCCAGTACGTCTTTTAGACTCTCTGCTCCCCATATCTTTAAACTCAATTCACACAGGTCTTTCATACAGGAATGGCTTATTCAGGATGTCTGGTCAGGTTGTGAGATTTCCTAGCGGCACAGAGATGCTGTGGCTAATGTCCAAAGACAAGACTCCACTGCAGTAACAGCACACAATGCAGTTACTCACGGTTAGACATGGCTCATTTATGAGGGAGAGGAAAGGGTAAACCTGTCTATTGGGTCACAAGGTTCCAGTTGGGCCCCCTTGCATTCAAAATTGCCCTTTCAGACAGCCTTGGGCAGCTGAACCCAACCTTAGTCTCAGACCCGGTCATATTTCTCAATTCATACTCTCAATTCACACAAGGGAATTTCTGCATTGAGGCATGAGGTTTAAGAGCATTTCTTTAGTCTCAGCCTTGGTCAACATTTATCATGAAAAACACTCACACTCTAAGATTTTCCACCTTGCACTCTTGCTTTTGAAGAGCACGCAGAACAAATCTGTTGTCTTCGGGGCGGCTGCACAAGGTTTCTACTTCTGGCCTCAGAGAGACCTCATAGTTCTTTAAAGAACTTAATTCACATGGGAAAATACTTTCATTGACAACAACAACACAGAGTCTTTAACCTTATCTCTTTCTCCTCACAGTTACTACTTACACAGTGGGTTTGACAGTTCTGGCAGAAAAAAGTTCGGATAGGGTGAGCCTCAAGCATTGAATCAGGAAGTCACAGAGACAACCTCTCACTGAAAAGCCCCAGTAGAGATTTCAAAATGTGTCTTACCATGGTTTGGCACCAGGGCTTCAGTAAAGAGATGTCTGTGCCCCAACTGACCACTCCAGGCATCTCTATCTGAGTCACAGCACCAAATTGTGGAAGAAATCAAACTTCGTGTTGTGCTTGAATCGGAACTGACAAAGCCAGCTTTTCTTTAATTAGAGCTATACTGTGATCACAGGAAGAATTCCATACAGCAAAGGGAATTACTCACTTGTCTGTTTCAAAGGAATTCTCCTACTCTATAAGTTTACAAGCATATTTATACTTAAGACACAGAAAGAGAACAAAAATACGACCTTGGAGAAACAAAACAGTAGTAAATTACACACAGTCATGCAGGCAGTTTACTTAAATAAAACATCTGTGCACAGGGTAATAAGGCATGCAGGATTCCTTATCTCAGAACATGTAACTGAAATAAGCAGTATCAGCACTTCCAGTCTCTGTCTGTTTTCCTAGCCAAGCAGGCCAGAAGCCCGACCAAATCTACTACCACACTACCAAGCAGAAGAAAGAAGGACCAGTGGCAACTCTTTGCACAGTGAAGGTATTCTTAAATTACTTTATATTCTAAACAACATACAAAAATGTTTCAGAGGCAAGAACGTTAAAAAATCCACCTTTAGGATATCAGTTTTAAAAGATGAATTTTTTATAATGTTGAGAGAAACTGGAATAGAAACTTGGAAATCAAAATCATTTACCATGACTTATTTTATCATCATCATCATATTAGACTCCAAAGTCACATAAGCTTGAATAAAATATTTATTCACATGCAGCTCAGTTACTCACCCCATCCAATCATGTAGTGATATATCACATTCTCAACTTTGTGTCTATAGTATTTCACTATAGCCATCAGTTTCATAGTTTTCCACTTCCTTCTGAAATGAGATCACGAAGATGTATCTGGAACAAATTTGGGAAAGAACATTCTTTCTGTTGGAATGTATTTTATAAAGTAACTGCAAACACTAGGTTAACAGTAATGGAAACTGAAGTCTTCCTTTTTCACTTGCAAAAATTGCTAAGAAAACCCCACAAGACTCCTCTCTGTACCCAGCAAATCAGTATTACTTAAACTTATTCTTAAGACAGCATCTCTTAAGGTAAGAAGATTCCATTTCCATGATGATTTGAAATTTGTACTAGTTTTACATATACTTCCAACAAGAGTTGTTTTAGTAACGGTAACCAACTCCTGTCCAGTGGGAACCATAGCAAGAGAGACTGGAAGGCTTTAACCATTGGTGACACATAGCAGGGTGCATGTGGGTATATGTGCACCCCCTGAGATCGGCCATGCACCCCGTGAAAAGCATCAGCTGTGAAACTGGAAGTGCCACACACACACCCCCACGCAGTGATCAGGGGATCAGCTTCTGGGGACCCTCCTGCTCCCTTGGTGATCTTGTGCCCTTCAGACTCAGGAGGCACCAGTCACCCATGGCTTTAACTACAGGGTGCTTACAGAGAAGGATGAAGGATTTGGCTGTGAAGTTGAAGGAGATGAGCTGACGGTAGAAAATACATGACTCTACAGTTGGACAGGTTTGAAGGATGAGTTATACAGATGAAAGAAAGACCAATGTATAGTGATGGAAAAGTTCAGTGCATAGTCCTTTAGTGAGACTGAAACTTGGGAAAAGATCAAATGAAGGTTATGGGGCTTGACTGACTAACAGAGAAGAACAAAATTTTCAGAGAATTGTGGTACGTAACATCTGTAACAGTGAAGAATTTTGGGAGCATGAAATCATATATAATGGAAGAGAAAAGGACAATACTCTGATAGTAAGTATTTTAAACTTGATTATGTATAAAAAGCCTCACATTAATAATTCTATATGTGCTGGATACTGTTCTTTGCAGATATAGGAAAATATGCATATTGCTTTTTATGCAGTATTGATGCAGATCTCCCAATGTAAACAATGTCAACAGTTCTTTATGCCTCTCTGTCCTTCACTGGGTTTGGAGTTGTTTTACAAGGATTTGGTAGAGCCTTTTAGTCTCCCTTCCTCTTTAATGTTGGGGTTTGTTTTGAAAACCATTTTTCAAAAGGAAAATATATATAGTGTTTGTAAATATGGGGGCTAAAAGCAGTAGCATGAAAATGCTTTGGAATATGCAGGTAACCTGTGTATAGCGCTGAGATTAGAAGAGCTCTAAACCCTGTTTATTAGGGAAGAAGTTGCATTTAAAACCAGTAATTGCAATTAATTCTCAGCTTCAGGTCTGTCAACCCCTTTACTTACAGTACAAGTTCTTGGCATTACACTAGCTACCTGAGAGGGCAGCAAAAGTGGTTTGAGAAAGCCACCAAATAAAACAAATGCCTGTCTTCAAAATATGGGCTGCAGGAGGAAGTTTGCTGCATGGGTGACCTTACAAATCTCCATCTTTGGTATATCTGGCATGACACGTGCAATATCTATAGTGTCACTATTTCCATCATTGACAAAGAGTGCATAATTTTTTCCCTCTTTGTCATCACCCATTTCTGTCCTGTATCAGCCTCCTTGTATGTCAATCCTGAAGCTTTTCTAAACAGAAGCTGCTGTTCCAGTCAAAGTGTAATTTGGTTTTGAGATGTGCTAAGTGGGCACTGAGATTATACCTCCCAATTTATCACTTACGCCAAGATTGAACTTTTCCTAACTTCTGAAGCACAAAGTCCTTTAGCCAGATAATAAACTGAGTAGATCTCACATGTGATACAACCTCTGACAGCAGTAAAAAACTTGTTTTTTACACTATGACAGGCTCCCAAACAAAGGAATCAAATCAGGCAGAGATTTAAAAGAGTTTTACAAGAAACCCAATCAAATCACTGGAGAAGATGAAACTCAGAGGGATCAGATATGAGATGCTGTCCCTTTTTATAGGGTTAACTTGACCACAAACAACATATATACTACCTTGCAGTTTGCATGGCAGAGTCCAGGTGAAAAAAAGATAGACTGGGTGATTTTTAACTTAGAATGACGAGATTACTGACTCCATGTCCTCAAGTGCTTGTTCTCAATCTTGGAGATATTCTTTTTTAATACTTTCCAAATGTAAACAGGAAAAAAGCCATTTCTCATTTCAAGGCCTCCACATTTGTCACTACTTATTTGAACATGCATTGAAAATCTATGGTCCCAGTTTCATCAAATATCTTAAGAATGTGTCTAACTTTAAGCATGTGTCTAACCTCATTAAATTTGACACCAGAGAGCAATAATAAATTGCTCCAGTTCTTTCAGCTTCAATTTTACACCTATCTGGCTCCTGCTTATACCAGTTTTGTTTCCTCCTTCATGCCTCTCTTTTTCAGCATGGAATGGGGAACCCCTGCATGTGACAGCTACACAGAAGTAGAGAATAACTGACACAACTATTTGTAATACACGTCATTTTTCTCTGCCTGCTTTCTACTAACCCCTTAAAAGAAAAAGAACATATGGGCCTCTATGTATAGGAATTATTTCTCTCACTACTGAAGTATACCTACCTATGGGGGAAAACAAAACAGCTGTTTGAGATTTATATTACTCTTTAAAACAGTAAATGAAAAATGTTCTCAAGACCCATCTGCAGCATGAAATGTTTGTTACAGCCTCCTAGAAACTCCTCTTGGAGTTTCTGAAGTTAAGCATACCTAACATGTAGGGTGTGTCCACACAAGTGCACATGTGCCTATTACCCTGCCCCAAACCCCTTTGAGGCAGAGCAATAAGCACATGTGGGAACAAAAAAATGTTCCAGGGGTCTAAAAAACTCCAAGCTTACAGAAGCAGTGCAGGGCACAGTCCAGAACCATCCCCTGAGGCAATCCGAGGCTGGGTCCTCTAGCTGCCAGAGCATCTCTATGGTTGGCCCCTCGCCCTGCTGCTGAAACATGCAGTGGGGCAGGCCACATGTTTCAGCACCAGGGCTCTGGTGCTGGTGAGTAAGGAGTTGGGGGAGAGGGGACCATGGGGGGACTCCCAATGGCCCTGTCCACTCCCCCAGCCCCCTTAACCACTGCTGCAGCCAGCTCCTCTCCCCACAAGTCCCCCTGGGGCTCCAAGAGCCTGCCAGTCCCCCCACAAGCTCCTGACCCCTGCCATGGCTGGCCCCATCCCCCCCAAGCCCCCATCCCTGCCCCCCCACCCCATGCTTTAAAAAAAAATCCTAACATTTACCAGCAGTTGGAGTTGCCATGTGGCTGACTGGGGCCCTACCCACAAAGAGCTGGGCAGGGTGACAGCCCCAGTGGCCCCAGCCTGGGCCCTCTGCTGTCCTGTACTGCCCAGGGGGCTCTTCCAGGAGGTTCTGGAGCCCCACCACCCCTGCTTCTAAGGTAAGCAGAGGCTTTTTCTTCCATTTTTTTCCTGTTCTTTTTCTGGGTTTTTTTTTAAAGTGATGTTGCCTCGGGTTGTGGTGTTATCCTTGGGGGCCTGTGGGTGGACGTTGGGGGTGGGGCTGGGTGGAGCACCCATCGGGTGATCTGGACGAGCAGGGGTGGGGCTGAGTGAGGCAGCCATTGGGGAAGTTACAGCAGCTGGTGGGGGATGGGGCCAGGTGGGGCAGCAATCAGGGGGCTGGGGTGGGGCATGTGGGCCTTGCAGAGGGGTGGTAGCCCCTGTGGGGGCCATTTGGGCCCCATTGGGGAGGTGTACCCCCTGTGTGGGGGCCAAATCCCCTGTTGGGGGCCAAATCCCCTGTTGGGAGGCTGAACCCTTTGTGTGGGGGATGAACCCTCTGTTGTGGGGACAAACCCCTTGTGTGGGGGCTGAACCCCTTTTGGGGGGCCAAACACTTTGTGGGGGGCACAACCCCCCTGTTGAGGGTCTGAACCCCTGTTCAGGGCCGAACCCCTTGTGTGGGGGCCAAATCCCCTTTTGAGGGGCTGAACGCTTTGTGTGGAGGACGAACCTCCTGTTGGGGGGATGAACCCCCCCTTGTGTGGGGGCCATCGCCCTGTGGGAGGGCAGCAAAATATGTATTCATGAATTCATGAAATCTGTATTTAGAATTCACTTTATTATTATGAAAAGCAAGTTGCTTTAACACTGTAGATGTATCAATAACACATTGTCCAACTGATAGCTGTCTCTGTCTCACTTTCTCTTTATAGTGGTATTTTGTTTTACTTGTGGAGGAACATGTATTTGGGGGAGACTTGGGTATTTTTTTATCAGGGATTTTTCAGTTTTCCAATAGGGAACACCAGAATTCCTGCTAGGGAAGCCAGTGCTGGCACCTTGGACACATCTGACTGTGGCTGGCCCAAATGGGGCCAGAAGGACATGCTTTGACAGTTCAAAGCAGGCCACCACACTCAGAACATCTTCTGGGTGATAGCTGCCCAGATGGCCACGCAGGGGGCACAAATGGCAGTCATGCCCCACAAAGGCCAACCCTGCATTGCAGGCCACTGGCAGCTGGCCCAGAGGGGTAGATGCCTCTATTGGCTCTGCAGTCCCCATCCAAGTCTGGCATGTGCATAGCAGGTCTCTGCCAGGCAGCATCCCCCACTGCCAGACTGCTGCACTGGGTAGAAGGTACAGGGAACTCTCAGGGCTGCTTCAGCAGTCCAGCTGGTACAAGGGTTAGTGTCCCCAGATTAGCTGGGCCCCGGAAGCTCCTGAGAGCTAGTAGCCCTGAGCTACTTGTCAGAGTGGCTTTTTATACTTCTGGGGACAGGACAGAGCAGCTTTTTATACTCCTGGGGACAGCACAGGTGCTAGCCCTGGGCTCTAGCTCCCCCAGGCTCAAGATCTGGGAGGAGCTAGGCAGGGTTATTATTGTGTCCCAAGTGGCACAATTTGCTCCACAACAAAGTGCATGTCTGAGCACATGCACTGAAGCAAAAAGCCCTGGCTCAAATTTGCACCGCTTCTACTTGAGCTGCTGCAAGCGCACATGTTTGCATGTCTGGATGCACCTGTAATGTTTTACCTATCCTGGTTGCAAAGACATTCTTCAGAACATGATCCTATGCAACCTAACCTATAGAAAAAGGTATCCTGCACTGATACAGGCAGTCCTCGACTTACAACTTTTCAAGTTCTGATGAACAGCACTTATGACCTTTATAAATGGACACCCCTGTTTTGAGGTTATGATACAGGTTCCCACCACTACTGAGAGGGCTGACTCATCTGTGCAATGATCTTCTCACATCCCGTAGTAGCATAGCTTTGTGCAGCTATACTGACAGTTATTGTTTTAGATGTGACTTAACTGGAACAACTGCCAGTTATTTCAAATCAGGAACCACATACATAAAGGTTAGGGTGGACAATCAAAGATTTTTAGAAGCCAATGGTGACAGTATTAAATTTCCTTAGCTTGATACCAATGGGTATATCTTAATCTTCTGTGTAGCAACTTGAACAGCAAAATTAAAGGGTGATGTCCTAACTTATTGTCTGTTGGATGGGTTTCATGAAAGAAAATGAACCAAAGATGTTCCTCTAAGAATGATCTTAGAGGCATTATTTTATTAGATGTTCCAGTATTCGTCTATGCCAGAATTTACAAGCACATTAGCAGTGGATAAATTTTAGTTACAGGAGGACAAAAAGCTCAAGTGTAAGATGATTGCTTGATTCCTGAAAAGATACTAAAGGTTCAGCAAAGAAAAAAGTTCAACAACCATTCTGGCTTTATAACTTTCTGTTCCTAGCACTCCTGATCCCAAGCCCTAAAAGAACCAGATCTTTCCAGTGACCTGGCAGTGGTGCTAGTACAGGTTCCTAACATGTTTGCAAAAATTGTGGTGCTACTTTGTCAGTTAATGAAGGACACATTTTGACAGTTGAATCAAGCTGAATCCCCTAGGTAGCAGAAGCAAAGCTGAAGTTCTGTGCTTGACTAATTTTGTTTTGTGCATAAAGAGTACCATGGAAAGGAAGTTTGGCACCCACGGCAATTCTCACAGCAGCAGTCCATCCTCACCCCGCACACAGATCCAGAAGTGCATGTAGTGGCAGGAGTTGCCCTCCCCCCTTTCCCATATCCCTCCAAATGAGATTCTTGTGGATCCATTCTGTGCCCCCCCCCAACTGGCAGTGCCTGTTGGCACCCCTTCACTTCAGCACCTGTTGGCACCCTTTGCTTCAGCACCCGGTGTGGTCACCCCGCTCACCCCTCCCACCTTGCTATGACATTGTACATAAATATTTGTATTTCTTCTTAAAATGTAATTTCCAATAAGTATTTATAGGTTTAAAATAATTCTTAAGTAAATAATTCTTCTTAAGTAAATATGTTTAGATAGAACTTAATTAGAAGTGTCTAATTACAATAACAAGTAAAAATTAAGTAATCAAACTACCGTTAATTATTGAAAAACATGTAAACTATTTACCTGAGTCATTTATTCTGGTGAGTGACTGATTAACATTAAAAGGAGCAATATTCATTTCCTGGTATACTCATCAATTTGACCCTGCATTAGCCAATAAGGTTACTGGGCTGCAGTTACTTTGCATGCCAAAATGCAACACAGAGAATTCCGGTATCAGATTTGTACAGCAGGTGATAAATGGTGATTACCCACACTTTTTGTTCTGATGTGAATCATCATCTCTGTACACTTTGATGACAGCAGATTAGAGAGTGTAAACTTTTGCTTTGGTACAGTTACCCAGACAGAGAGGCCATATATTCAATTCTATGCACTTAGTGTCAGTTGTATGTTAAAGATGAAGGAAGATACTGTATAATTCATCAACCAGGTAGACATACAAAGGTTTGGCATGAAAGATTTAATAATAGACATGGAATTGGAAATAAGGAGGAGCCAATATTTAGTACTTATATTATAGTACAATATTTTAGTGCAGTATTTAGTACAATATTTTAGTACTTCTTTTCTCATACTTCGCTTTGGGAGGAAGCAACAAGCAACAAACAGCTACATCTTCCTCAATCCTTTTCCTAAAGATGCTGTAATGGAAAAACTAAAGGAATAGGAAACCAAAGCAAAGATTCTCCAGTTAGAAACTGTTAACAGATTTCTGATCTCCCTTTCTGTGTTCAGCAGTGAAAGATGCCCAACTGAAAGATTTAGAAAGTGTTGTAACTCCTCATCATTTGCAATAGCTGATTGCCTCACATTATTTATTTTCACAAGGCAGTGAAATATGGTTATTACCCTCATTGTAGAATGATCTTGTATATATTGTTGTTCTCACTGTGCAGATGGAGAAGTGGGACACAGAGAAAGGCAAAGGTTGACGTTCATAAAAGGATTTATGTGGAATTTAGATGCTTAAGTCCAAGAGCACAGTCTTCTAAACTCCCACCTATATCCATACACCTAACATTTTTTGTGCTTTAACATTGGCCCATAAAGTTTCCTAGGTGCCTGAAGTTATGCTTCTGCATGTGCTACCATCTTGGCAGGAACAAGCAGCTCAGCACATATTTTCACAACTAAGCCCTTTCAAGGTACACTATCTTTTCTCCGGTCCATCACCCCTGAAAATTCTGATTCTTGCTGGAAGTCTCTGAGTACAGCGGACACAGACAGACAGAAATGGCCTCCATAGAAGACTCAGTGACCATTGCTTTTTTCTTTCAAAAATATGAGAAAAAGGAAAGAAAGTGGAAATTTCAGCCCAACCTCAAACACCACCACCCGATTCTTATTCAATTGTTCCATGCCTCCAAGGGGTGGTACCTGTTCACATACATGACTGTTATGAATCTCATTCTGAGGTGCTCCTTTCCATTAGTATGGTGTGGTCAGGTGCCTTACTCAGGGCTGTGGGTTTCACATCTTTTCATTGTAACATGTATGTTCCTTTGTGAATCTAGCCATAAGCAATTTCCCAAAAGTCACAGAAAAATACTGTAACACTACAGGGAGTCCCAGGCTGTTGTCCAAATGTGAAACCATCCTTCTAACCCCTGAAGGCTGTGGGAGTAGAGGCCAAAGGTATAATAATATTCAGGGTGCAGTTTGGCTCAACTAACCACCTGGTATGAACTAGCCCATTAAAACTGCAATGATCAATCAGAGCTAGTTGTGAATCAATGCACTGAGAATGTAAAGAGCTCTGTCATTCTTTTCAGGCTCCTGAAATTTCAAGGGGGTAGTGTTCTAATCACTTCTCAAATCCAATTTTCCAAGATAAGTAATATTTTCCTTTTTTCTATTAAATGTAGATGTTAGGAGCATATCAAACAGCTTGCAGTAACTCAGAAGTATAGCACTCCCCTGGTTCTCATATATCATTTTCTTCTTTTTTAACATTCGTGTTTACTTTCCATAAGGTTATGAATAACTAGGTTTATCTATTTATTTACAAAAACTTAGTTTCAGGTTTAGTTTTTCAGCCAGTTGGAGCTGAAGTGGGCAAAAGAATGCATTGCTGGGCAAAAGAATGCAGGTGTGTTGAGGTGGGAGGGTGGGGAGTGTGAAGAGAGAGAGAAAAGCCAGAGGTAATGAGAAGCTGAGGGATAAAAATGTCTGAGTGGATCACCATGATGGTACAATGCATCCACTGGTAATCCAGTAAATAATCATCTAGAATCTAAATTTCACTGCTGTTAATTTACGTTTTTACATTTAAGCCTTTGGAAACAATGGAACTCTTACAGTGTTTGCCAAAACCTATATTAGAGACTACTTTAAGTAATATAGATTAATTTCAGATCTGGATTCAGAATTCCCCTAAAATTCAGTAGATTTCAGGTCTGGTACTGGAGTCTGGCATGATGGTTTAGGAGCAGTAGGGAACCTAAACTACCCAAAGTTGTATGAGTGTTTAGCAAATGTTTGGGTTCAGACACATCTGACACAGAACTCAAAAAGCAGACATCTATTGTAAGATGCAGTGATTCTGAAACTGGGTTCCATATTAGGCATTTACTGCACCCAGTTGAGCCTCAAAGAAGTGTTGGGTCTGAAATCTGATTGAAACAGAGATAAATAAAGGCAAAAGATGAAGAATTACAGTATAGTTTTTCTAAACATCAAATAATTGTAAGATAAGTCTTAGCAAAATGTCTTACTGTGTCCTTTCCATTTCTGAATGCAATTCTTCACCTTCTGCCACAATGGCTCTGTTTACAAGTACAGCACTAGTAGTTAAATATCTCTTGTCTGCAACATCTGTGTTAAGAACTGGTGGGGTTTCAGACTCTGAACTGTAAAACTCTGATAACAAGAAAGCAACCCTGGCCCAGTGACCCAAAACAAAGGAAGACATGAATGTAAAAGGGTAGAGCTAGGAGGAAAAGGGAAATGTCTGAATTAGCCTATGATGATTATAGGTTCTGACAGAATGAAGTAACTATTATTCACTATGCTAAGCTATATGGCAGCAGGGATGGAACAAAAACAGCTGTAGACTTTGCCTGCAGTAGATAACATAATTTCTTCTTTTATACATGAGCAAGCTAAGTTGCTGAAGTAAATTTTCTATTAACAATAGCTAAAAAATGCAAACAGTTAGACATGTATATTTAATGTACCAAGTTTAAGACAATTCATTATGGAAAAGTCCCATAGGATTTAAAAGAAAACAATAAACATTCTATAGGATATTTATCTGTCAGATTTCTGCAGTGAGGTTAAGGTGCCTCATTTCTCTTATGCTACATATTTTCAGAGTAGTTTTTAGAGAATTCTGGTTGTGCCATCTGTATTATAACCCACTTAATTGTATCACAAGGGACTGTCCACTGTATTCTTGTGCCTTCCATGGCCACTCTGAGTTATGCATATCATGGCTGGACAGTCTGAAAACCAGTGTAATACCCAAGTTCTGCTGACCACGAATATTTTTTCACCAGACAGATGCCTACATATCTATCTTAGGACACCTTTCTATGTTGTACACTCCCACAGAAGAACTGGGTTATATTACACACATACCAGTCATCCTAATATAATTACATTGTATTACATACATGCTGCTAAGCTCCACAGCCTGTGCAGTAGGGCTGTGCAAAGCTTCAGTCGGCAATTCAATTCAGCAGAGATTCAGCCCAGCTCTGTGGCCAAATCTCTAAATCCATATTGAATCAGGAGACTTTAATTTTTCCAAATCGAATTGGAACCCTCCGAATCGATTCGACAATTTGGACATAGACATAGCTTTAATTGTTTTTTCTACATACCTCGAAGTAGCAGGCAGCTTGTGAATGCTGTGATGATGGAGCAGATGAGCGTCCCACAGCAACGTGGGGGCTCCCCAGCATGCTTGGTAGCACACCCAAAAGTGGACCAGAAGAACTTCCAATCCACTTCTGGGTCCAGCAGGGAGCACACTGGGTGGTACCCCCATGCCCCCCCATCTCAGCGACCACTGCCTTCTGGGTCTGGAGGGACACCTGGGGTCCCACCATAGCTGATTGCTGAGCCAGGGGAAGAATGGGGGGGGCATGCACTCCCTGGTGGACCCAGAAGTGGACCGGAAGTACTTCTGGTCCACTTATGGGTTCACTACTGAGCATGCAGGGCACCCCCCACCCCATGCTCCTCTGGGATGCTCCATCTGCCCTAGCATTGTAGCATTCATAAGCTGCACCTGGTACCTCAAAGTACGTGGAAAAAACGTTTAAAGCTCTGTCTATGGCTGAATCACTGATTCTCCACATAAGCATCAAATCTTTAGATTTGGATTTGGCAGAAACATATCAAGGGACAGTGATTTGAATCAATGAATTGAATCACTGTTCCTGCTTTGGGCCAAATCCAAATCCAAATCCAAATCAAATAGAGACCATTTCACATACTCCTACATGCAGCATGATTTGTACATCTACCTGACTTCTGACAGACTTGATGCCCTTTCAGTGGAGTGCAAGTGGACTATCTAAACATGTCTAAGGTGGAGTGACTATTATATCACGTAGTTTCACTCATGTGGCCACTGCACTGATGGAGATGGATGTGTTAGAGGATCCATGCTGCAACTAGCTCTTCTTGAAGTAAAACTAACTCAAGAAATGTTTATAATACTTCAGTGGTATTGGAGTACAATGATGTATACTTACAGGTGCATAATAAATATGCTAAGTGGACCACATAGTGCTTAGCATGGCAAACATCTCTAGGTTACACAAGGTTCATCAGGGACCAACTACACTGTTTATCTCATCTCTGTGGTGAAAGGCAGATGAACCACACCATCCGTGACACTGGCAATGTATAATAAACTAATGGGGCGGAGGGTTTTAAGGCCTCTTCAGATGACCAGGGCCTTTTATAATTATCTCTGTAGGGGTGGAATTTATGGGGTCACAGGATACACATAGGGCTCCAGCCTGCCCCCATGTACCCTATAATAAGACTATTGTGGAGATTCAATAAGTTTTAAAAGTATATTGTAAAATAGACTCAATACAAATATCAGAATATGAGAACAAAGCAATACAACTATAAATACATATACTGGTTTAATCATAAACTGTGAACAAGACTGCCAGGGGCCAGTAGAGGTCAGTGTCAGGGCCTTGTTAAGGCTCATTCAGCTACTGTGACAACCAGCTCCCTAAGTCTTTCCCTTTTACTCAGACTGAGAGTGAGAGGGAAGGGTGACAGTTACCAACAGGTGATCAAGCTTATGTTCACCAGTAGGCACAGGTAAGGTAAGTATCCAACAGAAGCCCACAGATGTCTCAAACACACCTTAGTTTTCCAATAGGTTACCCCTCACACACTCTGTCACAAGCACTACCACATGCCGCAGACAATCAAAACCAACCAAGCTCCTCTCAGGATCAACAAATCAACAATTCAATCAGTCCTATAGTGTTTGCCCTTGGCCACTGGGTTCCTGGGATAAGGTAGTTACTCAAACCTCCATGCCCCTGGTGTTCTGTCCTCAAGTCAGCATTTAGCAGAGACTGGTGGGCTGGCAAACAGCTTTATCTTTATTAGGAGCAGGACTCAGCTTGTGGGGAGAACAACCATACCAAACAAACTGTGCCCACGTGGCATCAGGGTGAAAGACTGGACTATACCACTGCTGGCCCCTTAAAGGTCCATTCAATATACCACATACTCTTCCTTTACTCTAGGAGCTTCCTCTTAAATAGTTGAGTGTTCATCAGTAGCTAGTTTAACTTGGAATGTTTCATGGAGCCAGAGGTTGCTAGCACTTGGCTCACCAATGGGGTTTACCCTTTACTGCTATCCCATTACATAGCCCTTGTACTTCACAGGCAATTTCATCACATGTCCACTCTTAGTTTGCGTGGTGTCATCAGAAGTCTCTGTGGGTACTGGTGGATTATCTGAAATGTAACAAAACTGTTGCTTTTGGTGTTCTGGTTTTACTTCTGATGTTTGTTCTGCTGCCATCTCTTGAGATGCATCATCATGTTCTTCTGGTACTGATAAGTAATCCTGTCTTAAATAACCTCTGGTCCTCCTGTAGACATTACTGCAGGGGGGTTTCACTACATAGAAATGCAGTTCATCCCTTTTTGCCATAATGGACACTAGTATCCAACCTGTATTTGTTTGCGTCCTTACTTTCTCCCCCTCTCAGAGGTGGCAAGAATGCAGCTCTGCGGGCATAGTGCATCTTTTGGTGCCTTTGAAGGTTCTGCAACTTGTGGGAGGCATTTAACGGTAGTCTAGGAGTTAGCACTGCTGTTGTAGCAGGGAGGGTACTGCGCAAAAATCTCCCTATCAGAAGCTGCACTGGAGCATACTCAAGGCCCATAATGGGAGTGATCTTCAGATTGAGTAAAGCCAGATATAGATCTGAGCCATCCTGGAAAGTCTTCTTAAACATAAATTTGATGGTCTGAACCATGCGTTCAGGCTGATCATTGGATTGTAGATAACCCAGACTGTGGTGGCCAGAACCAGAGAGGTTACTATCATGAGCAATAAATATATGCTCTTGGAGGCATTTAGGCAATTGTCTAAGCAGTTAAAATTAGTTAATGCAAAGCTTGCAAGTTGGCAACCTACAAGTGGAATTTGTCACAATTTAACCAAAGTGTTGAATCTAACTGTTTGCACTGATCATGGGACCACTGAACCCCAAAAATAAGCAGAACTACAAGATTAGCTGATCTAACAGGTTTTTAAAGGCCAAGCCATAACAAGATCTGACCACCTAATATAATCAGCACATTCCAAGGAATCCAGGAATAAAGAACTAAGGAGTTGAGCTTAGGCAGGTAATGCTAATTTCAAACCTCAAAGTAATGTGGTGCAATTTGCTTATTGGGTGAACCCAAGTTCAGGCGGTAACCTTTCATGATAATTTCTAACACCTTTTGATCCCATAGGGTAACAGCTATAGGGCAAGATTGTGAGTGGCTCTAAAGCCAACAGATCAGCAATAGATAAGGCATAAAGGAACGTGCATGTCAAGTGACCAGTTAGAAGGACGGGACAGAAGGACCATCGCTGTACCAAGCCTGGACCCTGGAATCCCAGTGTGAGTGAGGACCGGATCCTGGCCAAGGGACCTTCCCGGTGACCCCTCAGACAGCATTGATTGGGGATGCCTGGCTTCACTGGAACCTGGCATAGGGGGACTGCCAATAAGTTGCCAACCCCATGTGGGAACTTTTTGTCATTCTGTCTATCTGTTGTTATCATTCACTATTAACTCTGTTTGTTGCATTAACCTTTCTGTTAACTATTGTATGCGAAGCTATAAGTAAATTTGCCTTTACTTCACTCCCAACTTGCCTCCTTGATCCTGAACCCAGGAGCCTAAGGGCTGATATACTCACAGCGCCTAGCCAGCCTGTGACACCAGACAAGAATGGGTGATGGTTATGCTGCAGTCTTTCACAAATTGTTTCATCGTGTGACTTGCAAATGGCACATGATCACAAACAATTTCCTTAGGTATGCCTTGACAAGCAAATACAGACTTCATTTTGGCTATTGCCTTGCCTGATGTCTTGTCAAACAGGTGCAAAACTTCATGGTACTTGGAGTAATAGTTGACTATTATCAAATAAGACTGTCCCCATAGGTCAAAAATGTCCACTGCCAGTTTTAGCCAAGGTACATCTGGGATCTCATGTGAAATCATGAGCTCTTTCTGAGTATTAGGTTGGAGTTATTGACAAGGTGTGCAATTTGCAAACCATTGCTTGATGCGGGCATTCATCTGATGCTAATACATGGTTTGTTGATCTCATGCTTTTGACTTTTTTATGCCTTGATGGGGCGAGTGAAACAATGTCAACATGTTGGTCCTTGCACGTGGAATGATTATTTTCAGCCCAATCAGAAGAAAATCATCCTGAAACTGGATTTTGTCTCTGAGAGGCCAGTAAGGCTCTCTAAGGTTCAGGTTTCATTTGTTTTTGCCTACTCGGCCATTCATTAAGATGCTGGGCTCTAAGAGCTTGTAGTTCCCTGTCTGCCCTCTTGTGCTCCTGTAATGGCTGGAGTAACTGGCCACTGTGTGGCTGTGTTGCAGTCAGACCCTGAACCACCTTTTTCTGAGTGGAAACGATCAGGATCGGGGGAGGGGCGAGTGTTGTAGTTCTGAAACGTGTGTCAGGCATTAAATTTCTTTGCCTTTGGTATACAGAATCTGGATGTCATATTTTTGGAGCTCCAACAGCATCGTCTGTAGCCATGCTGAAGCCTTTCCTATGGGCTTTGCAAAAATCACTTCCAGGGGTTTAGGGTCCAACTGGACCCTTACCTGGGTGCCATGTACATATTGATGGAACTTGGCCATGGTGAAGGCCTGGAGGACTGAAAGGTCCCAGAGGACTGGAAAAGGCCCAATGTGGTCCCCATTTTCAAGAAGGGGAGGAAGGAGGAACCAAGCAACTATAGGCCAGTCAGTCTCACCTCCATCCTTGGCAAAGTCTTTGAAAACATTATTAAGGCTCATATATGTGAGAGTCCAGCAGGAAAAATTATGCTGAGGGGAAATCAGCATGGGTTTGTAGCAGGTAGATCATGCCTGACTAATCTAATCTCTTTTTATGACCAGGTTACAAAACACCTCAACACAGGAGTAGGGGTTGATATCATTTACTTGGCTTCAGGAAGGCCTTCGATACAGTATCCCACCCCATATTGGTGAACAAGTTAAGAGGCTGTGACTTGGATGATTACACAGTCCGGTGGGTGGCAAATTGGCTGAAGGGTCATACCCAGAGAGTGCTAGTGGATGGGTTGGTATCAGCTTGGAAGGTTGTGGGTAGTGGGGTCCCGCAGAGCTCAGTCCTTGGACTGATACTCTTCAATGTTTTCATCAGTGACTTGAAAGAGGGAGTGAAGTGTACTCTGTCCAAGTTTGTGGATGATACAAAACTGTGGGGAGAAGTGGACACACCAGAGGGCAGGGAACAACTACAGGAAGACCTGGACAGGTTGGACAAATGGGCAGAAAACAATAGAATGCAATTTAACAAGTAAAAATGCAAAGTGCTGCACCTAGGGAGGAAAAATGTCCAGCACACCTATTGCCTAGGAAATGACCTGCTCGGTAGCATGGAAGCAGAAAGGGATCTTGGAGTTCTAGTGGACTCCAAGATGAACATGAGTCATCAGTGTGCTGAAGTCATCAGAAAAGCTAACTGCACTTTGTCATGCATCAGCAGATACATGACAAACAGAACCAAGGAGGTGATCCTTCCCCTCTATCTGGTACTGGTCAGACTGCAATTGGAATACTGTGTGCAGTTTTGGGCGCCACACTTCAAGAGGGAAGTGAATAACCTGGAGAGGGTCCAGAGAAGGGCCAGGGCCACACGTATGGTTAAGGGCTTGCAGGCCAAGCCCTACAAGGACAGACTAGGGGACCTGGACCTCTTCAGCCCCCCCAGGAAAAAGTTGAGAGGCAACCTTGTGGCTGCCTATAAATTCATCATGGGGTCAAAGAAAGGAATTGGTGAGGCTCTACTCACCAAGGTGCCCCTGGGGGTCACAAGAAATAATGGCCATAAGCTAGCAGAGAGCAGATTTAGACTGGACATTAGGAGGAACTTCTTCACAGTTAGAGTGGCCAAGGTCTGGAATGGGCTCCCAAGGGAGGTGGTGCTCTCCCTTACCCTGGGGGTCTTCAAGAGGAGGTTGGATGGGCATCTGGTTGGGGTCATCTGAACCCAGCACTCTTTCCTGTCTATGCATGGGGTTGGACTCGATGATCTATTGAGGTCCCTTCCAACCCTAACATCTATGAATCTATGAATTGCCAGAAGTTCTTTTTCAATTGAAACATAATTTTCTCAGATTGTGTTAGAGCCCTCAAAGCATATGCAATTGGCTGCTTCTGCTGAAACAGACATGCTCCTAGAGCATCTTTAGATGCATCGGCTTGGATTTTCAGGTGCTCTCCTGGGTTGAAGTACCTGAACACAGGTGTCATTGTGATGGTTTGCTTGAGCTTATCCAGGGCTTCCTGATGCTTGGGTCCCCATTGCTAGATAATGTCATTTCTGAAAAGTGCTCCCAGCAGAGCCATCAGGCTGGACTCATGCAGAAAGTATTGAACCAAGTACTGAATGGTTCTGAAGAGTCTCTGAAGGCCTGTTTTATCTGTTGGAGGCAGCATTCTGTTGATGGCTTCCACTTTGTCATCATCTGGTTTGACACCTACTTTTGAGAAGATATGGCCCATATATCTAATACTGTTGACTAAAAACTATATTTTATCCTTATTAAACTTTACACTTTTCGGACACGCTCTCTCTAGGACTTGTTTCAAGATAGTGCATGTCATCCGCACTTATGTGGATTCCCAAAATGTCACCAAAGCATCATGATTCTTCTGTTGGAATATTTCACTAGCCATCTTAATACCAAAGGGAAGGTGATTGAAGTTGTATTGTCCCCATGGGGTGTTAAAGGTATACAGCTCTTCCGATTCCTTGTCCAACTTGACTTGTCAGTAGCTGTCACTTTCATCAAGAATAGTGAAGAGCTTTTTACCTGACAAGCTCTTTTGCATATCCTCTACAGTGGGAATAGAAAATTGCTGCCTCAATACTGCCTCATTGAGGTCTCATGGGTCTAACAAAGCCGTAGCAAACCATCCTTCTTTTGTGTGCTCACAAAGCTATTGGCTGAGGCTGTGGGCTTAGTCACCTTCATAATGACTCTCATAGCTTCCAGAATTTTGAGGGTGGCCTTCAATTTTCCTAGGCTTGCATAGGGAATCTACACACCTGCACTACTGGTGTGGGTACCGTGAAATTGGCCCAACCCTTCAAAAACACCCAGTTATAGTTTGAGAACGTCTGCCTTGGTTGCAGGTATTGTCAGGGCCATTCCATAGACTCATGATAAGTTCTAAGGTTGTGCATGCCAAATATTGGTGGGTCATTATTGTTGGTTATGTAAAAAGTTAATTTGGATTCATTAGCACCAGATTTGCAGTGTACAATGATTACACCTTTTGGTTTGATGCGTGCACCGCCAAATGCAACTAATGTAACATGAGTTAGAGTCCTGAGTACTTTTTCTTGCAAAGCCTTTGCTACATCTACTGGAATAGTGTTTTTTCCTGCTCCAGTATCTAACTTAAACTGACAAGCCAGCAATCATCACTGTACTATACCCAGCATTCTGATTATCAAATGTCTGTGAGTGCTGCTTTGTAGACATTGCACCCAGGTCCTTTTGCAGACTTTGGAGCCTTTCCCTTTTATTTGCACATTTTTGGAAAGTTGTTCATTCCAGAGCATTTGTAACATGTTTCTCCAAAAGCTGGGTAGGATCTAGGCTTGTGTGTGCTTCTACACCATTTGCAAACTTTGCCCGATACAGCTTGATGGCCCTCCTTTGGAGCAAACTTCACTGGTGGTGTGCCTTGTTTTTGCAAAATGCTATGGAAGTTTGCTTTTACTCAGCTGTATGCATAACATGAGCCTGAGCACTTGTGAGAGCCTTTGTTCTGCATATATTCACAGCCTGTGCTAGGGTGAGGGAGGGAGGGGTTTTCCAGAAGCCTTTCCTTGAGTTTGCAGTCAGTTATGCTGAAAACAATTTTGTCCCTCAACATAACATCCTCAGCAGATCTAAATTCATAATGCTGTGCTGTACTTCTAAACTCTGTAACAAAATCATCTATGCCTGCAGCCTCATTGTATCTAAGGGTGTATGTAGATGACATGTTGCCCTGTGGGGTCAGGACAACTTTCAGGATCTCAATATTGTGCAGACAGGAGGGTGTGACACAATTGCACATATACAAACACACAAATCAATTGGGTGCATACATACACACACACTACCAACTCAGGCATATACATATCCAAACCAGCCTAGGCACATACATACCAATTACCAATTCCAGCACATACGCTATACACCCCAAAAGTTGGACAAAAATCAATTGTCCATACCTGCATACTCAGTACACATACACAGATCACTAATTCATATATCATGCACACCATGACATATATATACACACACACACACTCACCAGTTCACACACATACAACCCACCTACATATACACATAGATAAGTTCTTAACTTGGATTGTACAATATGTATGTGTGTGCTTGGGATACATGGGGGAAGGGTAAGGTGAGAGAGAGAGTTAAAGTGCAGGCAGTGAAAGTTGCCAGAACCTGGATTAGAACCAATGGACTACAGAGAACATAGCTGAGGAACTGAGGCTTGGGTTTACTTAAGATCAAGTGGCCCCAGGGTTACTCAAGGTCACTGGTGCAAGGGGAAAAGCCTGGTGGCAAGGAGGAGATGGCCAGGAAAGAGAGAGAAGCAGAAACCGGGGAGCTCAGGGGAAAAGAGACTGGGGATAAGAAAGTGGCAAAGAAACAGGGAGGTTGCAGGCAGAAAGGAGCTCAGGAAAGCTGTTGCAGGTGTCAGTGAGCCAGGAGAAGGAGAAGGAGAAATGAGACAGAAGTTAGAAGGGTGAGGAGCAGAGACTGGAGCAGGGCTGAAACCTTAGTAAAGCAAAATCCAACTCAGGGGTCCAAATAACAGTTTTATTAAACACACTACACAGCCCCATGAAGTTACTGGTTCACACACAGATGGACACACACACGCACGCACGCACACACGCACGCACTCACAATGGCAGCAGGAAAAAAAGATTCAGTGGAAGGGTTGCAGTCCAGGTAGGAAATAAAAACAGTTCAAGTCCTTGGTTGAAGAGTGGGTGGGAGTGGTAGCTACCTATCCAGGCTAGAAAGGGTCTTTGTCCAGCAGGTGTTGTTCAGAGGCGAATCACTGGTAGGGCCTCTGGGTGGATACATGGTGTGTCATGGTGCTGGTCCAGATGGAGAGGGCATCCCAAGGAGTCAGTCTTCACTACCTCTTTTATGGGGCAGACTACCTCTGATCTTCTATGGGAGGGCCTGTCCAGGCAACATCAGTCCTGTTCCAGAGGGCTCCAGGTGTTCTTACTGAGCATGTGCAGCTTGGCACAGTGGTGTGTTGCCTCATCTTTTTTTTCTTGAATGCTGAGGATGGTTCCAAGGGCTGGATCCTTGGTTCAGATATTGGTGTTGATGGTTCATTCATTCAGAGGGAGCTATTTTTAGACCTACTGCCATTGTTTCTCAAGCACCCTCATTAATCCCCATTCATCCTGGAACCAAATTACACAGGAGGGGTAGGTATGAGTCATAGGTTACACAACAGGGCATGGGGAAAAATGGAAACTTGACAAATAAAATGGAAACTTGACATGACTTATTCTAACTTACATATGTAGGCCTAAATCATATAGTATAAGTAAAACAGTAATATAGAACAGTAAAAATCAATATAAACATCATAATTATACAATATAAAGAAGAAAAAACAAAACAAATACAACATGCTACTCAAATAAAATCCTGAAGCTTATCCTCTGTCTTAGCTCACTTATAATTATTTATAGGGAATAGAGAGGGGAGTTTCTGAACATGCATGCATCATGTGTGCTGCTGGCCCACCCAATAAAAATGTTCATGAACCAGCCAGATAATTTTGTTTGCAGCAATCTCCTTAAATAGCTGGCATACCTCACAAGTTGCCAGCCCAACTGTGCAGGCAGCCACACCAAACTGGTTTGCCATGTAGCGGAGGCTGGATGGGCTGTCCAGTTTCATGATGGCCATTGCAACCCTCTTGTCTGTGGGATGGCCCAACACATTAGTCCCCTGCCTCATGATGTGGGGCCCCAGCATCAAGACAATATGATAGAATGTCTCCCTTTTTATTCACAACATCTCCAGCCACTGCTAGTCATTCCAAGTCACCAGCACAATTCACTCCCACCAGTCTGAGCTGCTCTCACAGGCCCACACTAGGCGGATTCTGGTCCTCCTCAGGTTTCTAAACAGAGCCTAGTCATCTTCCACTTCTTCACTTTCCTCTGGGTATTCCAAGTCCTCTGGGTACCTATATCTTATTATTATTATTGTCATTAATGCTGTTAAACCAAGAACATAACTTGCCAGTAAACACTCTAGCACAGTTCCTATCCTTCTCAAGCATTGCAGCAGTAATCCCCAAGTAAACAGCATTTGCAGAGGCAGTACTGCCACCTCCTCCTCCTGCTCATGCATGTCCTTCATATTCTTCATATCAGAGGACTCTTTACTTCATTGTTCTCCATCATCATGCATTTCATCCTCATTCTCAGTTTTGCCCCTGTCCATCAGCAGTGGCTTCTCATCTGTCTGCACTAAGTGGGGAGCTGGGGGGAGGGGTGGGCCAGTGATTGTAGGGCGTTTTGTGATCTGGAGCTTTATGTAGCTGCTTTTTTAACACTTCACCCCAGCACCCTGCGGCATTGGGGCTTTTCCACATCCTTTCATGTTTTTATTCTGAGCTTAGCAGCCACTGGTGTTCTGATCTAATCAAGCTTGCAAACAAAAAACTTTGTGCCTACTTCTCTCCTGGTAATGTAGGCTACTAGGCAAAACTTTTGCCACTTCAAGGAAAACAGGCTGTGCTTCTGCCATTGAGCAACCATCCCACAGTACAATGGCCTTATTTACCACATCACCAAGTCATTTTTGTTGTGCTTCATCCCTTTTGGGTGTTTTGACACTTACAGGTAATGATTTCACAGTCCTTGGTATTTTCTCAGACCCTCATAGAAGCACAGCCTGAGTATAAAGGCATGCCCTCCCTACAAAATTTTGCCAGCCCCCTTTCACAAATTGCTTGTGCTGTTGACCACAAACTGCTTCACCATGTCTCAGAAAACCAAGGCCAGCAGGATAGAGCTGATGGCCCAGGAGGCTGATACCTCCAATGCCCATGGACCCACTGGACCTGGGAAAAACTGGAGGACTTCATCAACATTTGGTAGGAGCAAAGGATCATATGCAGAGCCAAAGATGTGAACCCTCATTCTGGGACAGGTCATACAATTGCTCTCTTCTATGACAAGCTGTCCATCATTCTCTCCAAGGACGTGGGGGACAACCCGGGTATGGAGACTTTCAGCACAAGGGTTCAGCAGAAGGAGGAGATGGCAGCAGCCCCTCCTGAGGGTGAAACCATGAGCATGTCTCAGCTGTACACAGACCACTCTCTGCTCCCTGATGGCCATGACTGTCAGGAAGAACTGTTGGTCACCATACACTTAGTGCCTCTTAGCCCCATTCCACAGACTAGCACATGAAGTGGAGGAGGTGGAAGATCAGGAAGAAACCCATGCAGCCAATACATCATCTATGGCTACCAAGACCCAAGAACATGCTAGACCTTTTAAGTCTCTTGTAATGTGCCTCTTGCCACTGCCAGGCAACTCCCAGGTTCATGTTGGTTGGTTTTGGAGGGCCTGGGGGGAGGGGGAGAAATTAAAGTGTTGCTGTAGGTGGGTCACCATGTTATTTCAGTGGTGGTGCAATGACCAGTTCGATAGCTCATAATGTAACAGACACCAAAGCAACTACTTGCTTTAATTCATTTTTTGCAGCTAGCATTGGCAGTGGTAGCCATGGACTTGTTTCTAAAGTGGGTACTTGTAAGTTTGGAGTAGTACGAGTGGTGCCTCACTGTTGCCGGGTCTTTTTCCATGCCTCGTGGCATTCTATGCACTGCATGGTGGGGGTGGGGGTGTCTACTTTCCTCCTCTTGGGGGAAAGGCAACCACCGCTTTTTCCTTTGTTTATGAACCACCACAACCCATGGCCACCTAGAATGGCCCCCTGCTCACACTACAACAGAATGTTGCAGAGATTTTCACAGCAAACAGAGATGGTCCTTTTTGCTTGAGATTTTGGCAGAGTCCTCAGTAGCCAGAATGCAACATGCAGATGCCTGGCAAGACAAATTCTGTGAGTTGCTGCATAAGGATGATGCAGCAACTCGAGGAAGTGAGACACTTCGAGGAAGTGAGACACACCACGCAGAATTTCAAAGACATGGCTGAAGAGTCCCATGTTGAATTACAGAGATCACAGGACAATTTCAGTGATTCCTTTCAGAGTGTGCAGAAGGCTCTCTTAAATAAACAGGTACCATGCCCAGAAGTGAAAAGTCAGTCTGCTTATCTATGCCCCTAACTCAATGGGGTCACAGGAGTGCCATAAGACTGCCAGCTGAACCAGGAAGGTACCACTGCATTTCAGAGAGACAAGGCCAGTTCAGGGTCATGGTGAGGTAAAGGCAAAGAAGTATAAGTAACTATAATAGTGTGTTGCAAACAATAAAACCTCATGGTTTCTTGGCTTCTTGTGTCTGCCTCCATATCCACCCTTACACTGCTTGGTTGAGAAGGTGGATTTTGTTCATTGTTTGAGTTCACTTCTCTTGCCACTTGCTGCATGGTGCAGGGTGGGAAGGGTTGGCAATCTCTCTTGCACAGGTACAAAGTGGGGATCCAGAGGTAAACAGGGAGGCTGCCTGGTTGGGTCAACACATACAAGTGCTGGATTGCACACCAGCATTTTGCAAAGGCAACACCCACTCTGCAAAGTCATTTTTGAGGCCATACTTACTTACTGCCTCCCTTAGTTGAGGGAAGAGAGGTGATGTCTCACCCCGCAGCAGCCTGTCTTGCTTTTTTGCAAGCCTCCAGTCACTTTGCAAAGTCACCCACAGGGGTTCATGCTTTCTCAGGCTCTTTAGCTCATCCTTCACAACCCTTGTATTTTCCCTAGATAGAAACTTTGAAAATGATCTTTTTCAAGATTCTTTTCATGCTCTTTTCCAGCCAGGTGCCAGGCACTTTGTTTTGGAACACCAAAGTAAAGCCATGAGTTGGGGTGGTGGCATGGGTTTTAAGACCTGCTTTGCTTGCACATAAACTCAGGGACTTTGCAAATATTTCCACTTGCTTTCATTTCCAGAGTGTCTGCATTTTTTTTCCACCTCAAAATAAGGCTGCTGGGGGGGTTGCCCCACCAAAGGACTATAAATTGGGGGAGCAGAGGTCGGGGTGCGTGTTCTCTATAGCAACAAAGGAGGTCTGAGGCAGGTAAGGGATGACAGCATAGCGGGGCCAGAGAAGGACTTATCCCAGTCATGTGGCTTGCCCCTAGGTTTGAATCCAGGGTTCAAGATGACTGCAGGCTGATCAAGTGTGGTGCAGTGAAGCTTTGAGTGCTATTTGATGCCCACACCTCTGAGACAGGCAACTTGAAAGAAGACATGGTGATATGCTACATGCCACCTTAGGTAAGTGACACCTGACACTTGTCTGTGCCCTGAGGGTGGCAGGGTCATCCCTGAAGGGGTGCAAATACAAGCAACACAGTGCTTTGGGTGCCCTACAGAGATGGGCAGAGAGGACAGGGTGACTCCTGAATGCCACCGCCAGCCTCACATCTGGACACTCAACAACTCTCCTCCCCCCCCCCCCACGGTCGTGGCACACAGGATTGGCTCTGTGTCGGGGGTGCTAATTTGCCCAGGGCCCTGCACCAGTGGTGTACCGTGGGTCTCCAGAGCTTGGGGGACAAGCTCAGGGTGCCACCACCGTCACTTCTGCATGCCCTGGACAAGCCTCCTTCTGTGGTGGCTTCAGCGGTGCGGGGTGGGGCGGATGAGCATCGCAGAGTGGTGGCACCCCCTTTGCATCTGCCAATAGTGTCTACTTTGTGTCCATGCCTGGGGTGGCCGCCACACCCCCTGCCATCAGTATGCCTCTGCCCTGCACCCTGATAGGGTCAAATCTGGTCGAGGGGGTGCATTGCTTAGTTCAAATTTATTGTAAAATTGTAAACAGTAGTTTACAAAAACTGGTGGAATTTTATAGGCATGAAGGAAGGTACGTGAGGTGCACAAGAGGCACCAATACAAATTCCGATGCTCTTTCTATCCTCCCTCCCTCCAGCTTTTAGATCCCCTTCCACTGCTAGCCACAGGCTGATTGATTCCTGTTTGTGTGATGAGTGGCAGAAAGAGAAAGGAAGAAAGAGAAGATGAAGAGGATGATAACACTTCCTTCAGAATTCTGTCAAAAACTGAACTATTATGCATTATAATTATAGCTGACTTTCATCCTGACTTATATAGGCTTATAATATAATAACAGGTAATACTAATAATAGGAATCAATAATATTGTTAATTCCAATAGTAATATATTAATAAGAGTTAGTAATAGTATTAATATTAATTATGATTTATTATTGATCAATAATAATTGTAAGAGTCCAATTCCTTATCATAGCATTTCAAAGCAAGTAAATCTACCTTATTACCCCACCCCACCCCCAGCTGCCTCTTGCAGCATGCATACCACACATCCTGGGCCCACATCACACATATCCTGGGCCTCCACCATATATATAAATCAATATATGATACAGACTTACGATTACAGTTTGATTACTTATAATGAGAAAGCAGAAAGTGAGCCCACCTTTGGTTCAAGCTCCTCCCTAGGTCCCTTTTCTCCCATGGCTGGACCTTCTGGCTTGTGGGAAAGTACCTAATTCTGAGCCTGATTCTGCACCAGGAAGACATCCTGGTGCAGGCTTTTCTTTTCTGATCAAGGGTTTCTTCTCTCCCTCCTCCTTGGTTGCTGGCCAGGCCACAAATGCAGCTGAGGCTATTTTCAATAGAACACTACACAGTACAAAGTGCATCACTGATGGGAGTCATGTTCATTCAGCAACAGTCCCCTCACTAGCCTACTATCAAGTAGAGACTTTCTTCTCATTTGCTTGCCAAAACCTCTGGCTAATTCCCTCCTGGGGTCCAGGTAGTAGGCCCATGCCTGTGGGCTCTTTGCCCCACTCACCCACCTCTGCTTTACACCTCACCATTGCACCCTTGCAACTTTCAAATTGTTGTTGGCCACAAAGGAAGCTGAGGTTTCTTCACTGGCTCTGCCTGAGCATCAGATCAAGTTGCACAAGTCCTGCAGGTCCATTTCATAGCCTTCTCTCTTTCCTCCTGGTTACTGCCCATAACCCAGCAAATTTGGACTGGGGTACATGTCTTCTGACACCTACCCACCACTGTGTCTCTTTGAGGCTTCTGGCTCCTTGAGTTTCTTCTCTGACTTATGGAAAGAAAGAAGATTTAAAATAAATAAGGAAAACAGAAAGTGGTATAACAAAAGGAGGCATTTTCCTCCCCAGCACCTGTACAATATAAAATATCGTAAATCAGCACCTGCCTGTCTGACTGTCTCCCTCTCTTCCTCCCTCTCCCCATCCCTTCCCCCTTCCTCTCCCCATCCACCCATCCATCACTCCCTACCTACCTAAGCTTTGTGACGAGCAAAGATTTGAAAGTTACAATGTAATGCAGATTAGCATGGTCCAACTCAGCCAGCCAGCTGAGTCGGGTTCATAGATCTCCACCTGAGAGGGCCCCTAGAGGACCGTGTCTGGTGCCTCCCCCTTGACCCAACCATCTTCCTGCTGGGACATGATCAATAACCAGGAAGGGGTGCAGGATGCCTGCCTCCCTCCCTCACTCCCTCTCCCCCATCCACCCATCTAGCCACCCAACCAGCTTCTGGCCAGACAGGGTGTTGTCTAGCTAGGTCTTAAAAATCTCCAAAGACAGAGATTCCACCATCTCTCTGGGTAACCTGTTCCAGTGGGGTTTTTTTATAGATTCATAGATTCTAGGGTCAGAAGGGACCTCAGTGGGCCATCTAGTCCAACCCTCTGCCCTTGGCAGGCAAGAAAAGTGTCACCAAACCTGGGTTCATGTGAACCCATCTAGGTGCCTGTCCAGTCTCCTTTAACTACCTTTCTAGTGAGAAAATTCTTCCTAATGTCTAACATAAATTTCCCTTGCTGCAACTTGAGACTATTGCACTTGTTCTGTCATCTGCCACCACTGAGAACAGTTTAGTTCCATCCTCTTTTGAATCCTACTTCAGGTAGTTAAAGACTGTTATTAAACCCCCTCTCAGTCTCCTCTTCTCTAGATTAAATAAGCCCAGTTCCCCCAGTCTTTCCTCATTAGTCATGTCCCCCAGTCCCTTCAACATTTTTGTTGCCCTCCCCTGGACCCTCTTCAATTTGTCCACATCCTTTTTGTAGTGGGGGGCCCAAAGCGGAACATAGTACTCCAGCTGTGACCTCTTCAGTGCTGAATAGAAGAGAATAATTGCTTCCCTTGACCTGCTGGCAACATTCCTACCGATGCAGCCCAGTATGCTGTTAGCCTTCTTTGCAACAAGGGCATACTGCTTGCTCATAACCATCTAATTGTCTCTACAGGTTTTCTGCAGAACTGCTGCCCAGCCAGTCATCTCCAGCCTGTACTGATGCATGGGACTGTTCCATCCTAAGTGCAGGACTTTTCATTTGTCCTTGCTGAACCCCATGAGATTCCTTTTGGCCTAATGCTCCAATTTGTCTAGTTCTACTCTCCAGCATATTTGCTACTCCTCCCCCACCCCAACTTGGTGTCATCTGCAAACTTGCTGAGGGTGCACTCTATGCTGTCTTCTAGGTCATTAAAGAAGATGTTGAAGAAAATGGGCCCTAGGACCGACCCCTGGGGCACTCTACTTGATGCCATCTAGACATTGAGCCATTGATTATTACCCTATAAGCCTGATGCTCCATCCAGTTTTCTATCCACCTTACAGTCCATTCATCCAGCTCATATTTCTTTAGCTTTCCTGTGAGAATGTTGTGGAAGACTATCAAAAGCCTTGCTAAAATCAAGGTACAGGCAACCCTCACCATACACGGGGGATATGTTCCCATGATCCCTGCGAATGGCAAAATCTGTGAATAAGGCACTGCATTCATGAACACAGTCTGCATTAATGAACTTAGTGCCCCCAGTGGTTGGGGGGGTAAAGGCAATGGTGGGAGCGTGGCGGCAACAGTGGGAGCTCAGTGGCAGTGGTGGGAGCCCGGCGGAAGCAAGTGCAGAGCTCCCAAGGAGCTCCGGTATGTGTCTAAAGCATATTTAAAATGCAGGTTCAGCATTTGCAAATATTTGAAACTGCAAATGCTGAACCCATGAATACTGAGGGTTTCCTGTATATCACATACACTGGTTTCCCTGCATCCACAGAGCCAGTCATCTCATCAGCATAGAAGGAAGTCAGGTTGAACAGGCATGACTTGACCTTGGGGAATCCATGTTCTTGGTCAATCCCTTCCTAATCACCTTCTTCTCCTCCAAGTGTTTAGAAATGGATTCCTTGAGGATCTGCTCCATGATTTTTCCAGGAACTGAAGTAAGGCTGATTGGTCTGTAGTTCCCTGGATTCTCCATATTCATTTTCTTAAATATGAGCATTATGTTTGCCCTTTTCCAATCATCTGGGACCTCTTCTGAACACCATGAGCTTTCAAAGAAGATGGCCAATGGCTCTGCAGTCTCATCAGTCAAATCCCTCAGCACCCTCAAGTGCATCCCATTTGGCCCCATGAACTTTTATATGTCCAGCTTTTCTAAATAGTCCCTAACCTGTTCTTTCACCACTGTTCACCTCCTGTCCAAACTGTGCTGCCTGGTTAACTCACAGTCCCTTGTATCCCAGCATACTTTGCAGTCCTGGGCTATGCTGACTGCTCCAGTGGACAAGAGACCTTTTGCTCCTCTTTTCCTTAGCCTGCTTATGTAGCAAAATCCCCAGTTTTACTCTTTTTTTCTTTTAAAATGCATTCCTTCCCCTTCCCCAAGCATTTCTGACTTTGTCTCTCCCTCTAAGTAAGCTAAGATGTAGGATAAGTTTTAACATTTTATTTTAGGTAGTAAGTTTTATTTCTCTTACCTCTGCAAATAAGTGCCCTGCTACTTTGATATCAATAGCCACTGTTTTATAAGTGATAATTATTATGTTTGTATTGATTATTTTATTTTATTTTATTTTTTACTGCTTTTATATTGTGTGATTACTGGTTTAGGCCTATATATGTAAGTTAGAGTAAGTCATGTCAAGTTTCCATCTTTTAATGTCAAGCCACCATCTTAACCCCATGCTCAGTTGTATAACCTATGACTCATACTACTCCTCCTATGTAACTTGGTTCCTGAATGAATGGGGATGAATGAGGGTGCTTGAGAGACAATGGCAGTAGATCTAAAATAGCTCCCTCTGAATGACTGAACCATCAATACCAATACTTGGACCAATGACCCAGCCCTTGAAACCACCCTCAGCATTCAAGAAGCAAAAGATGAGGTGACCCACCCTTGTGCCAAGGCTGTATATGCTCAGTAAGAACATCTGGAACCCTCAGGAACAGGACTGACCTTGCCTGGACAGGCCCTCCCATAGAAGATCAGAGGTAGTCTGCCCCATAAAAGAGGTAATAAAGACCTTGGGAACACCATTTCCATCTGGACCAGACCAGCCCCACATCACACCACCTATCCACCCCAGAAGGCCCTGCCATCAACCCCTTTTGGACAACACCAAGCTAAAGGAGACCCCAACTGGCCATTGAGGACCCACTGTAAGCCTGGGATAGGTAGATATCACCTGCATATTTCGTCCTCCAATTTAGACACTATCTCTTTCCTCCTGGACTTCAGCCCCTGCACCAAGCATCTTTAACCCCTGCTGCCATTGTCTGTGCGTGTGTGTGCACGCGCGCACGCACAAAGGAACCAATAAAATATCACGTCACATCTCTCCTGTTCAGTAAAACCACTATCATTTGTAACTCTGAATTGGGTTATGTTTTACTGAGCTCCGGTCCCTTCCCTATCTTAAATTCCGGTCTCTATCTCTCTCTCTCTCTCAGCGTCTCAGCCCTGTTCCTGCCACTTTTTGCTTCATCTCTGTCCCTTTTCTGCAGGCTCTCAGCCCTGTTCCTGCCACAATTTGCCTCCCCTCTGTCCTTTTTATGAAGGCTCTCAGCCCTGTTGCTTTCTATAGGCTCTCAGCCTCACTCCCACCACTTTTTGCATCCTGTGTGTTCCTTTTCTTCAGGCTCTCAGCCCTGTTGCTTTCTGCAGTCTCTCAGCCCTGTTTCCACCACTTTTGCCTCTTGCCACCTCTTCCCAATCCCTATCTCTCTCTGACTTCTCTTTCACTCTCTCTCTGTGTTCTCCAGCCTACCCCCTCCCACCCCTGCAGCCCCACTCCCAGTTTTCCTTTCCCCACCTACCATACAAGTGGGCCTTCTCAGGACCCTCTCCAGGTTATCCATGTCCCTCTTGAAGTGTGGCACCCAAAACTGCACACAGTATTCCAACTGCAGTCTGACCAGCGCCCAATAGAGGGGAAGTATCACCTCCTTGGTTCTGCATGACAAAGTGCAGTTAGCTTTTCTGATGAGTTTGTCACACTGACGACTCATGTTCATCTTGGAGTCCACTTCCATGCTACCAAGCAGGTCATTTCTTGGCAGTAGGTGTGCTGGACATTTTTCCTTCCTAGGTGCAGCACTTTGCATTTCTCGTTTTTAAATTGCATTCTATGGTTTTTGCCCATTTGTCCAACCCTGCCTGTAGTTGTTCCCTGCCCTCTGGTGTGTCCACTTCTCCCCACAGTTTTATATCATCCACAAACTTAGACAGAGTACACTTCACTCCCTCGTCCAAGTCACTGATGAAGACATTGAAGAGTATCAGTCCAGGGACTGAGCCTGCGGGACCCCATTACCCACTCCCTTCCAGGTTGATACCAACCCATCCACTAGCATTCTCTGGGTATGACCCTTCAGCCAATTTGCCACCCACCGGACTGTGTAATCATCCAAGTCACAGCCTCTTAACTTGTTCACCAATATGGGGTGGGATACTGTATCGAAGGCCTTCCTGAAGCCTAAGTAAATGATATCAACCCCTACTCCTGTGTTGAGGTGTTTTGTAACCTGGTCATAAAAAGAGATTAGATTAGTCAGGCATGATCTACCTGCTATGAACCCATGCTAGTTTCCCCTCAGCATAATTTTTCCCGCTGGGATCTCACATATATGAGCCTTAATAATGTTTTCAAAGACTTTGCCAAGGATGGAGGTGAGACTGACTGGCCTGTAGTTGCCTGGATCCTCCTTCCTCCCTTTTGAGAAAATGGGGACCACATTGGCCCTTTTCCAGTCCTGCAGGACCTGTCCAATGCACCACGAGCGCTCAAATAGTCTTGCCAGTGCCTTCAGTACCCTCAAATGGGCCTGCCAACTTAAACACATCCAGTCCTTCCAAGTGACTCTGCAACATCTCAGGGTCAATGCTTGGTAGTCTGGTGCCCAGCTGTTGCCTCTCTACAATCCCATTGTAAGACTTGTCTTGCCCCTCATTTAGGAAGACTGAGGCAAAGAACTTATTGAGGAGTTCAGCCTTGTCCTCCTTGTCTGTCACAAATTGCTTTTGCCCATTCAGTAGTCTCTGGGCCTTCCTTTTACTTCCCATATATCTGAAAAACAATTTTTCGTTATCCTTAACTTGGGATGCCATCCTCAGCTCCATGGTAGTTTTGGCCTTTCTAACTGCCTCCCTACAACTGTGAGCTCTTTAGTAATATCTCCCTGTTTCCACTGGTTATGTACCCCACTTCTTGCCCTTAGGCTGCTCTGGATTTCTCTGGTCAGCCAAGAAAGCCTCTTGGCCCCTTTCCCCCCACATTGGAAACATCTCCCTCTATGCGTGAAGGATCATTTCCTTAAGGCACAGCCACCCTTCCTGGGATCCCATCTCACCAAATCTCTTACTCTGCAGTGCGTCATTGACTAAATGCCTGAGTTCACTGCAGTCAGCCTTCCTGAAGTCTAGCACTTCCACCCTACTAGCTACCTTACCCACTCTATGCCTTATGATGAATTCTATTGTTTGATGGTCACTGTCCCCCAGGTGACCACTGATCTGTAGGTCCCCTACTATGTCATCCCCTGTTGCCAATACCAGGTCCAGTAAGGCATTCCCTCTAGTGGGACCATGTACCTCCTGAACTGACAATGCCAATGCCAATGCCCTTGTTGCAGTTGGACTAGGTTGTCACTTTAAAGATGTCTTTTTCAGGAGGGCTCCACTGAGCAATTAATTTTGGGAGCCCTTTTGTTAAATAAATCACCTGACCCTCAGGGAATAGGGTAAGCAGTCTTCTCTATCCTGCCAGCCACCCTTCTTGGCTAGCAGGAGGGAATGGCTCTGAGCCATTGGAAAATACACATCGGATGAGCTGATCAGTGCCCACCCTGATGTGTGGGCAGAATAAGGCCAAAAAAGTCCGCAACTTAGGATGGCCACCCTCTTGTAGGTAACTGCTCCACTTGTTCAGCATAGAAGAAAAGCACCCCAAGAACAGCAATGATGTATGCACTGCCACTGCACATGTTAGCGTTGTAAATTTGTAAATATGAATAATCAACCACTGCAAGGATTTTTCCTTGGCAGGTTTGTGTGTGTTTGTTTTCTTTTGCAGAAACCACAATGTAATCAAAGGTGACCAATAAACCATGAGGCCTCTTTACCACCAGCAGCATCTTCCTCATCTAAGCCATGGCAAAAATCACACACTAAAAAATTTCTGTTCTGTTTGTTTTGTCTTGTTATATATGTTTTGTGTTTGTTTGTTTGGTTTGTTTTAAGTTGTCACAGTTAAATACATATGAGTATCATACAGATGTAATAAAAGTAATTGGTAATAGCACCTCTAAAAATTGAATCGGTTTGTGGATCCCAGACCAGAACACTTCTATCCGGTCAGACTGGAAAGTTGTTCTGATATTTGAAACAGGGGCAGCAATTCATATAAAGTTTTAAATTCCATTTGATTAGCAAAATGATATTTATTAAAGGTTAAGTGTATTTTGTTTCTTCCCCCCTCCCCTTCTCTAAACTATCTTGTAAGATGTCAAAATGTTTTGTTTTTGGTTTGTTTTGGGGGGGGCGGGGGTTGTACTTCCCTTAAGGATTTAAATGCTATTTAGAATATCAGTATAACAAGATGTGTATAAAAACTGCGTTCAAAGTGATATTTTAATAAGCAAAGAGACAACTATACCATTGTAACTGTTCAAAGAAACCTTATTATGCTATTTTCTTTCTCTTCCACCCCCACAAAGTTTTTCTTTTTTAATTTCTTTTAACTGCCTAAGTTTTGTTTTAACTTCAAACCAGCTGAAGATGACACACCTCCTTTCTATACAGCTGGACAATGGTGTTCAAACAGTATAGTGACATCACCCTTGTGTAAGGTTGATGTCAAGGGGGGAATATGTAGCAAAACCCACAGTTTTTCTCTTTTTTTCCTCTTAAAATGCATTCCCTCCCCTTCACCAACCATTTCTGACTTGGTCTCTCCCTCTCTATTCCCTATAGATAAGTATAAGTAAGCTAAGATGTAGGATAAACTTTAACATTTTATTTTGGGTAGTAAGTTTTATTTCTCTCCCCTCTACAAATAAGTGCCCTGCTACTTTGATATACATACCCACTGTTTAGTAAGTGATAATTATGTTTGCATTTTCTGGTCTAATTTTTTTGGTCTGTATAGTGTGGGTAGGTGCTTGAATTGGTGATAGGTGTGTATTTCCCTAGGCTGGTGATTTTGGATGTGTATGTGCCTGAATTGGTAGTGTGTGTGTGCACACCTGGTGGGGGTGCATGCACCTAGAGTGTGTGTATGTATCAAATTGATTTTTAAGTGGGTGCATGTGCAATTGTACACCATGCCCTCCTGTCTAACAGCACAATACTGAGATCCTGAGAGTTGGCCTAACCCCACAGGGCAACACTTTCTGTCTGTGTCTGTCAGCCCATAGGGATGGGGGACATGGAAACAGATCCCCAGCCTCTGCTAGCCAGGGCCTACACAGCACATGGGTGGAGGAAAAGCTCCTGTGGCAGACTGTGGCAACACTCTCCCCTCCCCCTTCCCAGCTGCTGATTGCTTCAGTGGCTGCCACAGGAGGGAGGGAGAAGAAGTCCTCCCAGGCAGGTGCCTGCACTTGCACCTCAGCATGGGGGAACCAGGGAGCCCCTGCCTTGTGGGGCTTCCCCCCACCCCAGCTCAGGGTCCCCCAGCCAAGGGCAGCCCCAGGACCTGAGGACAATCTTCCTCTCCTGAACCTTGCCTTAGAACTTCATCTTAGCCCATGCTGGTTTCACAGCTTCTGGAAGCAGAGGGCAATTCTCTTGCTCCTCCACAGCTGGTTTTGGCTTATTTGTTGTGAGTCTGAGGCAAAAGTAATGCAGAGGAGGAGAGGAATTTCCCTCTGCTACCTGGGCAATCCCTGAGACTCCAGCAGCTAAGACAAATGTGTGGGGTTGGAAAGATTTCCCCTCAGCTTCTGGGGCTTCTTGGGACCAGGGGACCTTTGGTTGGGGTTGGGAGAAGCCCCCCAATGTGGGGGATCCCCAGTGTCCCCATGCTGGGCTTCACAGGCAGGCACCCAGCTCAGAGGACTCTCCCTCACTCCTGTGGCAGCAGCTGAAGAAATCAGCAGCTGAGAAGTGGGGTGGGGGGAGGCAGAATTAGCTCCCCAGGTCTGCCTAGGCTGAGGAACCCAGACTGAAGGAATCTCCTGAGGGGAAAGCTCCCCCACAATGGACCAGTGACTCCTGAACCTCCTGTGTGGGGACATCAGGTGTTTAGGGACACTTGGCTGGGCTGGCAATGGCCAGCAGGCTGGGAGATGTGCTCTAACACCCCCTGCCAACTGATCTGGGTGAAGACAGGCCTCCCCCTGCCTTTCCCAATTGAAAAACTGAATTTCAGTTCAGGTAGTTATTGGTTAAACCTACACAGCTTAGAGGAAGCTGCCTAGTTTGGATTGATTCTGTGACAGGTTTTTTCACTGTCTGTACTTAAGTGTCTTTTTGACTGTCTATACCAGGCTTTTTGACTGTATGTACCATGGACAACACCTTGCAGGATTGATTTTTCAGTACCCATTTTTCACCATCAATGTTAGCAACACTGAACACTAGTGTACTCAGGTCTCATATAAGCATATTGCAATAGTAAATGGCAAATGCTCCCAATCCCTTTCCACACCCTCTCTTTTAACTTTATGAACACCCTTTTAAAAGAAAAAAAAGAGGAAAACATATTTGCTGGTGTAGCAAATTGGACAGTGTAGCACACACGTGTGTGGGCATTCTCAACCTTGTTTTTCTGGTTAATGGCTTATTCTAGATTTCTACACTTCTAGACCTTAAAGCAAAAACTCCACTGAAAGGCCTAGGGGGTAGAAAGGGGGAACACAGGTGAGGATGACCAGCATCTTACAGCTTTTGCTATTACCTGGTCTTTAAGGTGGGATTAACAGGCCAGCAATACATGTGGAAAGTGGACTTCATGTAGAGAAAGACCAGTGCTGTAGTTACTGTTTTTAAATGAAAGTGTAGGAGGCAGTAGAAAATAACACAAATTACAGGGAGAAACTAAACTTGTGTGATCTGTATTTCTTCCATTCTAGACTTGCAATTTTCTGCTGGCCGTAACAATTTTTTGTGTGTGGTGTTTTAAATAAAAGGACCTGTACAAATCAGACATGTAAGATGGTAAAGAGTGTTCATCATGAATAAAAAGCACTGTACTCTGTAAAATGTATAAGCATGACACAATATTTAAATACTTTAAATGTACTTCCTAAGTTTCTCTATTTCTGTGCAAGTGATTATGAAAGATAATTTTTAACCACGAAAATTTTTAGTGGTTCCAATTTCAGCAGGATCATCAATAAGATAATTGTGGACAAGTCTTATTACAATTCTGTACTCCAGATTGACCCATGTATTTGAGAGCAGGTAAGCAATGATCCACTGATTTTTTTTTTAAATACTATTATTTCCAGAAGGACATGGCTTAGATTTTGCTCTTCTGCTGATGTCCTGGAGAAAAAAAAATGAGCATGTGATTCTGGGGTTTAGAGGATACTAATTAATGGAAAATGAAGGTCAAAGTATCAGGTTCTACAGGAAGATGTGGAAACTGCATGGAAACTGCACTATGGGGAAAGAACTTAACATGAAATATGTCTTTAAGATGAACTGGATCTATTAGCTCAGAACTCCCTTCTGTGATAACTGCTACCTTCTAAGTGAAGACAATTTTAATTAAAATATCACCTTAGAAATTTTATGTTTCCCTTCAAATCCTCCAGAATTGCTTATCACAACATCCCAGAATGCTTTCTGCTGCTTTGGAATTGCCATAGTGGAGGTGGAGTTTTGTCACTGGGGGTGTAGGGAACCTGAAGGAAAGGAAGGTTTTAAAGAGATGGGTTGGAGTCTGCTGTCATTTACACAGATGTAAATCAACAGAAATCCCATTGCCAGTGGAGTTACATTAGTCTAAAACCAACAAGAGATTATAATAGGCCTTGGAATCACATGTGACTGTCTCCTTCTATCCAAATGGAGCATTTTAGCACCTAGTACTGGCATCACTGGAACAGCATTGTGCCATGGCACATTGGGGTGCCATCAGTCACATCCAGGTGTGCCGCAGAATCTTGGGGGAGGGGCATGGCTCCTAGGGGGCATGGCTCCAGGCAGTGATTTCACTGCCTCCCCATGCCATCACCATGCCCTGGTCAGTCCAACCCTCCCCGTGCTCAATATTTGGCCTCTCACCCCCCACCCCCAGCTTGGCGTTTGGCTGCTTACCACCCCTCGTCCCCATTCCTGTGTTCAGTTCATGTGCCACGGGGTGGAGAAAGCTGGGTAAGTGTGCTGTAGGGCAGAAAAGGTTGGAAAATGCTGCACTGGAACCTTGAAGCTGACTTTGCAGCTCACCTTCCAACAGCTAAGCATTATAACAAAAGTACTTGAGAGTAAGCTAAGCAAAAAACTTTAAAGCAGACATAAATAAATGTTTCTGACTTAAAACTAGTGGAGGGTGGCAGAAGACTATTTATATACTAAACAGGTACAGAACAAGTAGTGTCAGTGGAAGCTATGTCCGTTTGTGCTGCCCTGCCAATATGTCTGATGCTTAATCTGGAGAGATTATATCACTGGTGAGAGTGCAATTCAGACATGATGGCCCATTCAAGTCTTTAATCCCTTTGCTTAAATTTCCAGTACATAAAATATCCTGAGGGTGATTAGGATTATAGACATCTGTCCACTGGGGCCCTGAAATCTTTTGACATAGGCCACCAAAGGTAAATTGGGCTGCTGTTGAATTGTCCTGTTAGCAAACCTGACAGGGAAGATACAGGCAAATTAGCAACAGATTAAGGTCAAATGTTGCTTGGACCCACCATGTATTTGCAATCCCCTTCCTGTGGCTTCTGACATGAGCAAAAGAGGTCCATCAGTTGCTCAGTGCAACCTATTTTGTGGACAGAACCTGCTGCTCAAATGATTTTGGATTTGATGAACTAATAAATTCAAAGTTTTCTTCAAATGTGGGGCCTGGATCCAAGAGCTCCAGGGACCCTGCCATAAATTGAAAAGAATTTCTTACCTATCACCTGATGAGTCTAGCTACCAGGGAAACATTTATAACTGTGTAAGATTATACATGCTTGCCAGAGGAAGGTAAAGGAGGAAACAGTATCAGCACTGCTAAGAAAGCGAAGCAGTATTTTAAAAAAATGTAAATGGTGTGGTTTAAAAAAAAGCATATCCTGTCCACACTATAGCTTCATATATTGCTATTGCTGATAGAGGTGCACTGATACATTGAGCCCATATTGGATCAGCACTGATGTAAGGCAAATTGACAGTATTGGCAATTGGCTTTTTTTAGCTGATGCAGCTGATAATGTTGCTGATAAATGCCCTGTGCATACATGCAGCTGCAGTACAGCACACAGGTGGCCAGGAGTGCAGCCTGGCAGCATGGAGAGCAATCCCTAGCTGGTAAATCTATTGTGAGGGAAGGGGTGAGGGGGAAGGAAGGGGCATGGTAGAGGCAGATTGAGGCCCCCCCACAGTGAGTGGAGTGGGGCTGGGGTGGCACTGGGAGGGGGGTGGGGGGAACTACACTGAATTTTGGACTGGCTGCAGCCCCCCCTTGACCCCTCCTAGCACCACTGCTGCCTGCCCCAAGCACAGCCCAGATCAACCCAGCCACTGGGAAGAGCCTGGCACCACCCCAGCCCTCAACAGCAGCCTGCCCTCACCCTGCATGCACAAGGAGGGGGGTATATGCCCCTATGCCCTCCCAAGGTGTATGCAGTGGAAGGAGCTGCCAAACCCTCCCTGCACCCCCCCAAATGAGCCACTTATGGCAAAGCTATCATGCGTGGATGACCTCTACCTGACTCAAGAAGTCTACAAGGCAACGAGAGGTAAAGCGCTGCTTGACCTAGTACTGGCTACTGGGGATGACCTAATCAGCGACCAAGTGATCGATAGGAAGCTGGCTGACAGCGACCATGAGCTGATCACCTTCAGCATCTGCCGTAAAGCTGGCAAGTCAGTCAGCAACACTTAAGTCCTTGACTTCAGGAAAGCTGACTTTGACAAGCTCAGGAGGCTTGTCAGTGAGGCCTTAAGGGACCATGACCCCAGGGGAAGGGGAGTCCAGGAAGAGTGGTTGGTCCTCAAGGGAGAAATCCTCAATGCACAAGCTAATTCTATTCCATCTCACAGGAAAGGCAGTAAGAGGGCACAGAACCCTCCCTTCCTCCCCGGATCTCCAGTGGTCTAGCAGACCTCCTGAAGCTAAAAAGAAAGGCCTAAAAAGGATGAAAGATGGAAATAACCTCCAAGGATGAATATTCTGCACTGGCCCGGTCCTGCAGGGAGCAAACCAGGAAAGCCAAAGCTGAAACTGAACTCCAAATAGCTTTCAGCATCAAGGACAATAAAAAGTCCTTTTTCAGATATGAGGAAAAGCAAGGGCAACCAACATGGGTTCATCAGTGGCAGGTCTTGTCAGACCAACCTGGTGGCCTTTTACGATCAGGTCACCAAATCATTAGACGCAGGGGTTGCTGTGGATGTAGTCTTTTTGGACTTCCGGAAGGCTTTCGACACTGTCTCTCACCCTGTCCTCATCAAAAAGCTGGGAGACTGTGGTGTCGATGCCCACACGGTCAAATGGGTCGCCAACTGGTTGGAGGGCCGCACCCAGAGGGTGGTAGTGGATGGGTTCTTCTCAACCTGGAAGGATGTGGGCAGTGGGGTTCCGCAGGGCTCGGTCCTCGGGCCCGCACTGTTCAACATCTTCATCAGTGACTTGGATGAGGGGGTAGAAAGCACCCTGTTCAAGTTTGCTGATGACACTAAGATGTGGGGGGATGTGGGTGCACTAGAAGGGTGCAATAGGCTACAAGCTGACCTTGACAGGTTGCAACGGTGGGCGGATGAGAATAGGATGGGGTTTAACACTGAGAAGTGCAAGGTGTTGCACATGGGGAGGAAGAACCGGCACCACACTTACAGGTTGGGGAACTCCCCTCTTGCCAGCACGGAGACGGAAAAGGATCTTGGAGTCGTCATTGACTCCACGATGAACATGGGCCGGCAGTGTGGGGAGGCAGTCAAGAAGGCCAACTGTACCCTGTCATGCATCCACAGATGCATCTCGAGCAGGTCCAGGGAGGTGATCCTCCCCCTCTATGCGGCACTGGTCAGGCCGCAGCTGGAGTACTGCGTCCAGTTCTGGGCGCCACACTTCAAGAGGGACGTGGACAATATGGAAAGAGTTCAGAGGAGGGCCACTCGTATGATCAGGGGTCAGCAGGGCAGGCCTTATGAGGAGAGGCTACGGGACCTGAACCTGTTTAGCCTCCACAAGAGAAGGTTAAGGGGGGATCTTGTGGCCTGCTACAAACTGGTCAGGGGGGATCAGCAGGTATTGGGGGAGTCCCTGTTCCCCCGTGCGCTGCCAGGAGTGACCAGGAATAACGGTCACAAACTGGCGGAGGGTAAGTTTACATTAGATATTAGGAGGCGCTACTTCACAGTCAGGGCGGCTAGGGCCTAGAACCAGCTTCCAGGGGAAGTGGTGCAGGCTCCTAGCCTGGGGATTTTTAAAAGGAAGTTAGATGAGCACCTTGCCAGGGTCATCTGACCCCGGTGCTCTTTCCTGCTAAGGCAGGGGGTCGGACTAGATGATCTACCTAGGTCCCTTCCGACTCTAGCTACTATGAAACTATGAAACTAAGGGCAACATTAGACCCCTGCTGAACCAGATGAAACAACTGACAAGTGATGCCCAGGAAAAAGCCAACCTATTAAATGGGTACTTTGTGTCGGGCTTTCCTCAATCCCATGGGATGCCCATGCCCGCTACAGGACAGGGAGGTCCCAGTGAGGGAGATCCCTTGCCCTCCATCAACGCTGACCTCATAAAGGAACACCTTGAGAAGCTGGATACCTTCAAGTCAGCTGGCCCTGACAACCTGCACCGCAGGGTACTCAAGGAGCTGGCGAGCGTCATAGCCCAGCCCCTGGCACGGATCTTTGAAAACTCCTGGTGCTCTGGTGTAGTGCCCGAAGACTGGAAGACGGCCAATGTGGTGCTGATCTTCAAGAAAGGGAAGAGAGTGGATCCAGAAGAAAGAGATTTGGGGGACATCATTGACCACAAGATGAACATGAGCCTGCAATACAATCCTGCAGCTAGTAAAGTGACCAAAACGCTGGCTTGCATCCATAGATGCTTCTCAAGCAAATCCCGGGATGCCATTCTCCCATTGTACTTGGCCTTTGTGAGGCCACAGCTGGAGTACTGTGTCCAGTTTTGGGCCTCACAACTCAAAAAGGATGTGGAGAAGCTTGAGAGAGTCGAGAGAAGAGCCACACATATGATCTGAGGTCAGGAAAACAGACCTTACTACGACAGGCTGAGATCCATGAGGCTCTTTAGTCTGGAAAAGCACAAGCTCAGGGGTGATCTGATGGCCACCTATAAGTTTATCAGGGGTGACCATCAGTGTCTGGGGGAATGTTTGTTCATCAGATCGCCCCCAGGGATGATGAGGTCGAATGGTTATAAAGTACTGCAAGACCATTTCAGACTGGACATGAGGAAGAATTTCTTTACTGTCTGAGCACCCAAGGTCTGGAATAGCCTGCCATCAGAGGTAGTTCAAGCACCTACATTGAACACCTTCAAGAGTAAATTGGATGCTTATCTTGCTGGGATCTATGACCCCGGCTGACTTCCTGCCCTTCATGCAGGGGGCTGGACTTGATGATCTTCCGAGGCCCCTCCCAGCCTTAATGTCTATGAAATCTATGAATCCTGTGCTCCACCCCAGTTGTGCAGCTCCTGTCCCTGCCTCTGCCCCAGCCCAGCCCCACTACCCGGGGTCTCTATCTGCCCCCCCCACACACACCCCTTCCCTCCCCCTCACTCCTTCTCCCACCACAGACTTACCAGCCAAATGCTGCTCTCCAAGATGCCCTGCTGCATATCGCCAATTGGATTGGCATTGGCTGATACAGTTCCTTAAAAATTGATCATCAGTATTGGTCCAAAAATCTCTGTCAGTGCACTCCTAATTGCTGATTGAACTGAATAAGTGGAGATTTTTTTTCCAGTTTACACACTTCTGAGGTCCTTTTTACTAATAACTTTATCAGCATCCACTTTGGTTATGTGAGGCCTGGTATTATGATATCTCTTACAGTAATTGTAAGCCATCTCAGCTTTAAAACAAGCATGCTTTTTGTTTATATGTGTTAAATAAAAAATATATAGTAGAAATCAGCCATATTGAGTGAAATGACATGGTATACTGCACCACACTTAGTCTGAAAGTTGGATCCATTACAGACTGTAGCAAAAACCCCAGTTTTTCTTTTTTTAAATTTATTTTAAAATGCATTCCTTCCCCTTCCCCAACCATTTCTGACTTTTTCTTTCCATCTCTATTCCCTATAGACAAGTATAAGTGAGCTCAAACTTAGGATCAGCTTTAACATTTTTAATTGGGAAGCAAGTTTTTGGTTTTGGATATCCAGTGTTTTATATTGCATAATTATTAGGTTTGTATTGTTTTTTACTGTTGTATATTGTTGTATTGATTTTCATTGTTTCATATGGATATTGTATAGTTAGGCCTGTATTTGTAAGTGAACCAAAGTAATGTCAAGTTTCCATTTTGTATGTCAAGCTTCCATCTTGTGTCCTCTGCTCGGGCATCCCCTTGTGTTGCAACTGTATGATTCATTGTACCCCTCCCATGTAAATTGGTTCCCAGATGAATGAGAATGATTTGGAATGATTGAAATACAATGGTAGCAGGCCTCTACTGAATGTCCTGTAACAACTGGGCCATCACCTCTCATTGATTCATCCAGGAACCATGGACCTCACCCAGTAACAGAGACAAGAACCCAGCATTTGAAAGACAAAAGACCCTGCAGAACCAGCAACACTACCATTGTACCCCACCATTACAGACACCCGAACCTCCACATCCCTGCATGGAGAACACACGCTCAGTATGCCAGGGGCTGACCCTTGCCTGGGCATGTGTCCTGTTACTAGGATCACACAAGGTCTGCCCCTATAAAAAGGGACAGTGAAGACAACCCAGTAGGATGTCCTCTCCATCTGGACCAGCACCATGCCACACCACCTATCCACCCAGAGGCCCTGCCAGCAACCCCCCTCTGGACAACACCTACTGGACAAGGATACTTTCCAGCCTGGATAGGTAGCTATCTCCCCCCACCCCTTCCTCAACTGAGGACTTGGACTCTCCTTCTCTTCCCTACCTGGACTCCAACCCTTCCACTGAATCTCTTTCTCCTGCTGCCATTGTGAGTGCTTGTGTGTGTGTGTGTGTGTGTGTGTGTGTGTGAACCAATGGGGCTGTGTAGCGTGTTGTCTGTGTAATAAAACCACTGTCATTTGCAACCCCAAGTTAAGTCATGTTTTCCTGAATCCCAGTCCCTTTCCTATCTTAAATTCCAGCCTCATTCTCTCTAGCTCTCTCAGCTCCAACCCCCTCTCTCCACTAGTTTCTTATGTCCTCCCAATTCCATCTCCCCTTTTCTGCTACCTCTCAGCCTCTCCTTGCTTTCCTGCTCTCCCTGCTGCCTTTCAGCCTCCTGTGCCATTTACTGCCTTCTCCCTGTGACTTTCTGTTGCCTTTCTCTGCTTTCCTGCTGCCCTACTACCTTTCAGTCTCTTCTGCCAGTTTTTCTGTTATTTTCTGCTCTCCCCCTGCTCCTAATGCTTTTTCCCTGTGCCTTTCTGCTGCCTTTCTCTGCTTTCCCACTGCCCTTCTACCTTTCAGTCTCTCCTGCCACTTTTTCTGTGATCTTCTGCTGTCTGTCTCTCAGTTTGCAGGCTTCCCCTGCACCTTCTGTAGTCATTCCCACCCCCCCCCCCCGCCAGCTCCTCATGGCTGTCCTGCAGTTTTCTCCGGCAGCTGGAGCTTTTCTCCAGCTCCCAACATCTACTGACACTCCCTGCAGCTTCTCTAGCTACCCCAGAGCCATCCTTTGGCTCCCTATACCCAGAACCCCCTCTTTAACACCCACACTTTGTCTTAGTCCCATTTTCCCTCTCCCCACCTACCTTTTCACCTCCCCTGTAGCTCTGGCTCCAGTCCTAACAAAACAAACAAAAAAACCCCCAACAACCACACAGTTGTATGTAAGAAATTGCCAAACCCCCCCCCAAAAAAAAAACCAAAGAAAAAGGAAAAGAAACCAAAACCAAAAATTTCATCAGATGGAAATGACATTGGATCTCTACCATTTTGTTGGAGATTTACAGTGGCTGCCTTGGGATGAAAAACTTTTTAGCTTTTTAGATAATGATATATAAGTATAACCATAAAATATTAGAGAATGTAACTTATTTTTCAGGGGCTAGAGTACTGGATATACAAAAATTCTGAGTTTTTCTCTAACCCTAGTATCAGATCAGTGACCTTGGTCAAGTCAGAAAGGCCCAGAATTTCCAAAGTGCTCACTACTGAGGTGCCCAACTGGGGACACTAAGGATCTGACTTACAAATGCTGAGTACCCAGAATGTTCATAGACATAAGTAGGGATTTTATATACTAAGCACTCATCAAAAGCAGATCCTGGCCTTTTCAAATTGGGCACAAAAATAAACATAGCTAAAATTACACTACTTAAAAAAATAGGCTTTAACGTCTCTCTGGTTTTGTTTTTCCCATCTCTGAAAGGGGTATAAATAATTAGCCTAGCATGGTGAAATTTAACTCAGTAATAGCATTTCTACATATACGTTTTTCTGGTCCAATTGTAACAGCCAAAACCAGGGGGATTAGTAAGCAATAAATATATGCTTCTTGGAGGCACTTGGTATTTTGGCCAAACAGGCAATATTAAGTAATATAAAGCTTGTAAGTTCATAACCCACAAATGTAACTTGTCTATCATAAGTTTAACCAAAATGATAAAACTAACTGTTTGTATTGATTGTAGAACTGACTGGGCCCCAAAGGCGAAGATGTAGCTGCAAGATTAGCTGACCTAAAGGTTTTTGCTCAGGGTTCAGCCTTGACAATAAAATCTGGATCCAACTGCCTGGAACACCCAACACATTCCAAGAAAGCACGTCCCAAGAAAGCATAATCATAGAAACCTAAAAGGGTTGGGTTTAGGCCGAGTAATGATCATTTCAAACTTAAAGATGCTACATTGTAATTTGCTTATTGGATAAACCCGGGTCTGGGTAGTAATCTTTTATGGCAATTTTTAACACCTTTCAATCCCATAGGGTAACAGCTATAGGGCAAGATTGTGAGTGGCTCTAAAGCCAACAGATTAGCATAAGACTAGGTATAAAAAGCACATGGGTCAGGTGACCAGCAGGAAGGAGGGAACAGAACGGCTATTGCTGTTCCAGCCCAGACTCTGGACTCCTGGTGTTTGTGAGGATTGGGTCCTGATCAAGGGACCTTCCCAGTAATCCCTCCAACAGCGTCGACTGGGGATACCTGACTTTGCTGGAATTACTTGGGTGCACTTGGCATCAAGGGACTATCAATAAGTTGCCAACCCATGTCTGTCTATCTGTTGTTTTGAACAGCCCAGTGGCTGATACCCTCACAGTGCCCAGTTGGCCTGCAACAGAATTGATCCATCTATCTGTTGTTATTATGTGTTGTTATTATTTACTATTAGCTCTTTAATACTGCATTATCTGCTTATCGCATTTATCTTTTTTGTTAACCATTGTGTGTGTAAGCTATAATAAATTTGCCTTTGCTTCACTCCCAACTTTACCTCCTTGATCTGAAACTGAACCGAACAGCCCAGTGGCTGATACCCTTGCAGCGCCCAGTTGGCCTGCGATAGAATTGATACTCTCACAGTACCCAGCTGGCCTGTGACATCTGATGCACCAGAAATCCAGCACAGAAGCTGATGCACTTGGCGCTGCATCACATGTATAAACAGTGAAATGCACATCCGTGCTAAGACAATGGCGGCGGTGCACTTTTTAACGAACACCTTCAATCAATTTTAGTTCAAAAGTGCACCACTGCCATTTTCTCAGCGCTGACATGCATTTCACCATCTATACAAATGCATGTGCCATAGTGACAGGCACTTTTAAAAGCAACTGGTGCTGCGACACAAGCATGTGTACTAATGCCCTAACATTCTTAGGTGCTTCACAATCCTAGTAACTTACCAACTAAAAGTCCTGTTCTCAACAATGATATGGTAATACATCTGCTTTGCAAGGGCATCTGTGGTTAAATTAATTTAAATATGTAGCTGCAATTAAAGGTCTACAAAATATACTTTATTTTCAGAATTTCATAGTGAAATTTTTCCATTTTCCTAGGATTTTGTATCCTCTTGGAACAGGCTTTATTTGCTGTGCTTATTGAATAGATTTTTACATCAAAATGATTTTTTAAACACTTTTTTCACAAAATTCTCTTTGCTTGAATGCTGTTATGTTTACTGTGATATGACCTGTTTTTGCTCAAAGAATTTTATTACATTAGTGAAACTTCACAGTGTGTAATGAACTCAAAATAGGCCCATTTGGGGATAAACAATATATTCTTAAAAGTATGCAATATATGCACAACAAAATGCAAATATTGTTTACAATATTCAGCATCTAAGTATAGCAGCTCACTTTCTAAATGTTAACAAAAGTGGGCAATCAGAAGCTGTATGCAAAAATGTCTTATCAACTTCTGTACTGGTCTCCTATACTTTTGCAGTGTGTAGCAAATATTGCCACTGTTCGGTAAAAGAGTCAGCTTTAACATTAGACATAAAAATACAACCTTTTAAATAACATACTGTTTTCAAATCCAGATCACACTGACATGTTCAGGATGACATTTGTTTCCTACTCGTAAGACTTTCAGAGTGGGCTTTGAACCAAAGAAAGGCAGGTTCTTCTGAGAAAGAAAACCAACCACCAAAACTACATACATCTGTTATAATTCCACTGAGATAGAAAAAGTTACAGAGATGAATTTGGACCAAAATGTTCATTTGCATGAACATATCAATAGGCAGTTATAGATAGGTACATTTACATTTTGCCTAAATAAGCAGTGCTTTATGAGAAATTTAAACCCTCAGTTGCTTTAAACCTTGGATCATTGTTGAGTCTGCTTCTTTCTCTCATTCCTCACAAATGTACTGAGTTCATATATATTCTGATCCCTTGGTCCTCCTCCTCTAGCCTCCTTTTCTCCTTCCAACAATAAAAGTTTTTTCACTAGTGCCTTCCGTCCAATTCACCAAGATCCTGCACTGACAAGTGAAGTACCTCTTTCCCTATTTGATTCCACTTGTTAATCAGCATTGTCTCCTATTTGCAGATAGTCCTGAGTTTCCCAGTAGTGGCCTTGGGGAGGGTAAACCAGGCAACTGCCCGGGGTTCCACACTTCCAGGGGCCCCAAAATTTTGAACCTAGAATGAACCTAGAATATAGCTCAATGTTAAAAAACTCTTTCTTTGTATTATCAATACTGTATTAAGATACTTTCATTGCAGTTTCATGGATAGGGCAAAGTGAAATTGAAAATGTCCATCTTGCTTATAGGTCATCAAAATTAAGCCTCTAAGGGCCCCAAGTGACTCCCTTGCTCAGGACCCCAGCACCCCTAAGGCCACTACTGCTAAAGTTCTTGTTTATACCCATATTCAAGTAGAACTTTGGATATTTTTCTGGTAATATCTAACACAGAAATAGCAAGGTTTAAAAGCATGAGAGTCATGTTAAGAATGGTTTTAAAAGGTTGTATTTATATATTTTGCTGTTTCTGAAAAAATTTCAGTTCCATGAGAGGTTAGAGGTATTAAACTTTTATTTGCAATAAGCAGAAACAATTTTTCCTGCAGCTGGCATGAGAAGGATTTGATTATATTTTCCAGTTCTTGAGAGAATTCTGGTGTGGGATCTTCCCCAAGTTCTTTATAGTATGTGGTGTTAGAGAGGTGTCTATTGGCTTCTTTGTTGTAATCTTGATGGTTGAGGGTGACTGTAGCTCCACCTTTGTCTGCTACTTGATTATGATGTTATTGTTGAGTCTTAGGGACCATAGGACTTTTCCCTATGTAGCTGTCTGACTCCTTCCACAAGGGTGAAATTGTCACAATAGTTTTGTCCCTTTACATTTCTGAAAGGGTATATCTTGCCTGGGCTGAAAATCTGCATTGCTAAATTTTCAACAGCAATAGATATTAGACAAAACTGAATGATGACAATAAAAGTTTATTTTGAAACCAACAAGGCATGTTTTTTCTTTAGCACAGTTACACTAGAAGTGGAGCCCACAGAAAGGAGTAAACCAGATTAGAAGGCAGGTAAGGGAAAAATATCTCTGGCCTCCTATTTAACATGTTTTGAATGTACAAGGTTTAAGGCATATTGCAATTATTCTAATTAGGTCAATGTGTTTTTGTGAAAAGTGGTAAATAGAAATTCCCTAATTACTTTCCTCACAGCTTATGTCCCACCATTGTGAGGGCTGTTTATTTAAGCCTATTTTTTACTTTCGGTCCTTTAGCCAGTTACCAATCCACAGGTGGACATTGCCTCTAATTTCATGACAGCCCAAGTTCATTAAGACCAGTTTGGGACTTCATCAAAAATTTTTTGAAAGTTCAAATACCTAGCTACAAGTACAGTTTTGCTGACATAACTGCTGCTACATTAGGGACTTTTGCTGTACAGCTATGTCAGGCAGGATCACACCTTTTTACCTCTTTGACTGATAGGAGACAGAAGCAAGGGAAGACCTGACCTCAAGCTTCAATAATATCAGGCCAGTAGATTTGGATCAATCACTAACATACATCTGTGCTGAAAACTATTAACAGCCAAGGTAGCAAGCAAAAATATAAGCCTGGTCAGGTGAAATTTCAGTTGACTTTTGATTGTGAGGCACTAACCAAACTAGGCTTGTTACCAGAGTTCTATCAAATGCTGGGATTACATACATAAAGAGTAGTATCAGTATGATGCAAGTATAATGATTACGTCTTTTAATGGGTTATCCTCAGTAAAATCCAGGTTAGATTTTGTTAAAGCAAGACATCTTTGATTCTGTATTTTACTGAACTTTCTGCATTGAAGTCCAGCATTATGTATTTTATTTTAAAGGAAATTAACTCACAGATCAAAATTAGGACCTATGTAGCTGACATGAGAGTGGGAACAAGTCTGAAATACTCACCAAGTTATTATGAAACTGCTATGGGCTAAAGAAAGTGACAGTGTTGCTTATGAGTGTTCTGTTCTCACAAAACAGCAGAGTTGAGGACACACACTATTTTGCAGAACACAGCTATTAGTGAGTGTAAGGCAAACATAATAGCTACATGAACAGAAAATGAAGAGACATTAAGAGGCTTTATCATACAGTTAGCTGAGAGCCATTAAAATGGGGAAGTTTATCCTTTTGAATTGTTCCTTTTTTATGTAGAAAGGATTACACTTCCTATGATTTGGTGTTTCTTGAAGTGCTCACTGCTATATCAATAATGCCTTAGAGAAGACATGATTTAGACAGATCATGCAAGGACAGACCCAAAGAAGGTTAAAAGCACCTGTATTTTTTTCAGAATCACTTAGCATCTCTCTGCTGTGACCCTTTCTGTAACTTCTATCTACTCAAGTGTATGATAAATATTAGGATTATGATGTTTTGGAAGAATTCCAGTTTAAGGAAGAACTATGTATTCCAGTTAATTTTACCAATCATCTCACTTCAACATGTACAATATGGTTGGGATGCCAGATGTCTGGCTTAAATCTATCCTTGGTTGGAAAAACAGTTTCTTCCCCTCATGCAGTTAAAAAACTGAGATCTTTAGTTTTCATTTATATTTTCTTAAGATAGCTGCCCCTGAAATAGGTATAGTGGTGTAAGAAAAAAACTCTTTTGTAAACTCATCTTCAGTGTCAATCTATTCATGGTATTTTCTAGGTGCATTCCTATTGCAGTGACTCCCTCCTAGCTGTCATGAAAAAAACTTTACAAAAATAAAGGTTTACCTTTAGATAAGAGGGTACTCCCAGAGTCATAATAAATAATATGTAAGGTGGTTGGTTAAACTGACATGTACAGATATGTCTCATATCCTTTCAGAGAACAAGTCTATAAATTCTATGATTAGGGTGGTTTTAGGTATGAGGCCTAATTCTTTCTGATTCAGAGAAATTGGATTACACCTACCTCATCCCTCTCCAAAGTAGTATATGCCATGAAAAAAGTATTAACCTTAAGTAAAATACAGTAGAATATATCTCCTCCTTCTACTTCCCAGAGGCTGTAAAGGATGCTTCCTACTTCGCTATCTTTTATTTCTTGTCAGCTCCACTTACGAAAGACTTTATCATTTCTTCTGCTTTAACTTAGTGACAAGCCTTACTGGGTTCCTTCTTACCTTGCCTACAACACCTGAATTCTCTTTCATCTACATTGGTCCTTGATGCACTGTCTCTTGCTGGCTCTTTGTGCAAGATATACAGTGAAGTTCCAATGCAGTCCATGAAAGGCAGAGAACAGACATTAGGTCAGGCATGACTTCAGCAAGGACTCTAGAATATGATTCCTCTCTCCCATCAATTATATTGAAACTGAGGTCTCATTTGGAGACAAAACACAATTTTGATATTGTAAAACCACTTTAGCAGTAGCCTTTGTTATCAATATTAATATGGCCTGGCAAATGCATGTGATAAGTAATATACACAATCCCTAGGTGCTATAATTACTGGAGGTTGGGAAAGGGTAGGAAATAGAGAAGCCTGGGAGAGACATACAGCATGTACAGAAGTTACTTTTTTCACCATCTAAAGCACTTTATTGTCATGACTTTACAGAAGTTCGTGGCTTTACAATACTTTAAAAATGGTTACAGCACCTTAAATTAACTCTTGTTAAATGAAGTATTAAATTTGAAGGGCTGTATTTTACAGTACTTTGGGCACTGACAGATGTATGGTTTTACATAAAGGAGCCTGCCTAAAGCTGAGGAACTGCTTCTCCCCCCAGCTCCATCCGCGCTTCACCCCCTCACCCCCCCAACTCCAGGGCTGTGTGTAGGAAGGGAGAGAGGAGGGAAAAGGGGAGGGGGAGTGAGCTGCTGGCTGGGATTTTCTGGGCCTGAGTTGGAGAGGAGGGGTGAGGGGGCCATGAGATGAGAGGGTGCCAATCCACTTGCTCCCACTCCAGCTTAGGTCCCAGGCATGAGGCTGGGCTGTATCAACCCAGATCTGATTGCACCAAAAATTAATCCTAGGGAGCTTTAATACATGTGCTGTGGGAGTGTGTGTGGGGGGGGAGGCACTTTAATTAGAGCAGCTGCAAGAGCCACTCTACTTAAAGCACCCAAAGCAACCCTGTGCTGAAAAATGGCAGTGGGGGTAGTTTGGCAATGGGGGTGGTTTCACATAAGCTCATCCAATGTGCTTTAGTTAAAGCAGCCCCACCACCATTTCTCAGCATGGAGATGCTTATACATGAGATACTGGAGTCTGCAGGAGTTTGGTAATTACCAGCAGACTCAAGGAGACTAAATTAATCAAGTCTGCTCCACTGTTCTGTAATTACAGCACATTGGAGCAGCCTCACTGCTCATGTATAAGGGCCCACAAGGCACTCCAAAGTGTAACACTTTCATCTGAACCCTCATTTGATGAGGGTTGATTTGTCATGTGATCAGACACTTCAAAAGCACTCTGCAGCCTTGCACATGTGTCACAGCACAACTGTAGAGCACCTTCAGGGAGTCGATCACATGACAAACATAACTTCTGTCTGTGCCCTGTAACAACCTACAGTGCTTTAAATAACTTATATATGCTGGTCAAATTTCTAGTGATTCTGCCAGTATCCCATGGGCTTTGTGAGCCTAGTTAGTGCTATCGTAGCCTAGGAGCACTAGCCAAGCCTGCAAAAGGCCACAACAGACCCTGCTGAGATGACAGAGATTGTGCCAGATGGGACTGGGGAAGGTGGAAGTGGGGAAGAGAATCCCACTCCTGGATCCCAGAAGCATGGCTCACTCTGCAGCCAGAACTGGCTCTGTGCTGGGGCTCCCAGGCCCTGTGGAGTTCCTGCCACTTCAGAAAGCCAGTGAGTCCACAGCAGGTCTTAGTCAGGGCAGGCTTTAGACTGGGCAGTGCTGGAGGAAAGAAGGTTGGTTTTGCTCTGTGCAGTCCAGGTGGAAGGGGAGCATTGGTGCCGGCTCCATGCCATCCTGCCTAGCCAGGGACTCACCCCTTCCCTTCCCATCATGACACACTTGGAAAGGGCTACTGTGGTCCTAGATGAGTCAGGGAAGCATGGGGGCTCAGCATGTGTATGGGGTGGGGTGGGGAACAACTTATCAAACACTTATAAAAAAATGCGTAGTATGGGAAACAAGCAAGAGGAACTTACCCTCCTGCTAGCTGACACTAGCCCAGACATAGTGGGGCTCACTGAAACGTGGTGGGACTCAATGCATGACTGGGTGGTGAATATCAAGGGCTATAGGCTGTACAGGAGGAATAGGACAGGGAGGAAAGGTGGGGGCGTGGCTCTCTACATTAAGGAGGAATACACATCCTTGTCAATTAGCAAAGAATCAGAGAAGGGGCACTCTGAAATGCTCTGGGTGAGAATACAAGGCAGTCAAGGGGAAAGATATGTAACAGCAGGGGTCTACTACAGACCACTGAACCAAGGGTAAGAGCTAGACCAGGAATTCTTAAGTCAGCTCATGGAGGTAGTTAGGTCAAAGGACATGGTCATCATGGGTGACCTAAACCTTCCAGACATCTCCTGGGAAAAGCAGTCAGCCAGGTCTGACCACTTATGTAGGTTCCTAGTCAGAATGCAGGACCTCCATCTAACCCAGGAGGTGTACAGCCCCACCAGGGGAGATGCCTTGTTGGACCTGGTGCTGGCCACCAGCGATGACCTGGTGAGGGGGCTGCAGGTGCTCGACCACCTGGGCGACAGTGATCATTGCCTGCTGGAATTCACCATCCAGTGCAAGGTGGTAAAGGCCTACAGCAAGGCAGCAGCCCTACATTTCAGGAGGGTGGACTTCAATGAGCTAAGGAGAATAGTCGGGGAAGCACTGAGGTCCCAGAGGGAAGGGGAGTAAGGGGTCCAAGAAGAGTGGTCTCTTCTTAAGGAGACAATCCTCCAAGCCCAAAGGGAGGTAATCCCAACACAGATCAAAGGGAACAGGAGGGTGCAAAAGCCCCCATGGCTCACCAAAAGTATCCAGGAATGTCTCCTAGCTAAAAGGGAGGTGCACACCCAATGGAAGGGAGGGGCCATCACCAGGGAGGATTATACTGCGGTTACGCGGGGATGCAGGGGGGCAGTCAGGAAGGCCAAGGCAGAGAGGGAGCTGGGACTAGCTACCCAGATCAAAGACAACAAGAATTCCCTTTTTAAATACATAGGGGGCAAAAAGAAGGTTCTGGGTAACGTGGGGCCCCTGCAGGACACGCTAGGAAATTTCGTCGTCACACCAGACGACAAAGCCAACATATTTCATTATTTCTTTGTCTCCATTTTCCTGAGCAGGGATCGGAACAGTCACCTCCCCTTTGGGCCCCCCTTAGACCCTAGGGGAGCCACACCTAGGCCAAGAGTTAGTGAGAAACTAGTTAGGAAACTTCTGGAGGGACTGGATGTATTCAAATCAGCTGGTCCGGATGATCTGCACCCTAGAATACTGAGGGAATTAGCTGTGGTCATTGAAGGACCCCTAGCACGGCTTTATGAGCACTCATGGTGCTCTGGTGTGGAAGAGGGCCAATATGGTTCCCATCTTCAAAAAGGGGAGGAAGGAGGACCCAGGAAACTATAGGCCAGTTAGTCTTACCTCAATCCTGGGCAAGCTTTTTGAGAAAATTATTCTGGCACATGTCCAAGAGAGACCAGCAGGGGAGATTATGCTTAGGGGCAACCAACATGGGTTCATTAGAGGCAGGTCCTGTCAAACCAACCTGGTGGCCTTCTACGACCAGGTCACCAAATCCTTAGATGCAGGGGTAGCAGTGGACATAGTCTTCCTGGACTTTCGGAAGGCCTTCGACACTGTCTCTCACCCTGTTCTCATTAAAAAACTGGGGGACTGTGGTGTTGACACCTACACAGTCAAATGGGTCACCAACTGGCTGGAGGGCCGCACCCAGAGAGTGGTAGTGGATGGGTCATTTTTGACCTGGAGGGATGTGGGCAGTGGGGTTCCGCAGGGCTCGGTCCTTGGGCCCACACTGTTCAACATCTCCATCAGTGACGTGGACAAGGGGGTAAAAAGCACCCTGTTAAAATTTGCTGATGACACTAAGATGTGGGGGGATGTGGGCATGCTAGAAGGGAGGAATAGGCTGCAATCAGACCTGGACAAGTTACAGGGGTAGGCAAATGAGAACAGGATGGGACTCAACACTGACAAGTGCAAGGTGATGCACCTGGGGAGGAAGAACCAGCACCATACCTACAGGCTGGGGAACTCCCCTCTTGTCAGTACAGAGGCAGAAAAAGATCTTGGAGTCATCATTGACTCCAAGATGAACATGGGCCGGCAGTATGGGGATGCAGTCTGGAAGGCCAACCCTACCTTGTCATGCATCCACAGATCCATTTCAAGCAGATCCAAGAAGGTGATCCTCCCCCTGTATGCGGCACTGGTCAGGCCGCAGCTGGAATACTGCCTCCAGTTCTGGGCACTGCACTTCAAGAGGGAAGTGGACAATGTGGAGGGCCACTCGCATGATCAGGGGGCAGCAGGGTGGGCCCTATGAGGACAGGCTAACAGGACCTGAACCTATTCAGGCTCCACAAAAGATGGCTGAGGGGGGATCTAGTGTCCTGTTACAAACTAGTCAGAGGGGACCAGTAGGCACTGGGGGAGTCCCTGTTCCCCTAGGCACTACCAGGAGTCACTAGGAATAATGGTCACAAGCTGGCAGAGGGTAGATTTAGACTAGATATCAGGAGGCACTACTTCATTGTCAGGGCAGCTAGGATCTGGAACCAACTTCCAAGTGAAATGGTGCTGGCTCCTACCCTGGGGGTCTTTAAGAGGAGGCTAGATGAACATCTTGCTGGGGTCATTTGACCCCAGTATTCTTTCCTGCCATGGCAGGGGGTCGGACTTGATGATCTGCTCAGGTCCCTTCCGACCCTACAAAGTATGAAACTATGAAACCCACAGACCGGAGCCCCAAGCAGCCATGGCTGGGAGCCTGGCACAGCACCCAGAACCCAGTGTCTGGGCACTGCCTATGGGGATCTGGGGTTGGAATAGCACCTCTTCTCGCACAACCTCTCTACCTCACTTCTGCTGGCCCCTATTTCCCTCTCTGTGCCCATTCTGGTGGTTTTCACTGCTCCCACCATACCTCTTCCCTGCTCCTCACTTCTTCCTGGGACCAAGTTGATCCTGGTTCAGGGAAAGCATGGAGAGAAGCAGCTGCTCCAGTCCTCCTGTTCCCATCCCTCACCCACTCCTCAGACTGGGGTCTCCATTCTGGGGTGTGGGTGGGGAACAGCAGAAGCTGTTCCATTGCTCAGTGCCTGGCACTCCTCTGGGATATCCTTGGTGCCCACAGCTGGGTAAGGCGGAGGTGCAAAAGGAAACCTGCTGGGTCTGGGAACCAAGCTTGGGTACAGCCTAAGCCAGTAGAAATGTAATATCTGTACACAGCCACAGACATTGACTTTTTGGCTCATTATAATCTACCTAATCCCTGCTAGGGTCTCTGTATGCAACAGGTAATAAAAACCCTCTTGAATGCTCCTCTTCTACTTAGCATTTTTACTGTATTTCTTTTTTCTGTTAGCTATCTGATACACAGTTGGTTCAATAAAATATATCACACACAAAAGTCCTTATTTCTCCCATTTTTGTTGGATCATCCTAGCTATAAATCACCCCCAAATGCTATCAAAACAATAACAGAAAACATTTAACCAATTGTTGTATGTTTACAAGAGAATATTGGCCTCTGTAGAAAAACTGAAATCCCTAAACAAAATGCAATTTTTTTTGTGGAAAATAGGAGCTTTTGTGGAAAAAAGTTTTATTAGAAACTTAATTTTTAGTAGAAAAGCAATTTTCTGCAGAAAATTTTCCACTGTAATCTTATTGGGACTATTGCATTGCCCATAGAGAGAATTTATAGAAGCAGCTGCTGAGACATAAAGACATCAGCAGCAGCAGCATATTGATTGTTGATTGTGGTGATGAGGACACAGTTAAAGGAGGCATATGCAGATTATACTTCTGTTCAGGTTCCATTCTGCTTTAGGTCAGTGTCTGGCATGGAGGCCTTGCAGAGTACCATCCTCTTGGTTTTCTGGAAGAAGCAGAATCTGTGCAGAAATTTTCCAGCCTGTCCTTCTCCTGATCATTGTAGATATTGGAGACAATTCACAAGAATACCACCAAAGAGTGCGTGCATGAACAAATAATACTTTTGAAATAAACGTGCTTAGGATGTATGCTTCATTTTTGCTCTTTTTCCTCCTATTTGTGTATCTTCTTTGTTTTAATTTTCCCCTCAGAAATTTCCCCTTCATGTAATTTTACATTTTGTCTTTTTTTTCTACAAGACCAACCTTCATTAATCTCTCCCACATTCTGTATTCTAAATATTGACACACTCTGTGCTTTTCTTTACTATGTATATATATTTTTTGGTTTGTGGATTATACTTTGTGCTAAATCCTGCTGTCCCATGGGTGTAAATCAGGAGTAAATCCTGTGGAGATTTATAGTGGTACAACTGACAGCAAATTTTTATTATATTTTCATTTTGTTGTTTTCTCTCTCTCTCATTGTCAAGACTGTTTGATGTCTGTCTTCCTTTTCCAAAATATGCCTACCTTTTCCCCCCCTCTCTCTTTGGTTTGAGCTTTCTCCCTCTTTAATTCTAATCCTCCACAACCCACCAACCACCCACCAACCCACCAACCCACCAACTCCACACTATTTTCCTGCAATAGCCTTCATTTTTCTTCTTTTGACCCAAACTATTTGACTTCATCTGTGGTATAACGGCCCTGGTTTTCTTCTCTGTGATGTGTTGAAAATTATTCTGAAAAGAAGCTGTCATTTAAGTAGGCCATGTCACTTCCAAAGTCCTCCAGAACTTCCCCTAGCAGAAAGTACTGGTCTCATGCTATTGACTCTACTCTATATAGGCCCATTCTACAATCCATATACTCATAGCTTCATAGCCAAATTAATTCAAATAAGAAAAATGCAGTATGTGCTCAAGAACCCCCATATTGTGTCAATATTTGGCTTCTAGGCACTGCCTGGAATACTTGAATCTGAATGTCTCTCTGCACCACCCAAATCTAATTCCAAAGCAAAAAACCAAACAAACAAATGAAAAAAAAACCCAACCCAAAATCCAACCCACTCATACATTTTCATTAATGCTTTGTAAATTTTTAATTTGTTTATACTTGATGATCACTATTTGACTTAATAGAAGATAGGAAAAATATAGGTTATCAAAAAATGTTCAGGGTTCTTATAAATGTACCAAATACATTCACTGAAACCAAGCAACAACAGCTCCATTATTTCACGATATACAAGGTATATTTGAATGAATACAAATTCTATAAGAATTTATAAAGGTTAATACTGATGTTACATACTGGAGCCATGTGTTATGCAAAAGATCAGCCTGAAGTTTTTCATAGTGACTGGACTGAGTAAAGACATTGCTCAGTCATGATTAAACTTCCACATCCCATATGCTTATACTAGAGTTCATAGTAACTGGAGATTTGAGAACATAGATCACCAGATTCTTTCCCTTGTACAGAAAGAATTGAATTTGGTCAAAATGTGTCAAATATTATTAAAGTAATACTATACCTTGAGATCAGATAGAAACCCAGAAGCAGGGTGTAGTAGTGCATCAACACTAAAAGAAACTGGCTACCTTTAATCTAATGAGGTTTAATTTTTTATTTAATAAAACCACATAAATTCTAGAAGTTTACAGAAATAGCCTCTAGCATTGTTAAAAATAATAACATATGCAATACCTCATGTGCTGTACAAAAATTAAAAATACCCAAAACCTGAAATTTTAATAAGAATTAGTATGTACATAACACAGAGAACTTAGTCTTTGAGGTAATCTTTTAAATCAGAAAGTTAACCAGTAGACTTGGTCTCTAGCTTAGTTTTGTTGCTGTTAAAGAATCTGAATTATGCTACAAATTGGTTCTATAATAATTAGCATATAATAATTAGTTCAAACATGATCCTAAATGCCACTACGGTTTCTGAAAAGGCTCCCACTGACTTTTGTCAGCTTTAGACAGCCCTTAGTTAAGAAACTGCTTAGTTTAAAGACACCAGATCTAGACTTGAAAATCTGAATATGCACTTCATAAACAGTACCATCCAGGTGAACAGCTGCAGTATCTATAGATCGTTTGATAATTGCTCTAGTGATACTAAAATCAAGAGTCTTTTAGAAGTCTGGCACTGAATATTAACAAGACACTTAAGACTCCTACCCATCCACTAATTGAAAGCTTTCTCATAAATTATGTATCATCTACATGATTTCATCGCTTGTCTGTATCTAACAGAATTGGTGTGCTTTTGTATCCACTAATCCTTTTAGCAGGATCTTGTTACTCTTAAGAGTGATTCTGTTTTGGCTTGAGGTATTTGTAAGATGTAAGAGGCTATAAATTACATGTATTACCTTAATTATCACAAGATTGCTGAATAAACTTCACACCATCACACTCCATCATGCAGAAATCACATTTCAGCAGCTGCTCCAGGCCTTTAAGATCTGCTGCTGCTTATGAAGAATACAGTTTTGAATTAATCAATATAGAAAGCATTATGACTGCAGAGCATTACCTATACAATAAAGACCATTGCATATAATTAAGGCAGTGATTATATCTCTAGTGAATTTATACATCTAAAATGAATTAATACAGCAATGCAATCCTTGAATATATTCTTCTTCCAAGATGTACATGCAAATCATAGCTATAAAATAGATTTCTTATATTTCATCTGGATATATTTCTGTATTCAATATTTCACATTCCATTTGTTGTGAGTACTTGGAATTGTGCTCAAATTGATAGCACTGGGGACTTAAAATAGTTTTTCAGACTGCCTAACTACAGAAATCTGCCAGTATGATACTCAAGGGAGAGAAAACAAAAAGAACTTGAACTGCAACATATAGCCAGCAAGCCCAAGGAGCGCTCTCTTGTGCCAACCTTTTTGAAACAAGGAAACAAGCTAGTAATTATTGAAGTTACAATTTTCAAACTGTTTGACAGTTTTAACATGTCAGATTAACAGTTAATTTTGGTATGCTATACACACCACAGGACACTGCTGTCAATTAGCAATTAAACTTAATGTTAGTAGTCATAATATAACTCAGTTAATCATGGCAGCATTCATCTTAAATATCTTTTTTGCTGACTCAAAACATGGATTTGGGAAGCAGAACCTGCTGGGATTAAACAATTTCTGTGATAATGGTGATGACATCTCTTCCTAGAAAGCAATCAGACAGAATTTAAAATGACTCCCATTTTGAGTTATGTCATTTAAATTTTTTTAAAGATAAAATTATTGAAGAAAAACATTTCACCATCAGAAATGTCCCTCATGAGGCAAAAAATCCAATAATGAACATAGCTATTTAAGTCTAACAGATTAGAACTATTGTAGATTACAGTAACATTGGTGAATGAGGAAGAGTGTATTACAATAAGATTTACATCACAAAGCAACCAATTTCCCCAGCAATGACCTCTAAATTCTGTGGAAACAGTATAGATTATATATATTTTTTCCAGGTTGCCAGCTACACTCCCCAGACCTTATCTGGCACAGTTTTGAACCTGCAGGTGGTTTCTGCACCTATTCATTGGCTGTCTGGGGCTCTTCTGCTTCACTTCTATCTCTGCAATGCATATTGGACTGCACTTCTGGGAAGTCCTGCTGACTGGGCTCTACTATGAAACAGCAGGACAGCAAGCAAATAACAGAAAGGAAACAGAAGGAAAAAAATATATCAAATCCAGGGCCTCATGGGAAAATGCTAATATCCCATAGCTATGAAATCAGAGCTCACAGGGCCCTGACTGAGGTGCATGAGGTACTTCATCCCATTTGAAAACCTCTGTTGTGCTGCCTCATCTTATGGTGCAGCCTCTCCACTTCTGGAATGCTGCTGGTGCTGCCATCTTCAGATGAAACTTCTCTGAGCATCTCAGGCACAGCTAGATGATAGAGTCATAGAAACTTAGGGTTGGAGGGGACCTCAGGGTGTCATTTAGTCAAAGCAAGACCATCTCCAACTATGTCATCCCAGCCAAGGCTTTGTCTACCCAGGTCTTAGAAACCTCTAAGACTGGAGATTCCACAACCTCTCTGAGTAACCAGTTTCTGTGCTTTACTACCCCCTAGTGAGAACATTTCTCTTAATATCTAACCTAAACTTCTCCTGCTGCAATTTGAGACCATTGTTGCTTCTGTTAGCTGCCACCACTGAAAACAATTTAGCTTCATACTTTAGTTGAAGACTTATTAAATCCCCTCAGTCTTCTCTTCTCCTGAGTAAATAACCCCAGTTCCCTCAATCTCTCCTCAGAAGCCATGTGCCCCAGTCCTCTAAACATTTTTGTTGCCCTTCATTGGACTCTCTCTCCAATTTGTTCACATCCTTTCTGTAGTGGGCGGGGGGAAGGGGGCAAAACTGGACACAATACTCCAGATGTTGCCTCACCAGTGCTGAATAGTAGGGAATTATCACTCCCATTGGTCCGCTGGCAACACTCTGAGTAATGCAGCCAGTATGCTGTTAGCTTTTAGGCACAGACAGATGTTAGGGCCACATGCCAACTTATGGCACCTGACATAAAGTGACATGAATCAGGGCACCTCCCCTGACCCAACAGACGTTTGCCTGTTGGGTCGTGTGGGGTTGAGGGGAAGACATTGGAGTCACCTGGCACTGACCCAAGCCAGCAGGCAGGGGTGCTTCAGCAGCCTCCTAGGAGGAAACGAAACCATCCCTCTTCACAGTCCTGCCAGCCCCCACAGCTCCGAGACTGTCAGGTAATACATTAAGGCACTCAAAAGCAGAATGCATTGGGGAACTTGTGTTCCCTCCAGGATTAATTTTTTGCATGGGGGCAGGGCTGTGCTGGGATGTCAGAGGACATCCGTCCTACATCTGCAGAGATTGATTTCAGTCTCACATCACTTATACAAACACCACAGATATTTGCCTATAGCTAAATTTCATTTTCTTGGGCTTAACAATTTTGAAGGATTTCTGCAACCAGAATTTTGGCCCAGCCTTTCCACCTCCTTTGGATTTTAAAAATCACAAGTATAATCCTCACAGGTACATGGACCCATTTAAGTAAAATTGCTCAGTTTCCAAAGCTATTATGTATATTGTTAATATATTCAATGTAGACTTTTCTGTGTAGGTTTTAGGACTATTTCCTGACATAGAGCACAAATACCCTTAGAAATTCATTAACCTTATTTGTGATAAGCCTGTTTCTCTCACTGAAGTCACTGGCTAAATTCTCATGGACTTTCATGGGATCTGGATTAACTTTTGTTGGGTTTTTTTGTTTTGTTTTTTACTGAAAGTGCTGCTCTTTCATATGGAATTAAGCCTGCACCATTTAAGTCTGCTATCAACTAGTTATGTGCAGGATCAATCTCTTATACAGTATAGTTGCATTAATAGCTTCCTTATGCTGTGCACAATCTTCAGTCTCATCATAAGAATGCAGTTGGTGGGCTGTACCTTTATTTAAAGCTCACTGAATCACTTAGAAATAGAGATCATTATTGCCTTTTCAATTATTGTAGACCTGTGCAGCCAGTTGAATTTATAATAGAATTATCTTCCTGAATTCCTTTTAACACACTAACCAAGTCCATATCTGCTGTAACTGTTTTAAAGTGAAACAAGTTTTAGCAGGACTAAGTTTGTCCAAGGGTTCTTAAACATTGCTGTAATGAAAAAATCCACATTTTAGGTCTTTCTGCAGGTTGAAAGCATTTCAGTTTCTTAGAAACTACATCAGATGATATGAACAATAATGCAGTTCTATTTCTTTAAATATTGAGGCAAATAGCCAAATTCCCTACTAATATAAAGTACTTATATAAATTATGGTCAAGTTGCAGACATTGGCTTAATGCTACATATTGACCTAAATATTTAGCCGATACATAGAAATTATTTCTATCCATCAATGATGGGGATATTACATGGCATATCATTTGATGCAGAAACCATATGTTATATATCAAACTCTGTTTATTTCTTTTATGCAGACAATTTTCCTATTCATTGCAAGATCCAGTCAACTGGTTGGCTATATCAGTTAATCGTTTAGGATATATTAAGAATAGCTTCAGAGCATCTTCATTTTAACTGTTTAAAGTAGTAATTTCCCTTTTTACTTTAATGTTCAAACAATTTTAAAATTTTGAAAAATTTTCTGTCCACTACTATTAATAATCTCATCCAGATAAAAAAGCTTATTTTCTAACCCTCCATAAAATATGTTCAGTTTTAAAGTTAAGAGGGTATAATAACCAAATGAGCATACAGTTCCACTGGCTTCATTGTCATTACCAACAAAACTTGCATATAGCTGCAAATAGGCATCATATTTATCCTGGACCAAAGTGCAATGGTATAAATGCCCATGTCCATTGTCTCAAAATGAATTCTAAAATTTTCCTTGGATAATAAGTACAAAAAGTTTATCCTGGAATATTGTAAAGTATGTCTGTACAGTTATCCTGGGATTGCATCATTGGATCAATGGCAGAAAAGTGGCATTTCATCAAGTCATTCACTAAACTCTGATTAGAAGGGTGATGTGTGTACACGCCAATCCTAGGATATTTTTTCTGGGACAAACACAGGTCCAACTTATCCAGGGACAAATGCAACATGTTCCTATTCTCTGAATCTCAAAGGTTATTTTAAATGGGTATATAATATATGGACACCACTATCTTCAGAGCAACTTAGTATTCGGAGCAGAACACATGGTACGGCTGGCATGCACCTTCTGGTGCCATAAGCTGTCATGGTTTCATAGATATCAATGAAACTGTGACAGTCTTTACTAGCTGAGGATGTGGCTACTGGACTTTAAGTGCTAGATTTTTTTTTAAAGTATTTAGGTATCTTGAGATGCACAACCAGTGATGCATACCCAAGAGTTTCAAAAGCCCGTACCTACCTATCTGTACTCCATGTTTTCCCCTTAGACACAGAATTCAATTATTTCAATAGTAATCAGTCAGGTTTGTTACTTGACTTCTATTGCATATTTAAGGCACATAAATACTTTAAATAATCTGTCTAGACTCTTCTCTGACTTACACTTCTTAACCTCAGCTTCCTCATTTGTAAAAAGGGATTAATTATATCTATTAAGTACTCACAAGGCTAAACAAATGAACACATTTTCAGCTAGTCTATAGAACCACAGAATCATAAGAGTTTGAATCATAATCTTACATTATGAAAACAGTATTACAAGAAGCTGACTTAGTGCAGTAATGGAGAGACAAGGAAAAGTTCCAGAAAGGCTATATTATAGGTAGAAGAGTACTAGAACTGGCTGGGATGCTGCAATTCTTACTGTGAGCTCCTTAATTGAATGCTGTTAAAAAAGTAACTGAAATGGAACACTTGAGGAAATTGCAGGCAGTTTGTCTCAAAATGAGATTCTGCTTGCCTGTGTGTTGAAGGGGAAGTTATAAATGAAAATGATGGGAGTTCTGCTGTATCTTCTTTAAAGAAGCCCAAAACTCAAACCTCAGGCAAAGAACAAGCTATCTTTAAATAAATTGATTCAGACTTCTTTAACAAAGGCAACCATAGAATTTAAGGCAGGCATTAAAATGTTTTCATTTATTTTAACGTGTTATTACTCTGAGTAAATCTGTATAACTTTCCTTTCCCTCTCTAAAATAATTACAATTGCATGATAAATAAAATAAGTCCCTGCTGTTTGCTGCATCCATTAAGCCAGTGGCTTTAACTATCTCTTGGTGTATTTTTCCCTGATACACGTGAGGTTGATCCTACTCATTCCTATACACTTACCACTGAATTTCTAAAGTATCTCATGACAGCTTCTGTCTCCGTCATGTCATGTCAGCATGCTATGGTGGTATCATTAAGTTGCATGTGTAATAGACTGTTTTTAAGCTAAAAGTCCTGTCAAAATTTTTTTCAAATAAGGCCATTTTGTGACAGAGTGAAGTAAATGATTTGGAAAATACTAGCAATGACTGCCTAGATGATTTATTATGTCTATATCCTGAAATGCCTCCATTTAACTCAAGATATTTAAAAATATATAAATGGACTCATTATGATATGCTCAATGATTGCATTTTATTGTTACCTTTTAAGTAAAATGGTATCATCATGTCTGAGTATACATAAAAAATACAATAACTGAAAAAAAACTATTCTTTTTAAAAGCCATCCATTAGAGAAGGTTTTTCCCACTAATTCAAAACAACCAGATTTGACAGAGTAAAAAAAAATCTTCAAAGATATAATTGGGTATAACTCTCAAACCCTGTTATTTAATACAAATATACTTTATGGTAATAATAGCAAACACAAACAGGTACACACTAAAGAACTTAACAAAACCACCTTCAATGTATAAATTTGTTACAGTGTTTGTTATAGTGTTTGGATATCCACATATGAAGACTAGGTTCTGATCTCACCAAAAATATTTAAAAATAATATACAAACAAAATGCTGTGAAAAAAACCCTAAGTGCATGGATTCTGTAAACTGTATTTTATTGGCCTCTGGAACCATATTACTCTAAATATTTGACTCCAAAAGAGAAATTGCACTGAGTTGTACATGTTAACCGAGTGTGGAATTAAGGTAAATTGTAACCTAATATGTTCACATTCTGTGGCATATGTATAATTTTGAAGGATGTTGATGTATATTGAGGACCAGCCTTTCAACAACTTCAACAGCAGCTGAACATCAACCTGAAAGACTAGTTCTCCTTGTAGAATTCAACAGCAATTATGCAAAATGCTCACCTGTTCATGTGCAGAAATAAAGTATGTTCTGAAGTACAGACACTAAAAACATTTGGTATGTGTGGTTTGCAACTTTTATTTTTTTTTACACTTGACAGTAGGGGGGAAATGTAGCACAAGACCTGGCTGTTTTCTTCTGCAGTACTAATTATAGTATGTTAAATGGACATTTTATTACGTCACATTGGGAGTGCAGCTATACATATATTGCTGCTTCCTTTCTTTAATATTTAAGATTTCATTTTTTGACAGTTCTCAGTCAGATCTTCCAGTGATTTCAAGACGCAAAAATCTAAGCACAGTTCAAACCTGTCTGTGTTTCAAGTGGAAGATACAATTTATGTATAAGACCAGCTTTGATTCCCTGCAATTATTATAGCTTTAAAATATTTGCTAGCGGTATAACATTCTATGGGAAAAATGTTAAATACACACAGTAAAAGCAGGGTCCTCTGTGGCTGAGGGTGCGAGAATTAAACTGTGCAAGAATTGTACTGTGCTTTCTTTATGAAACTTAGTCACTCAAAACTTTGAAAATAAACATGAAACTCCACCAGATTCTCTGAAAGTTTTGCAAATCTTATGTCAATCACTGAGTAAGTTTAGATTAGTCCTCTAATGAACTGTTGTTTGAGTGGAAACCATGAAAAACCTTAGTGGCTTCAGTGGTATTTAACTCTGAGGTAGTACATATACCACGTATAAAACTATACAAATACACAGAGACATATATCTGTATGTATGACAAAAATAAAAATATGGCAAAATATGCATTTTTAACCAAAGTCAGTAAATAAGACCATATGAATTCACTTAGTTTGTTGCCAAAGGACCATGATTGCTCAGAACCAGATTGTGCTTATGCAACAGTATTCTTGAGAATCCTTCTCACAGCTGTTTATTCATGTCCTTAGAGCCACAAATCTTATTTTGGCTTGAGCACCTGTCAAAAAAGTGGTTAACATTTATAAAAAATATTGGGTGTAGGGGGCATTTTGAAGAATCACAATCTAGCATACGTTACATAAATGTGTTGCACTTTTTTTCTGAGTAAACAGAATATATCTCGAATAATTTCTAGTTCTGACCCATACTGTCAGTAGTTTTAAGCCATAGATATGTGTGTGTGTGTTTGTGTGTATTTATTTATTTAACATTACATTTCCATATCAGCAGTTACAAATGTAGTTCTATTTGTCTTAAAGTAAAAATTATTTTCCTTAAAAATCTTTTAAGAAATGTAAACAGTGCACATAATATCTTTTGTTTTCCTGTACTGTTTTAATATATTGAACGTGAGTGCAAACAGATGCACCCTTATATTTCTATTTTAATATCTATTGTAGTATTGTAAAGACATATAGTGAAATATATTTAACAATAAATTTATGTAAGATCCTCTGGTGATTTACTTTCAGGGATTATTATAAATTCAAATATAATTTAACTGAAATATTTTTAAAGTTTGTTTTAATATATTAGAAAATAAGGCAAGTGCATTTCTGAAAAGGTTCTACACTTCTGGGGTACACACAATTTCTAGATAAATGTGTGACAACTATGGAAAGTATGTCAATAATAAAAACATTAAAAATATCTGTAATTTCATACAGACTGAAAAGGTATCAAAAGACAAAGTTACCAGCATTAAATATTTTTAGACTTCATCAATACAAGCACCTTGTATTTACATAAATTATGTTCTAAACTAATTTTTTATTTGAAAGGCGCTTTTCTAACAGATATGATCAATAAATTATATAAATGCTTCCTATGTGAAATTAGGACTGCATAGTAAAATAGAAATATCAGAAAATGTTACTCTTTTGGATTTACTTTTTGCTAGTATATGATGTTTAACAAACTATAACCAACAACTGCAGAGCCATTCAAAAATACAATACTAGGAAATGAAAAATACTGTAGTTGCAATAATAAGAGCCATCATACAAAGGATCTATGGTGGGTTGTTATATTCAATTGACATGTATTCTAATGAGTACTTGGAAAGTTTTTTGCTTTTTAAATACTAGTAAATTACTTACCTTACATTTGAATTTCAAGACATTGTTTCACAGATCAGAATATACAGATATTATACACTTTTTTTACATTTGGGCTTTATACATGTAATACATTTGTACAACTGTAAATTTCATACTTCAAATTAAAAAAGTTAGACTTCTCAATACAAATTTGATGATCAATTTACACAAAATAATATAATCCTTAGTGCCTCTAAATGAAAGTGGGAAATTTAATTCTACTTTATTTTTTTTTCTGAAGTACACACAAAACTTTACTGTGCCTTTAGAAAAAAAGCAGATACAGTAGTATTACTTAACAGCATACATTTCTCTAGATTTGAGATATATTCTTATATTAAGAAATGTAATAATGGACAAAAAGTACTGCTGACTGAGAGAGTGAACATGCTCAGTGCCTTGTCTTGTAATGAATTCAAAATTATAAGAAGTTCACCAAAATCAGTCAGATAATCTCTGAAGACTCTTATCTAGCAATGAAAGGAAGAGAAGAGAAGAGAAAAGAAGAGAAGGATTACTGTACAAAGAGTGTTGGCCAAAGCAGTAGTGCAAAGTTATACTGCCCCCAGGTAAGACTGATCTTCTTTATGACCCAACAGCTGACAAATGAAAAATAGAATGTCTTCCAGCTTTCCATATACTGCTGAGAATAGATAAATAATCTGGCCAGTATTCTCCCAAAACAATTATTTCCAAGTAGTACAATGCAATCTGTGGCAAAATATATATTTTTCAGAGTGAGTATCTACTTCCTTATATCATCACCAGGTTTCTAAAAATGTAGTTGAGCAATGAATGGGTAGTTCACTGGGGCCAGGTACAGACATTCAAAATGCCTGAGGAGGAATCGATCTAACCCACATGGGTTTCTCTAAGTGGCTTAGGTTAGATTGGTAGTGAACAGAACACATGCTTGCCCTTTGGTGGGGGGGCATGCAGACTACCTGCATTGGCTGAGGTTGGCAGGTTGGGGGCACTCCTGCATACCACCTGTGAGGTCTCCAAGATGCTGGAGACTGCTGAGGGCAGCTGAGTGCCGAAACCACTCCTGATTGACTGCCAAGGTGAACACAACCCCCAGACCTCCACCCCATCCCACCTCCCCACTGCCCTAGTACTCTGGGACCCTGTAGCTGTAGGCCAAAAAGCCTTACCGCACCTTAGATGCCCATAGCCTGGGTACCTGCAAGCAGTGGCAATGTTCTGTCCCCTGCCACCCCAACAGAGGTGATCCACCCGCACTGGCTCCTGATGAAGTGGGGACCCTGGGGCTGTGCCTGAGCACAGGGGCATGGGGTGTCTTGGCTGGGTGTGCACCCAGGGTTAGGCTCCATGGGTCTGTGCCTGAGTGCAGGGGCTCTCCTAGGCTCAGTGTCAGGTTTGTATGTACATCCTGGGGTGCTTCATGACAGGGCCATGGCCCAATGACACAGTTACCCAGGTCCTGGGGCTCATCAGGGGACACAGAGCTTCCCTTACCTGCCCCACCTTGTCTGTCTGTGGTTGACAGACGGCTGGAGGGTCTGTGCTGGTTCGGCTGTGGGAGAGCTTGGAGACAGGGCCCGCTGGGGAATTCAGCCAAGAATGGGCTGAATGCTAGCATGCCTGCCTGTGAGACTGGGTGTGGGGGCTACAACGGAGCCTGGGATGCTGGAGGGCAATGATCTAACTTAAATCAATTGGGGATCTGGTACAGAAGTTTGTTTCAGTGTTCTAACCCAAATCAGTTAGATTTGAGTGCACATGTAGCTAGGTCTATCTTAAATGAGGTTTCACCATTTTTAGACCAGTCTTTGTATGTCAAACTTCTTTATGGTAATAAGTTTAGATCGATTCCTGATAACTTGGACCAATGTGTATGTAATATGTGTACCTGGCCTGGGACTCCTGCTTATGATCCCTCTCCATTCCTATAAACAATACACCTTGAATCCAAAATACAGTTGAAGGTTATAAAGTGAACCTCCACAAAGATTCAGATTCAGGATAAGAGCAGAGGGTATTGTCTTAAATTTTCCCATTAACTGGAATTAAGTTGACTGCTCGCCTCTGGTCATGCAGTACAAGGGCTTGTATATAGAAAAGAATGGGAGGAGCTTCTCTTGAAGTTCAGGATGTCTATAATCATTGTGTTTCCTGCTGCATAGTGCCCAAGGGCAAAAAATATTTTTATCTGCTTGGTCTCGAGCACTAAGATACAATGGTAAAGATCCAACTGTGTTTTACCTGAGAAACATAGGAAAAACTTAGAAAGAGGCAGTTCAGAAGAACTTCATAATGTAGATTGTCTCTAAAAAGCTAAACCAAAGGCATTTTTAGATTAATTAAAATAGGATAATTAAGACTTTTCCTCGAAAATACCTGTATAAAGTATATATAAGTGCATAATTAGAAAATACCTCTTTAAATATATTTAAAAACATATTCTGCAATTGATATGCTTTAACTTTGGTACAATCCTATGCTTTATTTTTTAGCAGTGATAAGTAGCTATATTTCATCAAACGACTGAAACTGTAGATTTCTGATAAGTTCTGCTGTAACCAAAATAGCTGAATTCATCAGGCTTTAACTTGAGATAAGATTCTAAGAAACTTGATTGGGGCTATACAGTGTTTTCACATGCTTACAAAAAGGCCTTTTATGATGTGTGCAATATCAGCTCATATCTGAATTCATTAATATGTAAATTTGTTCATTTTTTTCCTTTCATGTCCAAATCAGAACCTCAAATGGAATCATACATCCCTTCCATGACCTGGTCTTGTTCATTGCTATATTTTTTCAGCAAGTTTATATGTTCTCATCTAACTCTATACAGAATATTTCCTAGAAGTCCCAGTTCCCTTCAAAGAGTTGCAAGTATAACACATAACACCAGATAATATAATATACAACCTATGGTTTAACGTTGCTTACAAATCTTGATTATTGTGGTACTTAAATACAGTAGGTCGATTTTTTACAATAGTTTTGAAAATGCATATTTTTTCATTTCCTAGTTTATCCTCCATTGGACTTCATTTAAATTTCATTTCTGATCATTGATGTTTTTCATGTTAACTCTTTTGAAAACGTCTGTATTTTAATGTAAATAAAACATTTCGCCAATTCTTTGGCATCAGAGGAATCACACAGCTGTGATGGTTCCATTGTGGCGGGAACGTGACCTTTCCAAAGTTACTCGTCTGTTATCTGGAATACAAAGAGAGAAAAAATAAAACATCATCTGATTTGAAACATGGATACTGCAATGTCAAGAGGTTTTGAAATAGTCCTAAAAATCGCTTCAAATGAATATGTAAATAAGTAACTAGGATACTGGATCAGAGAAGTTTCACACTGCAGCTGCCAGGCTGAGTTCAAGAGTTCTGCAATCAGCAATAAATTACTTTCTTGATCAGAGAAGCAGGGGTGATAAAAGCATTGGAAGAATTCTGAAGCATAGTCCCCTTGGAAATGCCAGATGACAAGTAAAATGTTAGGTAAAAATGTTGTTCTATAAAATCCCTATGTACTGTAGGTTTGAAGGAAGGCACTTCCAATTTCCTCTGAGTGTTCAATACAAATGTGAAAATGCACCTCTTAAACATGACATATTAAAAGTCTAAGAGTTGTAAGTCTGCTCACTATAAATGTGTACTCATCATTATATAAATAGAAGAGTAAAATCAGCCACTTCCTAAGCATTTGCTGATTGGATGATGTTAACAACTTTCAGCATGAAATATTACAGAGTAATTACTGCAATGAATAATGAATATCTTCCCATTACAGGAAGAAACAATCATGCACTAAAGCCAAATAATTTCAAGGTAAAGTTTTAAAAAGCAAGGAATGACAGAAAAAAAAAGTATTTTAAAAACAGAAATAGATTTGTTCTGGTGGTCCTCAAGACCACTACTGTTTCACTTCTCCCTTGCATTCTCTCTGGGCTATGTCATTTGGGTCCAGAAATTTGGTGAAATGGCAGGTGGTGTCAGTATTAAATAACATGGCTTCTGGAGCCATGGCAAATCATGTTTCTGCCACTCATCCTGCTGCCAAATTTTGGACATGTGGGGATACCTGCAGGCCAGTTCTGGAGAACAGAACTACACCATGGGGCTGGGAATTTTGTAGCAGGGGAAGTGGTGGCTACCATAGCTCCAGTAATTACAGGAACCACAATTAATGTTGCTGTCACCAATTTCTGACCTTGTGCGCCAGATGACGCAGCTGAATATTCTGGACTCATCCAGCCTGCAGTGCTGAATAAGTTGGACACCACTGTGCAAGCAAGGAATAAGCTGACTGCATATAGAAAGGGTGTTGTAGAAACAGAAAAAATATAACATTTAGCTAATCATTCTGTATACTTCTACTGATAAAGCAAAGACAGCTAAGGCCTGTTTGGGTATGTACTAGTTTTGCCACAAAACCAATCTTTCAATCAAATTTTCCTTTCCAAAATTCAAAGCAAAAAAGTCTCCCATAAGTACTCTGTAGAGTGTTATTTCCATGGTATTTGTTGGTGCTTTTGTAGTCTTGCCCTAAGGTGCCTCCTAATCTTGATGAATCCATGGTTAGGGTTAGCGATTTAAGTTACTCCTCACTGACTGAATCTCTCAAGGAAGAAGCATTAACCTCAACAACAATCACAGGGTCAGTAGGTATTAGAAATTAAAATTCAAAGCATATTTGTATTTGCAATATAGCAAGGCGAGTACTGCTGCCCAAGTGTGTTGTGGGTTTGCTACAAGAATGAGCAAAAAGCATCTAGCAGTTGAACATATCAGTGGAAAATCATCAGTAGGGCTATTTATCTAATATATTTTCAATACTACTAATTCAACATGCTCCAAAACAATCATGAGATTTAAAACCATAGCAAGTGCCGCTTTTATTGTAATTACATATCTCCATAAGCCTGAGCCACACTAAAATTGCAGAAGTTGGGAATAGTAGAATTTCCTTCCTAAGTTGAAGACAATCTAAATTTAACTTAATTTCTCATTATTAACAGTGTCTTGAACTGCCTTAGTAAATGATTTGCAATTTGTTAGAGAAAAGGCTTATGTTTTCTAGGGATAGGGAAAAGAAAACATGAGACCATAAATTCAATACCTACATTGGGGAGTGGACTGAAATTCTGGACAATGAGAAAAGACAGGGAACAATGTTTTAGTTATCATCACTGAGATATATCATCAGCATTTGCAAGAGATTTTTCTGCATTCTAGTGTCTCTTAGCAAGACCACAGGGAACAGGAAGTCAATTGCACTTTGATAAAATCATCGTGCCACAGTAAAAATAGGGATGGAGGAGATAATTTATCTGTTATTTAAAATATGTTAATACTTTCATATTGCTAGAATATGCATGGGCTAATTGTTTTTCTTTACAAAACAAAACAGTAACCAATCATTCAGTATGCATGTACATTTCCTTTGATGTTAAAAAGAAACATTTTAGTAAGAATAGATCAGTAGATCTCAACCTTTTTAGACTCAAAGCACCTTTCAGAAAATGCCAGTTTTTAGATTTTACTCGTGTTTTGACTACAAATAAATAATAGAACAATTCTTCAATTGTGAAGAACTCAGAAACACTATAACAGATCAGAATGTTTTTGACACTATGTATTTCAATTTGAAATCCCTGTGTTAACATATGAATTATGTGTAGGTGCCTGTACACCTAACAGTGCTATTATTGTGTGACACCCCTAAAAGAATCACATGGCACCCTGACTGAGAATCACTGAAATAAGCAATAAGATGTGGCGTACTTTAACAGCATGCAATTTTTGAATGGCCACATCTTAGTCAAATCATACCTAGTCTCCTATTCTAGTACTATCCAATAATTTAAACATTTTAATATAATAAAAAAGGTAGACAAACTATACCAAGAAAATGTTAGGATGAAAGATGAATGACAGTGGAGCGTGGAGGGGAAAAATGGAGAAGTGACTGAAAATGCAAGCCATTTTACTTCCACAATGACACCAATAAATTAGAAATGCAACACAGTAAATTCATCAGGGCACTGACACTCCCTTGATGACTGATTTGTATTGTCCTTAGATCAGCTACAATGGGAACAATAGAATAACATTCACTGTCAGAAAACAAATATAATGTAATTCTGAAAACAGACCTATCTAGAAACATTTTAATTTGTTTTAGCAGTGATAGTCCAAAAAACATCCCAGAGGCAAGGCTTTTTGTGATATTTTTCATTGGACAAACTGTATAATTGAGAGACAGCTGCTGGACAAGCTTTTGGGAATCAGGTGACTGAAGGAAGGCATTCCTGATGCCCAAAAGCTTGTTAAGCAGCTAACCCAACTATACAGTTGGTTCAATAAACTATATCACAAAAAGGCTTAGCAATCTGCTTTAGTAATTCCTGTTTACACAAAAATAGTAAGCAGGAGAAAGGAATTATTTTGCTTTTCTGTACAATATCAATGCAAAGATCTCTGAACAAGAAAACTTTTAAAGTCACAAAAACAAATTACATATGGTCCTCTACAAGGTGTCTGGGTTGTAAATCTTGTGAAAATCTTCTATAGCATTCAAACATAAAAAGAACCAGAACTCAGTCTGAATATTCAACTTAAAAGAAGTTTATAAAATGTCTAATGATGCAGGTAGGAGTAAGCACTTACTAAAATAATAAACCCTAAACAAAAGTATTTACCACATAAAGCCAATTGGCTGACAAAAATGTGAAAGCTGATTCAGTGCAGCATAAGCATGAGGTTTTACAATTCCTCTGACAGTAACTGACAAAAAACTAAAGCAGGATCTTTCACAACTGAGGCTGCAATGTGGACTGAATGGATTAAGTAAAGATTTAGTAGTTCTAAAACTTTAAATAAACTGATTACCCAAATGTCATAACTTTACAGAAATGTCCATGGTAGCTGCTATGACAACTATATATTTCCTCTTGCTTTATAGGTAGCCATACTAAACAAAAGGAAAAACAATGTGTGTGTGTATTTATGGAACTGCACTATAACTAGGTAAATGAAATTTATGGCATTTCATATCTGCTAATATAGCAAGGCAACACAAGACTTAAAAAAAAAAATCAACTGCTACTACACTATATAATCAACTAAGACATTCATATCAGCTGACAGGATCATTTCATCCAAAGTAGTAAATGTACAATTAGGTTTAGGGTTTAAAACAAATATCAAATGTATTTTATACCCACCACATGAAATCAAAAAGTAATCTTTATTGTGCAACTTCCACACTCTGTGTGTGTGTGTGTGTGTGTGTGTGTGTGTGTATAGACTTATAGCAACATTTATTGTTAATCTCAGTCTGCTTTATTTTTGCTTCAGTTTAATACTGCATTGAAAATAGGACTCAATTATGCTGTATGAAGCCCAGTTTAAATTATCTTTAAGTGTAACACGAAGGCAGGGGATATTCGACTATCTGTTAATTTCCTGTCAAGAGAATAAGTAAAATAATTCTCAGTAAATGCTAAATCAGGGGTGGGCAAAATGTGACCCAGAGGCCGGATGCAGCCCGCCAGGCCATTCTATCTGGCCCAGGGTTCCCTAAAAAATTTAGAAAATTAATATTTATCTACCTCTGGCTGCCTGTCATGTGGGCCTTGATGGCTTGACAAAACTCAGTAAGTGGCCCTCTGCCCAAAATAATTGCCCACCTCTGTGCTAAATTATAGGCATAATATTTTAATTGTTCGACATCCTTTGATTTCACACTGAAATTTTAATATATTATTTCTCTCCAAATGTTTTATGTACGAGGGATTACAGATCTGCTGGGGGGGAAGTAGGGGATGATTTATGAAAGGTTTTCTATCCTTTCCTTTTCTTAATGCTTCAGCATTAGTTGTATTATTAAAAGAAAAAATTCAATAGTTACCATGGTTTTATTAATAGCTTCTTATCAGCATGAAACTCTGCTGTGTTAGGGGAAAAAAATTATATTTTACAGAACTGAAGTACTAAGATTAAATCACTTTTCTATATTCCACTTGCTTCTTATCCTTCCTTCCAGATAGTAATTCTGTGCTTTCTCTCATTATGAACCTCACTTTCTGCAAATGATCAACTCTGGAAGTAATATAGAGGTTGCATGATCAAACAAACTCAATTATAGTAACCTTAGTGAGATTGAAACACTTGATATCAGAAAAAACCCATGGTCTACAAAACTATAGCTTCAAGGTACACAAATCTGTATTATCCTGTAATGAGTACAAAGATATATACTCTGACGTGTTTAACACTTGAGACAGCAAATATTAGAAACCATTAGCTTGGGCTTTAAATGACTAATATTTGCATAGTTAATGAATTGACTAATTCACAAGGGTTATGTCAAATCTTTGGAATCAGTCAAAGTATCAGAATCAAAAACAAGTCTTAAGATATGAACTTAAAAAACAGAACTATTGATCTTCTGCAGGTAAAATGTCAAAGCTCATTCAAAAAGAAAATGGTTAGTGAGTCTGTGCATTGCATTGTAGCTTCTGTATAAATCTGCCATTTGTTAAATGAGCTTAGATCTCAGTTATGTTCTAAGAGAAATACAGCATGCTCTCACAAAAGTAAAAACTGAAGGTAAGAATCTGTAAGATTCATAGATCAGGGCAGTTAGGGGCTGGAAGGGACCTTGCAAGATCATTGGGTCCAGCCCCCCTGCACTAGGCAGGAAAGACAACTGGGGTCAGGTGACCCCAGCACCATCCAGTCTCCTCTTGAAGATTTCCAGGGTAGGTGATTGCAGCACTTCTGGGGGGAGTTTATTCCACAGTCTAGACACCCTGACTGTGAAGAAGTTTTTCCTAGAGTTGAGCCTGAAGCAGTCTTCTAGGAGTTTGTGGCCATTACTCCTGGTTTTCCCTAAGGGTGCCCTGGTGAACAGTTGTTCACCGAGCCCTTGATGTATTCCCCTGATGTAGCAGTAAGCTGCTACCAAGTCCCCTCTTAGTTTTCTCTTTTTTAGGCTGAAGAGGCCCAAGTCCTTCAGCCTCTCCTCATATGGTCTGCCTTGCAAGTCTCTGATCATATGGGTGGCTCTTCTTTGGACTCTCTCAAGTTTTTCACAACCTTGTTGAAGTGTGTGCCCAGAACAGACACAGTACTCCAGCTGTGGTCTCACCAGTGCTGAGTACAGTGGAAGAATCACTTCCTTGGTTTTACATGAGCTGCATTGGTTGATGCATGTCAGAGTATTGTTTGCCCTGCTGGCTCCAGCATCTCACTGATGGCTCATGTTCATGCGATGGTTGATTATTACCCCTAGGTCCCTTTCAGTCGTGGTGCTAGTCAAATTGGTGCCACCTAGCCTGTAGGTATGTTGGGGATTGCTTGCCCCCAGATGGAGCACTTTACACTTCTCAGTGTTGAACTTCATCTGGTTCTGATTCGCCCAACTCTCCAGCCTGTCCAGGTCCACCTGAATCTGCAGCCTATCTTCAGGCGTGACCATGACTCCCCCATAACTTGGTGTCATGTCCGTGCAAACTTGGCCAGTGAGCTCTTCACCCCCACATCCAAATAATTGATAAAGATGTTGAAAAGCACTGGACCAAGCATGGACCCCTGAGGGACACCACTGGCCACTTCTCACCAGGATGACACAGATCCATTCATAAGAACTCTCTGGGTCCTACCTCACAGCCAGTTTCCTACCACTTAACCATTGAGCAGTTAAGCCCACAATCTTCCAATTTTCCTGCAAGGATATCATGGGATACTAGATCAAAGGCCTTTTGGAAGTCTAGGTATATAATGTTGACCTCCTCTCCCTTGTTCAGGTGGTGAGATACCTGGTTGTAGAAGGAGATGAGATTGGTAAGACAAGACCTGCCTTCAAGGATGAAGCCATGCTGGCTGTGGTTCAGAATCCTACCCTCTGCGAGCATATCGCTTACGTAGACTCCTTGATGAGTTTTTCTAGGATTTTCCCTGGGATAGAAGTTAGGCTGATTGGTCTATAGTTGCCCAGGTCCTCCCTCTTGCCCTTCTTGAAGATGGGCACAATATTGGCCCTCTTCCAATCCTCAGGGATCTCCCCTGAGCACCACGAGTTTTGGAAAAATTTGCCAGGGGTCCCGCAATGACCTCAGCCAGCTCCTTCAGTACTCTCAGGTGGAGTTCATCCAGTCCTGCTGACTTATAAATGTCTAGCTTTTCTAGTTGGTCATGCACCAGCTCAACATCAACAGTAGGAAGGTGGTCATTCCACCATGCCCCCTGTGAGCCTTATCTAGCATGTTTTTCCCTTGGTCTGGTGAAATACCAAAGCAAAGTGGGCATTCAGGAGTTCAGTTTTTTTCCTGAGTGTCAGTTACAGCTGTCCTGAGGTGTTAAGCAGGGGCCCTGTGCTTCATTTGTTTTCCTTCTGCTCCTACATACCTAAAGAAGGACTTCTTATTGTCCTTGATTCCCGTTGCTAACTTAAATTCAGTTCATGCCTTAGCTTTCCTAATCTTCTCTCTACATGTGTGAACCACTGTTGTATGGTCCTCCTTGAGGACTGTCCCAAGCTTCCATTGTGTGTATGCCTCTTTTTTCTTTTTCAAGAGGACCATGATATCCCTATTAAGCCAAAAGGGCCCAGCCCTTCTGCTACCTTTCCTCCACATGGGAATGGTTCTTTTGTGCCTTGAGGATCATGTCCTTGAGGAACAACCACTCTTTGTGCACTCCATTCACCTTCTGTCCCTGGTCCTGCATGGCCTCCCCTACTATTACCCTGAGCCTGTTGAAATTTGCATTTTTGAAGTCCAGGACTTCAATCCTGCTAGTTGATTTGCATCAGCCTTGCGACCAGACAGTGAACATGATGATCTCATGGTCACTGTCGCCCAGGCTACCCTCAAAATTCAAGTCACTCACCAGATCATCTCCTTTGGCCAAAACCAAGCCTAGGAGAGCGCTGCCTCTGGTTGGCCCTTATACTTCCTGGGTCAGATAGAGCTCTTTTCCTAGCTTCCACAGGTTAAGAAGCTATGTGACCAATCCGACCTAGCCAAATGTTCCAGGATTTTCTCTGAGACAGATGTTAGGCTAATTGGCCTATAGTTGCCCAGGTCCTCTCTCCTCCCCTTCTTCAAGATGGGCAGAACATTGGCCCTGTTCCAGTCTTTGAGTACCTCCCCTGAGTGCCACGAGTTTTGGAAGAGTTTCACCAGAGGTCCTGCGATAACTTTGGCCAGCTCCTTCAGCACTCTCAGATGAAGTTCATCCAGTCCTGCTGACTTATAAATGTCTAAATTTCTAACTGATCATGCACAGGCTCAATGTCAAAAGTTCATTAGTGCCTGTAGCATTAAGTGTATCAGCATCCCTACACTGAAAAATGGCTTGAACAAGCTTTATTTGAACATTCCCATGTGGGAACAAGCATTTTTCAGCACAGGGACACTGACACATGTGACACTGGAGTGTGCTGGAGCGCAGTAATTACCACACTCCAGCAGACTCAATTAATTGAGTCTGCTTCAATATGTTGTAATTACAGTGTGTCAGAGCAGCCTCTATGTATGTGTAGAGGTGCCCATAGTCACAGACAAGAAGGGACCTCCAGAGGTCTAACCCCCCATCTGAGGTGGGATCATCCCTATCCACACCATCCCATACAACTGTAATCTAAACTCTACTTGAGACTACACTCTACTCTGAAACAATATAGACCTAACACCCTAACTTGCCACAGGTAAAGGGAACTACAGCAGCCAGTGTCCTGCTTCTATAAAATGTTGGCAACATATGCTCAAGAGGGCCATGACCTCTGCTATGAAGGAAGGCAAAAACTATCACAAGTCCATACCAAGCTGACCATGAAACATGGTTCCTTCCTGACCCCAAATACAGCTATCAGTCTGACCCTGCACTGCGGAAGGAGGGGGAGGGGGAGTTTTGGGGAGAGGTGGGTAAGATCCTCTGGGCAGGAACCTCTGGCTTTACTCCTAGCAGGAGAATCAGAACACCCAAGACTTACCTGTGGCTAACACAGGCTTAAAAACAACCACATAGTAGGAAAAGCATGGGGTGGGGTGGGAACAACCAGCAAAGCCCAGAAGCATGGGAAATACCTATGGGAGAAAATAGGCATACCTATGCCTAGATCTTCCATGATCAGTGGCTGTTCAAACTCTTCTTGAATACATCCAGTGATGGAGAATCCACAACTTCCCCAGGCAGTCTATTTCACTCCCTCATTATTCTAAAGGTGAAGAAGTTTTACCAGATATCCAATCTAAATTTAATTTGCTGCAACTGCAAGCCACTGGTCCACATCCCATGTGCAGCAAAAGAAAAAAAGGTGGTTTCCCTCTTCTTTATGGTGGCCCTTCAAGTATTTGATGTCTGCTATCACGTCCTCTCTTAAGTGCCTTTTCCTCAAGCTGAACATGCCTAGCTCCTTCAGCCTGTCCTCATATATGACTTGTTTCCAAACCCTTGATTATCTTTGTTGCCTGAATCTGGACCCTCTTTATTTTCTCTACATTCTTTTAAAAATGTGGAGCCCAGAACTGCACACAGTCCTCCAGAAGAGGCCTAATCAGTGCCAAGTACAGAGGCACTCTCACCTACCATGTCTTGCACCTAATACTTCTGTTGATGCATCCCAAAACCACACTGGCCTTTTGCATGGCTGCATCACACTGCAGACTCATATTGAATCTGTGGTCTAGCAAGACTCTGAAGCCCTTTTCTATAGAGCTAGATGTCCTCCACTTTGCATTTGTGTTTTTGATTATTCCTTCAAAGGTATAGCACCTTGTATTTGTCCGTATTGAGCTTCATCCTGATTGTAGCTGGGCTGTGGCTGCTCCCACAGTGTTCCCTTGCCCACTGCCACCCAGGGCAGTCCACACTCCTGCCCAACCACAACTTGTACCCACCAATGGTTCACGCTAACCCCGGCCCTGGCCGGTGTCCATAGCTTCCTGGCAGGGCTACTCCAGCTGCTGCTGCAGCTGCTTGGTTGCTGATCAGATCCCCTGCCTCCAGTGGCTCTTCCTGCTCCTCCAAGCAACAGGTAGCATGGGGAAGTGGCAGTAGTGGCTGTGGAGATGCATTCCAGGCACCACAAATCTAGCCCAGTGCAGGGAAGGCTGCAGCCAGGTGGCTCCTGATCATTCTTTAAGAGACCTGCTAGCCTCTCCGATTTTGCCAAACCTCCCCTGGTATCCCACCAAACCTCCCAATTCTTCCAACCCTGTGCAGAACTGCTATTTCTCAGAAGACCCCTCAACTCCCCCATAGACCAGCTAGTGCCTGCAATCCTGCCCAACCCTCTCTTCCCTCCCAACTTATCTAAATTGGGCTCCCGGCACCAGCAAATATCTGTATAGCCAGCATACACTCTACAGTCATGCCACTTCAAGTAAGATCACATCCAGCTCAGCTGGGATCACCAGCCTATCCTCAAGTGTGGACATTCTTCCCCATAGTTTGGTGTCATCGGTGAACTTAGCCAGTCTGTACATCTGTACATGGCCCCAGTGCTTAATTTTTTTTAAAATTTGATAAACATCTGCAGGAAGAGCACACTTAGGGGTTTATTACATCAGTAAATTTGCTGCACGTAGTAAGTCTATGGCTATTGCAAGAAAAGAACTTGGTTCTGATGATTCCCAACTCAGTCCAGGAACCACAAAATAAAATTTACTCTTCCAAGAACTCCAGTGCCTTTATCAGGATGCCCCACCCATGCCTGAAATGAATAAGGAAGGGAATTAAGAGATAAAATTAGCTAGATTCATTAACTCTGTCATCTTTATTTGCAAAAGCATCTATGTTTCTTTTTTGCTAACCCTTCCAAAATAGAACAAGAGCATATGGATGGCTGACAGGAGTTCCATATTCATGCTGTTTATCTCTTGTTATGTGCACATTCTACAGAGTTCTAGGTATAATGATCACATATGATGACTCAAAAGATAGCCTAATTCCAGATTTATAGATAGTAAAAGAAGCTGTCTGATTTTAAACACTTAAGAGTTCAAAAGTGACACATGGGGTGACAACATGAAAAAACAGTGAATCTTTAGGAGAAAATTATTAGCCTGTTATCTCTTTACTCAAACAGAGAACACAAGGACAGGCAGGGAAACAGAAGCATTTTCTCTGATTATCAATTCAACAAGTTAAATTTGACAATTCAAAGGAAATATTGCAAATATCATGGTTCCAATAACTGAGAAACCTGAATTACATATATCCTCACTGGACTTTATTAGGTTTAAAAACAATAGTTTCAGAAGCATTTTAGAAATGGGTTTTAAAATGTAAACTATATTAAATGTTATTTTATTCTGTTGTGTCAGATGTAAAGATAATTATTCCCCCCAATTGAAAAAAAATGGAGCCTAAACTTTTGTAAAAATACATGGACAGTTGTGTAAGCAACTCTGATAATTGAATGTATAACATTTAACAAAAAGAGCATATAGCTGCAAGAGACAGATAGGACTAGAAACCTCATTTTAATTGCAAAAGTAACTTAGGATTCATTTCTGTATTGTAATACAAATGTGACATGATATAAAATGGAAAGAGTATACCCCAATCCAATATGCAAATAATGACATAACTGCCATTATTTATTTCATAGACATTAGGGGTGGAAGGAACCTCACAAGATCGTCAGGTCCAGCCCCCTTCCCAAGGGGCAAGAAGTCAGCTAGGGTCAAAGGATCCCAGCAAGATAAGCATCCAAATGTTTCTTGAAGTGTCCAGAGTAGATGCCTGCATCACCTCTGAGGGGAGTGTGTTCCAGGCCTTGGGGACTCGAAAAGTAAAGAAGTTTTTCCTTATGTCCACCCAAAAATGGTCTTCCAGGAGTTTGAGACCTTTGAACTTTGTTTTCCCTTGGGGTGCCCTGGTATTCTCCCAGTTCCCTTATGTACTTACAGGCTGCCACCGAGTACCCTTAAGCCTATACTTCTCCACGCTGAAGAGTCTCTCAGCCTCTCTTCATAAAGCCTGCTCTCTTGCCCTCTGATCATGCATGTGGCTCTCCTCTGGACTTTTTCAAGCTTCTCCACGTCCTTTCTGAATTGCGGAGCCCAGAATTGGATGCAGTACTCCAGTGGCTTCACCAAGGCCAAGTACAACGGGAGGATGACTTCATGAGTCTTGCTTGAGATGCATCAGTTGATGCTAGCCAGAGTTTTGTCTGCTTTGTCAGTTGCAGTATTGCATTGGTGGGTCATGTTCATTTTGTGGTCAATTATGACCCCCCAAGTATCTTTCAGTCATGGTGCCAGGGAGTGTAGCACTGCCAAGCCTATAAGTGTGACGTGGGTTTTTTCTCCTGAGGTGGAGCACCTTGCATTTCTCGGTATTGAATGCCATCATGTTTTCATCCACCCACCTTGCAAGCCTATTGAGCTCAGCTTGGATCACCAGCCTATCCTCAAGTGTGGACATTCTTCCCCATAGTTTGGTGTCATCAGTGAACTTAGCCAGTCTGTTTCTGACACCAGAGTCCAGATAATTTATAAATACATTACAGAATACCGGTCTAAGAATGCAGCCTTGGGGGACACCACTGGTCACTATGTGCCATGTTGATTTGTTTCCATCAGCTACCACTCTATGGGTCCGACCTTGGAGCCAGTTCCCCAGCCATCAGACTGTAAGGTTGTCGAGGCCACAGTTCCCCAATTTTGCCATGAGGACATCATGGGACACCAGGTCAAAGGCTTTTTTAAAGTCCAAAAATATGATATCAACCTATTCTTCTTTGTCCAGGTGATATGTCACCTGGTCATAGAAGGAAATGAGATTGCTCAGGCAAGACCTACCTGCACCAAAGCTGCGTTGGCTATCCCTCAGAATGTTGCCTTCCATTAGCCTATCGATAATTGTTTCTTTGATGATTTTTTTCCAAGATCTTTCCAGAGACTGAAGTCAAACTGATTGGCTTTTTTCCCGGATCTTCTTCCCCATTTTCTTGAAGATAGGCACCGCATTGGCCCTCTTCCAATCTTCAGGTACCTTGCCCAAGTGACATGAGTTCTCAAATATCCTTGCCAGTGGCCATGCTATGATGTCAGCCAGTTCCTTTAGCATTCTTGGGTGTGATCTATCTGGACCAGTTGATTTGTGGGTGTCCAGCCTCTCAACGTGTTCCCCCACAAGATCTTATCCAGCGATGGGTGTATATTCACCCTTACCCTGGTGATCCTGCAGCTTGTCGGGTAGGGGGGGTCCCTTCGGGTTGGTGAAAGACTGATGAAAGTAATCATTAAGCAGACTGGCTTTTTCCTGGGTGTCAGTTATCAGCTGCCGCATTTGGTTTATTTAATAAATTTCATAGACATTAGAGCTGGAAGGGACTCTGGAAGATCGAGTCCAGCCCCCTGCCCCAGGGGCAGGAAGTCAGCTGGGGTCACAGGATCCCAGCAAGATAAACATTCAATTGACTCTTAAAGGAACCCAGACTAGGTGCTTGCACCACCTCTGGTGGCAGTCTGTTCCAGGCCTTGGCGGCTCGGACTGTAAAGAAGTTCTTCCTTATGTCCAGCCTGAACTGGTCTTGGAGAAGTTTGGGATTTGACCTTGTCATCCCATGGTGTGCTCTGGTGAACAAGGGTTCCTCCAGATCCTGATGTACACCCCTTATATACTTATAGGCAGCCACCAGGTCCACCCCGGCCTGCACTTTTCCAGGCTGAAGAGTTCCATAGCTCTCAGCCTCTCTTTGTAAGGCTTGCTTTCCTGCCCTCTGATCATGCGCATGGCTCTCCTCTGGACTCTGTCAAGCTTCTCCACATCCTTTTTAAATTACAGAGCCCAGAATTGGATACAGTACTCCTGCTGCAGCCTTACCAAGGCCAACTATGGCAGGAGGATGACATCCTGGGATCTTCTAGAGAAGCATCTATGGCTGCAAGCCAGAGTTTTGCTCACTTTGCTGGCTGCAACATCACATTGGTGCCTCATATTCATCTTGTGGTCAATCATGACCTTCCAAGTCCCTTTTGGCCGTGGTGCTAGCAAGCATAGCACTGCCGAGCCTATAAGCATGCTGTGGGTTTTTCTTCCCAAGGTGGAATACCTTGCATTTTTAGGAGTTGAAGACCATGAGGTTTTTGTCCACCCAATTTCTGAGCCTGTCAAGGTCAGCCTGGATCACCATCCTGTCCTTGGATATGGATGCTTTTCTCCAAAGTTTGGTGTCATCAGCAAACTTGGCCAGTCTGCCTCTGACACCAATGTTCACATCATTAATGAAGATGTTGAAAAGGATAGGCTTAAGGAAAGAGCCTTGCGGGACCCCACTGGTCACAGTGCACCACAATGATTGACTTCTGTCAACTACCACTCTGTGGGTCTGCCCTCAAAGCCAGTTCTCCAGCCAGAGAACTGTGATGTAGCCAAGGCAGCAACTGGTCAGTTTTTCTATAAGACAATCATGGGATACCAGATCGAAAGCTTTTTTGAAGTCAAGATATATGATGCCAATCTCTTCTCCCTTGCCCAGGTGATATCCTGGTCGTAGAAGGAGATGAGATTGGTCAGGCAAGACCTACCTACAACAAACCCATATTGGCTATATTTTGCACGGGTCCAGTGTTGCACTTGTTTTTTTTTCCAACTTCCTACATATCTAAAGAAGGACTTTTTATTGTCCTTGATTCATGAAGCCAGTTGGAGTTTGGTTACAGTCTTGGCTTCCCTAGTTCCCTCCCTATAGGTGTGGATCAGCACTGAATACTTCTCCTTAGTGGTGTTTCCTGTCTTCCATCCTTTATAAGCTTCTCTTTTTAGACACAGGAGGTCCATAAATTCCCTATTGAGCCACGGGGGTTGCTGAGCCCTTTTACTACCTTTCCTATGGGCTGGAATGGATTTTCCTTGTGCTTCAAAGATCACTTCCTTAAGGAGCAACCACACATTGGGAACTCCCCTTCATGTCAGATCATGGTCTCTCAGGGCCTTGAAAACTAGCCTCCAAAGCTTAACATACAGTCGAGGACTTCTGCATTGCTGACTGACTTGCCAACTTTGTGATGGATAGTGAAAGTGATGAATTCATGGTCACTGTCTCCCAGCTTCACTTCAATTCTTAGATTGCTGACTAGATCATCCCCTTTGGCCCATAGCAGGATCAGGAGCACCTTGCCTCTTGTTGGCCCATAAACTTCTTGAGACAGATATATAAGGCATATAAGGCAGCTCTGTGACCATCTGATTTGGCTGAGTGCTCTTCCCATGAGATGTCCAGGTAGTTGATATTCCCCATGACAACCATGCACTGACAGCATGCAGTCTCAGCCAGTTCTCTAGTGAATTTGTGGTCAAGCTCTTGCTCCTGATTTGGAGGTCTGTAGTAAACTTCTACCATGATATCCCCTTCACCACATTCCCCTTGTATTCTAACCCAGAGGGTCTCAAGTCACCCTCCTTGGATGCCAATCTCCACTTGTAAGGAATTGTACTGCTCCTTCATATAGAGAGCTACATCCCCACCCTGTTTTTCAACATGATGTCTCCTGTACAAGGTATAGCCATCTATACCTGTGGTCCAGTCATAGGTGGAGTCCCACCAGGTGTCCGTTATCCTTCTGAGACCATAGTAATTTCTGTTAAGCAGAAGGACCAATTCCTCCTGGTCATTCCTCAGGCTCCTGGCATTTGTGTATAGGCAACTGAGTCTGCCATTGGAGGCCCTAGAATTTCCTGCATTCCTAGAAAAGCCCCACCCCTGGGCTGGGGTGGGAGTGTGTTCTCTTGAGCTACCTGGCCTGCTGATTTTGTGGTTGATGCTTGGTGGTCTTGCACTGATGGTTATCTGCCCATCCTATGGCAAACTTTGTTTAAAGCCCGGTCAAGCAGGTCAGTCATTCTGGCTGAAGAGAGCTTCTCTCCAATGGAGTGAGGTGGAGATATTTGAAGATAAGACTGTGATAATTTTTTTTTTAAATTAAAGCCAACAACTGTCAGGATGAAGGGTACATCTCATTGTGGTAGGTTTTATGCCAATGACAGAAAATTGCCACAAAATTAGACTTCTTTGAAGGGAGACCTCTCTCAGGATTTTTACTCAGTGCTCAAGTCTCAAGCCTCAAGCACAAGTCTAGATGAAATTTCTAAAGCTATAATGTTTTGGAAGACTGCAGCAACCTCTACACAGCAGCATCTGGGAACATTTGGACCCTGTATAGTGAGTGGTACAACCTATGGTTCTCTGAGCTTTCAAGATTTCTTTCCCAGCAAAAGAATAAAGCAGCTATCTATGTGCAGCTGTAATATTAAGCCTATGGGGAAGTGGATGAACAATAGTACCAATAAAGAATGTTTTCAAGGAAGCAGCAGTACAAGATTAAGTTATTTCCCATTCTTTGAAGATAGCTTTATCATGTTCATACCTGACCACTAAGTAGTTTAAAGGATGACACATTTAATAAATGTTATGTCAGAAAGGTATTATAAGTTTGAAAAAAAGTCACAATTTTGCACCTTTTGGTATGTATAGCGGGGTGGTGTTTGCTAGTCTTATACCAGAAGCATGAGACCTAACAGTGAAAACTGTTGATGTGAGTGTATTTAAGGAATTCATATCAAGTCATATATCCAAAGTGAGGATTTTCTCTTGGTTTTGACTTTCCAAAACCAAAGAGATTGACTCTTTCCAAAAAATAAAAGAGTACCTAATAGTGAGAAAGAAATAACTAAGCTGAATCAATGTGAAAATGGCCACATGAAAAAGAAATTAAGAGAACAATTAGTGGAAAATACATTAACATTTTGTTATCAGAATAATTTTGGTAGATGCAGCATGGAATATGAGGAAATACTCTTTCTAAAAATGTTTGCATGGCCTATGCCTTTGGGAAGAAATGAAAGCATTTGCATCAAACATTTATTTAGTCATTCATTTAAAATTTTGCTCATGGGGAAAGCCTAATGAGATAGACATTACCAACCCAGAGGACAGTATTCATAAAATTTCAAAGTACACCAGTAACATAAACAATATAATACAGGAAATAATGGGACATAGCAGGCTATAGTAAATAGATAGTATTTAATTTAACCTGATGCAAATAACGGCCATTTAAGGGTTAAAAATTTCTTGAAACTAAGAAAAGGTTTTTTGGAACTGGAATGTCTATTTATGTAGGAAAAAATGCAGTGACAAGTCCACGTTAGCTAGGTCTTAGTAAAGAGGAAAATATTTTAATGGCTTACACTGTAGTTTCAGTTTTTGGGGTCTACAGTTCACATCCTGTTTATTTTGTTTTTACCAAACATTATCTGTAACATACCCACAGACTAACTTCTACTCAATACATTAGAATAGAATATTTTTACCAATAGAACTAAAACAGTAGAACTCTGTTGCTGTGATACTGCAGATGAACTGTGGTACATCCTATTAATCTTGTAATTGTAGCAGGCTCACATGTCAGAGCTTGGGTTGAGTCCCAGGCTTGAGATCCTGCTGTTTTGATTGGTGGAGCCCAACCATCAATCAGGAGGCAGCAGGAGAAATAAAGTCATGCCCCTTTCCTGAGGGGTGGGGGAGAAGCGCTCCCCTGGACCTGATTGAAGACTGTAAATTGTCAGGTCCAGAAGACTTTGGGGCACAGCCTTGGAGCATATAAAAGGAGCTGTGTGCCCAGCACAAGAGGCAGATGCAGTGAGGGACTCAAGAAGAGTGGAGACAAGAAAAGCTAGGGAGCTCTCTCTCAGTGGGCAATAGGCTCAAGGCTTCTGAAATTGTACTGGAGGAGCAGCCTTGGGAGTGGTACAAGACCGCTTGGGCTGTTGATGGCATACAGGGTTGGTGCATGGAGACCCAGCTCTGGGAGCAGTGTGAGACTGTTGGGGCCCATCACGGTGCATGGTTCAATGCATGGAGCCCAGGCTTTGGGAGCTGCAAGTGGCGGCTCGAGCCTGCAACCCCGGCAGTACCTTGGGGGCCATAGTGAGGCAGCTCAGGCCCCATCTCCCAGTAAGTGGCCAGGTCCCACGGTGCACAGGGTGGTGCAAGGACCCAAGCCTTGGGAGCCAGGGAGCAGTGGACACTGCTTGCGTTAGCCACCCAGCATGAGGATGGATGGATGGAGCCTGAAGGGCCCAGCCTGTGCTAAAAGAGCCCTTGATGCTGAAGCCAGGGCACGGGGGATACAGTAGGTGCTGCAGCGTGAGGCCCACCACCCAGAAGTCAGCAGTGGTGGTGCAGCAGCCGAGAGGAGCTTAGCCCTTGGTGCCCAGAATGGGACACAGGGTGGGGAGGAGCCCAGTGACATGGGAGAGGCCTGGAGAGGCACTCCAGCAGAGGAGACCCCATCAAGCTGTGCCCTGACCGCCATCACCTGAGGGAGCGTGAGTCATTGGGTCCCACAGGGGAAAGACATTTGCAGCGGGCAAACCCAGAGAAGGGGCTGGGTGAGCAGCCTGCCCGCCCTACCTAGTCAGGGCCCTAAGGGGAGGGGCCCCTGGTGCTTCCTGGACACCCCCTACAAAGGTCCCCATTGGAAGAAGGACTTTTTCTTGCCATGAGTCAGGGCCTATATTAAGGAAATAGATGTTATTAAGATTGGTCATGTTCGCACCTTATATTTTGAGATTGAAATGTTGTATTCTGATGTTGTAAAAGTGTTATTTAGGGTTTGACCCTGGTTATTGGTTAATGTCACTGTGTAAGTATATGTATATGACATTTAGTTTTATGTTAATGTATATTATAACTCAATAAATTGTATATAGTTAAGAACTTTGGGCTTGGCCTAACGCTATAGAGGAAAGAGAGTTCTGCTCAAAATTCTGGTGTCTCTCTCACAGCACCCCCTCCTACCTATCCCATCCTACTGAGAACAGGGCACACCCTTGGGTGTACCCAGGTTACATAATTATAAGTATTTGAATGGTTTTACTGAAAATTAATCAGCTGGACACCACGCTGTGAGTTAACATGATGAGGAACCCTGAATCACTGACATAATACATTACTGTTACAGGTAGTAAACTGTGCATCTGTGATGGTGATGATAAGAACAGCATCCCACCTCCATGATAAATGGATGTTTGCATAACTACTTAGATGCATAACTGTCTTTCACACTGAGCCAAACACATGCTTGATGCAAAACTCTACTGATTTCACTGAGGACAAATCAAAGTGAATTTATTGTATTATGCCTTGGAGACTCTGACTGTAATACTACTATGTCTTCAGGGGACTGAATCAAGCCAACCACCAGATGGGACATTAAGCCCAAGTTTCAATGCAGTTATCTATAGCACAGCATACTGTCAGTAGCTGTAAAGTAGAATTGAGGGTGAAAATTAACTCAATCATTATTTTCCTTACAGAACACCTACACCAGGGATGGGAAAAACATACCCATCAGACTATCCTATCCAGCCCACGGGGCCCCTAAAAAATTTAGAAAATTAATATTTATCAGCCCCAACAGCCAGGAGCAGTAGGACCCAGGGAAAACCCCAGCAGGCTCCTGCAATAGCAGGGCCCACCTGGCCCCATCATCCAGCTGGAAGCTCCTGCCTAGCAGGGGCTTCTGACCTGGGACCATGGTGCTGTTTGCGCCTCCCTGCCCTGAGCAATAATTGGAATTGATATGGGATAAGACAAAGGCAGCTGGGAAGTCTAGTGTCCAGCCTTTTCTTAATGCTAGCATTATTGTGGTATTCTATTTCACACCCCTCATATTAGTGTCTATGCCAACTTATTTTATTTAATAATTGGAAGCAGTTAAAATAATTAAGAGCGTCAACTTTTCCTGTGTTATGATAGCCTTTGCTACAAGGCAGGAAATACGGGAGAGTGGACACAAGGAAAAATGGCTGCTAACTGCAGTATTTTTAGAGTTCAATATGTGTCACAGCAAACAGCTTTATTCAAAGGCTAGGACCTACTGTGCATGACTATGTGAAGACATGTGTCAAGACATGTTTATGTAAAAGCACAGCCACATGGATAAGAACCTAGGTGTGTGTGTGCTGGGTGGGAGTACTGGTAGACTGGTGCCCCCAGAACCACTTGGGACAGGCCTACGGTTGACCTCACAAAGATTTGGAAGATGGTACATAGTGCAGAAGAATAAAGCAAACTATCAGAATACACAGAAGGGTCCACATACTTTAAAAGGAGGCACTAGCACAGATTTCTAAAAGAGTGTTTATTTGGACTTCAGATGCAGTCCTTGAGGAATTTTTGGTTGGCATACCGTGGGGCTATTTTGGTGCTCATAGCTGTACCCATGATCTGGAGGAAGTGTTGGTTATCAAAAGTGAAATTGTTGCGTGTGAGGATGAAGTGTATATGGTCAGTAATATCTTTGGGTATGTACTCTGAGTTGTAATCTTGCTTTTGTAGATATGTAAGGCAGGCTTGGATGCCATCCTGGTGTGGGATGTTGGTATATAAGCTGGTAACATCCATGCTAGCTAGAAGGATGTTGCTGGGAAGGTGGTCTATGTTTTTAAGTTTTCTTAGAAAGTCTGTAGTGTCTTGGACAAAACTTGCTCTTTGGGTGACAAGCGGTTTTAGGGTTGATTAAAACCCCCCCCGATATTTCCTCAGTTAGGGCCCCATGATTGGATATGACAGGTATGCCAGGGTTCCCTTGTTTGTGGATTTTAGGGAGCATGTAAAAAGTCCCTGGGTTGGGTAGTGGGCAGATCAAGGTCTATAGTTTTTCTTGTAGTTCTGATGGAAATGATTTGATGGTATTTTTGAGTTTCATGGTAAAAAGGGGAGTAAGGACCGTCTTCTAGTTCTTTGTAGTAGGTGGTGTCAGAGAGTTGTTTCTTGGCTTCCTGTATGTAGTCTTCATGGTTTAGGATGACTATGGCTCCTCCTTTATCTGCTGGTTTTATTACTTTTTGGTAGTTAGATCCTAGAAATTCTATGGCCTTTGTCTCTGGTAGAGAGAGGTTGTTATGGTGGTGTGTGATGTTGATTATTTCATTGCTCATTCTTTCCCTGAATTTCAGAAACAATTGAGGAAGAATTCCTCAAGGACTGCACCATCAAACCCTTGCTATACTTAAGATATATCAATGACATCTTCATCATTTGGACTGAAAACTTGCAATCTCTGATTGATTTTGATCAGAAATTCAACAATCATCCTCCCTCCATCCGACTATCTCTTGAATACTCCAGCACCAACAATTCCTTTTTAGACATGATGATCAGTATCCAGAATGGTAAAATACAGACCATATTATGCAAGAAATCCACAGACCAACATACATATGTGGACAGAACCAGTAATTGCCCTAAACACACCAAGAAAGCTGTTATATACATCCAAGCCCTCAGATACCACAGAATTTTCCCTGAGATCACCCAGGATTGCAACCTCACCAATCTTAAAAAGGCTTTCACGCAACAAGGACATTCCTCCAGCAAGATCGATCACATGTTAGAAAGTGCCACCTGGATACTGAGTAAAAAAATGCTGCAGTACAGAAGAAACCCCCCCACGAATCGCACACCACTGGTTATGACATATCATCCCTCCCTCAAACCCATATGTTAAATCCTTGCAACCCATACTAGAAACAGACTCTATTCTTAAAGAGATCTTCCCAAAACCACCCATCCTAGGCTTCAAACAAGCACTGAACCTCACTAACCTTATCACCGGAAGCAAATTTGCTCAGGTCCACAAAACACCAAATGCATACAAACCATACCATGACAAGAAACACAAAACCTGCCAACACATCTCCACCACCCCCACAATTACTATACCCCACAACAGAACCATCAGCATCCCTGCATCTTACAGCTGCACCTCCAGAAATATAATAGCTCTCATCCAATGCACCAAATGCCCTGATAGAAAATATGTAGGAGACACCAAACAACAACTGCACACAAGAATGAATGCACACCAGAAATCAAAGACAAGAATACCCAGTTACCGGTGGGGGCACATTTCTCACAAGAAAACCACTCTCTCTCCAATCTCTCAGTTCTAACCCTCAAAGGGAACTAACAAAACACTTTTCAGAGACAAGCCTATGAACTTCACTTCATCAACCTCCCAGATACAAAAAATCATGGACTAAATATAGACATTGGATTTATGACACATTATAACCTGCCTGACATCTGACTCCCCCAGTACCTCTCCACTATTTAACTACTACAGTCATCCCCCTTTTCTCTCCCCCCACCCAGCCTGTCTCTCACTGACTCCTCAATTTACATCTTCACTGACTGCCTGTACTGCATGCATACCAGCCTAGCCTGTGGCTTTTTTACTATTCATTCCATCCAGGAAGAGCACACACCAACTGCAGACTACCTCAGCCTGATGAAGGGTTTTTAAACCTGAAAGCTTGCTAAATTTTTTCCCCCCAACTATTTAAGTTGGTCTAATAAACAATATCAGGTTCACCCAAAGAACCTTGTCTGGCTATGCCCTTAGACCAACATGGCTACAACCTAAACCCCTGTATTTGGATTTGAGGCACTTAACCAATTAACTGGGTTTGTGTTTTAACCTGGGTTTTCTTTTTTCACTTTAACATTTAGACTTCACAAATAATTTAATCTGAATCTTTTTCTGAACTTCTTGCCAAATATATATATATATATATATACACATACACACACACATACACACACACACATACATATAAAAAATCTCAGGTTTAAAAGCAATGATTTGTAGAGAAAATCAGCAACAGATGCTCTCCAGGCTGGGTCTAGTTAACCTTTGAGCTTATTGGCTAGTTTTAAGAAAATCCATGTACAAATTGAGCTCAGAAAATATTCTAGGACAAGCAATCCATACAGCATCCTTAGAACTAGCAAGTACTTTTCTCATTATCTTCTCTGATGTTGCAGATCAATACAACACGAGCTGGAGTTGTACCTGGTTGATTTAGTAAATTTCTAACATATAGCGATTCTGAAAAGTTGTTTCTGAACGCACTTTTCTTATATGCTCTTGGAAGCTGTGTAGTCAGTAGGTTTTCCTTTTGCTAATTAGTATTTTAGGCACTTTTCAGTCAAAAATCAGGAAAGATCAAGTGATACAAAGTCTATGCATTCAGCTTTTGTGCTAAACCTAAGTATTAAATCTTTGTTATTCGGTAAACAACTGGCAGTCCAAATAGCTATGCTGTGATTTGTTTCAACCCCTCAATAAAGTTTTCAGACAATTCACTTACAGATTCTGTGAAATTACTTGTTTTTACTAAGCTAAACCTTAGATTTCAGAGCATAAACTGAGCAGTGTATCAGGAACAGAGTGAGTGGGCTGAGAACAAGGAAAGGGAGAATCCTCCCCTGAGGACCAGGAAAATCAACACAACATTTTTGCAGCTGTTACTGTATTAAAAAATGTGCACATATAAATCCAGCATATAAATAGAGGTAGATGTCAGCAGCAAACCTTATCATCCCCAAAGCTTCCAGGAATCAAAGCCTAGGGAGTCCTATGCTTAAAACAGCCAAAGTTCTACCCTACTTTTGCAGTGAAAGTGTGCTGAATCTGACTCTGAGAGTCCCTCTAGATGGTCAGGATCTGAAGTGCAATTCATATAACAGCACCCTCCCTTTGCCATGCCATATGTGAATTGCAAGAGGTGATATTGTGGGACCCAGTATTAGATACTAATGTACCTTATTGCCAATACAGGGGGGACCCAGGGTTTCCACCTTGGACTGCCCCTACACCAGCAAGTATAAAGCTCTTGAAGTTGTGAGTCCTGTAGCTGATGGCATTCACAGGCATGGAATTGCCCCATGCATCTCTCTGTCCTGGTGGCCGTGGGGCACCACCAGGAGGGAGAGTCCCCTCAAGCTGCAGGACTCCCAAGCCCTGGCTGCACATGATGCAGCCCTACAGCTGGGAGCCTGGTCAGCTGATGGGACTCCCTCCCACAGGGGCAAACCATGCTACACATTTTAATACACAGTATTAATCCAGATATTAATACTGGATACCAACTGGCTATGAAGTTTGTTAACATTTTTTAGATCTAACTTTATAACTGGTTGGATGTTTTAATGCTGTGATGGTTACTTTGCACATGTAGGTGGTCTCAGTAAATTGCACAATACCTGTAACATGTAAAGTAACCTGAGTCAGAGAAAAGGAATGCTGTTTGGTCCTATAGAACAGGCTTATCTTCAGAGCTGAAAGAATGGCAAAATTTTTTAAGAGACAAAGGCTTGAAGCCTGACAACTTAGGGAGACCAGGAAAGGGACAGAGATGCAGCTGTTCCTATACATTTGACTCATGGTGTGTTACTTATCTACAGTTAACTGAAGTCCTTTTTTGATTCACATGAAAATGGCGATCATAGTGACTATAGACTGCTTTTGTCCTTGTTCGGTGCCATGTACACAAACATTTCAAAACTGAGTACAAGGTATGAAAGTTAAATGGTATGGATGATAACGCTTCTTCACCCAACACAATCCAGCTACAACCATATTCAAAGAACTACTGCATTGGGTAGAAGGATATTTTGGAATAGGAAGCACTGTGAGTATTATTTGGGTTTGGAATTTAATTAAATGTACTTCAAATAGCAGTCATTTTTATAGTCAGTAAAGATTTCATCCTTTGTCATATTCTTACTTCAAATTCTGTGATATACTACAGCATTTATGTCAGCATTATAACATTACAGAGCCAAATCTGCACCCACTAAAGTCAGTGAAGTTCTGTCCCAAATTTCAGTGTTAGCCAGCTTAGAAAGTACACACTATCTTATTATGATTGTAATCTTACTATACAGCACCAACCTAATACTACTTCACACTCCTGAAGTTTCCTTTTTCAAGTAGCAGTCATGTCAATGGGTAAGGTATCTACCCTTGTGCTATGTCATATAATAGGCACAGTCAAACTGCTTCCAAATTTGAGACTGAATACAGTAATTTTTGCTAGACTTCACCCCATGGCGCCTCCAGATAGTGAAACCACACAATATTTTTTGCCTTTTCCTCAGATAGCTATCAAGTACGACATCCAGTTTCTAACCTTCATATTATAACCTTAACAATAAAGAAATACAGAGAAATATTTTCCAAGTCTATACAACAAAAGGTAACTGTTTAAGTAAAATACACCTCCCCACAAGGAAAGGTGTTGAAAAATACTATATTATCTTTAAAAACTGATTTCAAGCCCCCTTGGAGCCTGGTATTGAAACTGTTCAACTAAACCTTTAATGTGAATTTGCTCAATGGGACTGTGTACACAGGTGTACAGCAATTATTAGATTTGATATCTGAATGAATTCAGGTTCCCATTAGAGCTTGAATGCTTCAATGACCCCATTATTTTCCTTCCACTGCTCCCAGACCTGATCAACTTAATTATTCTGACTAGTGAAACATTTAGGACATGAATTTCTGATTTGTTTTAAACCAAATGGGACAGCTGGAAGTGCTCCATTAAAAAATACAAAAGAAAGATGAATTCTATGATGTGTCATAGTTTGGAAGCAGATCAGGTCCAAGATGCATATTGTGGTAACTCACAGATACCACATTAAGGATTTATACACCTTTCCTGTTTTTTCTTAAACTTGCTCCCAAATAAACCACTGACCCTTTCTTCTGGTCCCTTAGGATGAACTGCAAGACTACAATTAACATTATCCCATTTAGCTAAAAATTCCATGCATTCTGCCTAAATTTATCCTTATGTCTTTAGTTTTTCAAACATTCAAAAGTACAAAAAAGGATTTTTAAGACCAAACAATTTATATATCTACATCAATAATGAATAAAAACAACTCAGGAACTGATTTGTTTAATAAGCATCCTTACCCTCATCCATCTTATGCCTGACATGCAAAGCAAATGCCCTTTTAGGGGCAGCACTAAATTACAATTGTATTTTAATATAATTACAATTACTAATACAAAAAAGGCATCTTGTGTCAGCTAAGAAAATTTAGGGATATAAAAAGGTGTTTCACTATTTTAAATGTACCTTTTAATTACTATGGAAAAATGGCAAATAAGTATATGTACATTTTGGACAGATTTGATCTGAAATTGATGGCATCCTTTTTGTACTCACAACTCCCTCATTCTCTCTATAGCTCTTTCAAATTTCCACTAGCACTGAAAATAAGTTCAACTTGAAAGCTACAAAGAAGGAAGTAAAATAAAGATTATAATATGTTCTGAACTTCAAGTAAACAAGCATTCATAAAGTTAGGATCTTCTCATCTGAATGCATTTGTCCTTAAAAAGAATGAAACTGACATCAAAGTGGTCCCCTTGTCCCTTGCCTCCTTTCACTAATGATATGTAATGGCTGCTGAGCCTGCAATAAACGTGTTTATGTCCAGTCATATTGCCATCATTTTACAATCTGATCTGATTCTTTAAAAAAAGTAAGTCGCAGGAGACCAGCACCAGCTTGTGCTTCAAGGCATTTCCTGACATCAGCCTTCACTTTGCACTCCAACTGAAAGCATAAGATATGACAAAACACACAGAAAACCAGAAGAGAAGGTTCTTCACCTCTTCTCCAAAACTGCCTGACAGGAGTCAATAGTGATTCCTTCAGAAGGCTACAATCAAAAACTGCCAAATGAAAGTCCAAGGGGAAGCTTTCTAGCAATTCCTTACAATATTTTATTTAAGACGGTGTAAGAACATGTTTTCCTCAGAAGGACTTTTCCCCTCTCTGGTTCAACTCAATCAGTTTTAGCAGTTGGCAGTTTAAATATCAGAAGTTACAGTCTTCCATGGGCCAGTACTTTATTCTTTGCATACAGTATAGAAGTGATGAATTCAAAGATGAAAAAGAAAAAAGAAAGCACTCTCTTTTCTTGTGAAGGGATTTCTTTTAGAAGAGGAAATAGATAGCAAGCACCTTCAGTACTGAGTCCTTCCTACTGTTTCATATAAACTGGCTACTAGTTTTTCTCCTAGCCCACAAGTACTGACAGGCCCCGTCAAAAGCAAACAGCTTTTCCCCATACCCTGCAATAGTCCTCCTCCTGTATTTTTAATGGACCAGAAACAAATTCTCTTTATAAAAAAATAGTGACAACTCTGCAATATCTTGTAGTCTACATGTAAAATGAAATATTTTAAATAATACAATAAAGCAGCCTATCCATAATTATTTTTAGATTAAATAAAATATCAACATTTTTTATTCATGTCTAGGTTAACATTTGCAATTCAGCAGTTTGCAATATTTAAATGGAATTGAATATGCTATGAGAAAACTTAAAATTGCATCTTTGGTGTACAAGTGCATGGTGTAAGCCATAATCATTAATGCCTGTCCATGTCTTCATCATATAACATTAAATAAAAGCTGTTGTTTGAGTTTAGAAAATGATCTCATTATTACCTGTTACTTCTCTATGCCCTAACTGTGAATTGCTAAATACTGTATGTGTCTTTTACTATAAATTATTTGCAACAAAGGCATGTACCGATTATGCAAATATAAAGCTGTTCTTTATTAAAAGGATTCATATAAAAGGAAATTAAGAACAAATGACAAAAATTGCAAGGTGAAATATATTAACAACCTTTATAGCTAAACAGCCATCCAAATTCAATAGGAAAACCTGAATATTTACTCAACAGCTGAATTGGGCTTTTAATACATATTCCTTTGTATCATAGCTACACATACTAGCTTATGCAGTAGAATGAAGGCTGTCTCAAAACAGAATAACTTGGTAATTAAAACCTCTAAAATTTTGTGTGTAGGGACCTACTCAATTCTCGACTTTCAGGAAAGCAAGAACATAGGGCACTGTCTGTGAAATTGGGCAATGTATGCAAAATCAAAAAAAAAAAAAGTCTACAAATAAAATGTTAGCTCCCCACCAATCAGCAGTGAGGGGCAGGGCTGCATGATAGACAGCCCTCATCTAATCAGTGGTGATGGGTGGAGCCATTGTATGGGGAGGCGGGGCACCACAATAAGCCTGCAAAAGTAGTGGCTGGACCTATAATCTGTCCATGAAATCAGCCGCCTGTCTCCTCGATTTGGGTAGGTCCCTACTTGTGTGTCTGATCTTGGGGCTTCCCATTAAAGTAGATCAGGATTTGCCAATGACTTAACTGCAATTAGCAGGCTACTATTAAGATGCAACTCAAGTTACACCATTTTTTATTACAATAATAAGGAGTTTGATGAATCAAAAGCTGTAAGAGTAGTTAATGAACTGAAGACTATCAACATTCTGTTGTGTTTATGTCTGAATTCAAATCAGTTTCTACCAGACCACCCCCCATACCCAAGGTCCTCAGGGACAAGAGGGAAACAGGCCATTATCACAGCTTTATGATGCACTTCCTTCCTTGAAGTGGTGCTCTCTAATGGCTTTATTGCCCTTTTGTGCAACCAATGTGGGGCACAGGAATAGGGACAAATTAGACAAAGCAGATAATTATATTTTAACATTTTTAACAGAACATTTGAGAGACTTTTTCCTCAAATACTTGTTAATACACAAAGAAATAAATTATTGCTCCAAAGCAAATAAAAACCCACCAACAACCTAAATTTACATTGTATACCACAATGAGTTCTCTATGGTATCCACTTTTTCTAAGCTTCCCAAAAGCATAGGAGAACAATAAACCCTTATTGCTCTTGTAATGAGCTATGACCATGCTGTGCACTATATTTTATATTATTAAAAGCTTCATTTTTTACCTATTTTCTATATTAAAAAACAAAACCAGATCTGAACAATAGAGAGATACCCTAGAGATCTACTATTTGCAATGTGACAAAGTAACAGATGCATCAATCTCATATGCTTTACTGAAGAATTTATTTTTTTATCATTAAAGTAAAAACAAGTTACATTTAAAAGAAAGACACTTAAAAGCCCACTATTTAAATATAACTAAAATTGACACAAAGTGTCTGGAACCAGGAAATGCTGTCCTTTCTGCCACTGTTTCTACAAAACATATGGGGGGAGGTCCTGCCTAATGTGCCATCATGGGGGTCTGGTGCCTCTCAAGTCAGGGGGGCACGTGCCCCCCCTCACACCAGTCAGTAATGAACGGCGGGGGGGCCCCCAGTGGCCAATCCCACTGACCAGAGGTGGGGAGGTCCCCCGGCAGCCGATCTCACTCACCATGAAAGCGGCCACGCAACTTCTGGAAGTCCCTGTGGCCACTTCTGGAAGCGGCATGGCCGCTTTTGCTGGTGGCTCCGCTCTCCAGCTGGCATTCACGGGGGGGGCACTGCTGCTCCGGCCTCCCCCCTGCCCACCAGCTAAATAGGGAGTGCAGCCTGGCAGGGGGTGCACTGGTACTCTCAGGGGGTGCACGTACACTCCCATGCACCCCCTACACGTCGCCCCTTTGTGCAATGCTGTATTAAGAGTCATAAATGCTGTACTGACTGGACAAGTTTAAAACTAAGCCTTAAGCCCCTTGATACTAGAACTCAATAGTTCTGACACCATGAACTCTTATGAAGTGCATTACCTCTAATGGAAGGAACTCCAGAGCATCCAGTACCAAGGTGAGATTTTACTGTCATTGCCTTTGTCAGTTTTTCACAACCTTTATGCTATGTATATATAAAGTTTGCTTTTTTTTCCTTTTTAATAATCTATGGAGTGCTTGCAAGTATTTTTCCCCACCAACCTTGAGGTTTAATTTAAATCGATTTACAGTATAATGTAATTCTCAGTTAGGTGGCAGATGAACGAAAACTATCTTTCATAAACTCACAGGTTTACAATTATCCTTTTGACTCTGAAAGAACTATGCATTAATGTCAACAAAGACATTCAAAACATGAATAAGAACTGCCTTTGCTTTATGCATGCTAATAGGACTTAATGCTAACTACGCCATAAAATGTTAGCCTTTCCTCCCTACCTTCAAGTCCCTAACCTCTCTGCTTTTGAATTACACACTCTCCCCAACAGCTTATTGGCAACAATCTAATTCTTTCTCCCTACAATCTTATATCTCTCAGTTATCTCATCCTCTCTTCCTTTCTGTGTTACACAGAGTAGTCTAGCTAGCTAATATTTCTTTATGGTTTATAACTTCGAGATCCTAAATCATTTTTGTTACCTTCTACTGTATGTTTTTTATCTTAACAACATTTTTTATATAGTAAGGTTGGGTGATCAGAACTTTACAAAGTATTTCAAATGAGGTCTTATTAATGCTGAATAAATCCTTAAAACCATCTGCCAGAATATACAGCAGACCTTTTCATATTCTCCTCAGGATCTCTCTCACTCTCTTTGTCTTTTGTTTTGTTGTTGTTGCTGCTGGTGCAGCTATTAGACTCTGCTCACTCCACACTGATATTTTCCTTGTCTGCAGTTTGCACTCTGCTGTATTGTGAGTAAGCATTTCTTTTGTTAATTTTTTATCCTAATATCATTATCGCACATATCTTTGCACTATATGGCATGAAATACTGAGGCTCTGAATTTTATCAAAACCTGAATTGTATGCAGACTCTAAAGATTTTCTGTAACTATCTAGTTCACAAGGGGAAAAAAAGACCATAGTAATAGTGTAAGCTAACAGAAAAATAATTTGTCCAAATTCTGCATGCTCCCCAAATTCTAGCTGAGCAGGCAGAAGCTTCAGCCTCTTAACTCCAGTGAGCCTGAGGATGCAGGGAGGAAAAAATCGCCCTCTTCCAAGAGACATGCTCTTCTATCATGAATCCATTCTTGGAATTGTGCGCTTACCTCTGGGGCTTTATTCATCATGCTTATATGGCATTCAGTATGCCAAGGCAACATCTTAGCACCTTTTTTCCCCTTGCAGGACTCATGGAATTCTAGGTGTATTGCACCAGCATAGGAACTTACACAAGTTTTATGGAATCATAAGAAATGTTGTTCCACTCTCTTAGGACTTTTACCTATTATTATTCTCATTGGCTGACAGCACTGCTTCCAATTATGACAAAACCTTTGCAAAAAATGTGTTTATAAGCACTTTGTCCTTCGGATGACTATATCAGTTTTTATTTCTCTTAATACATTTTATTCCAGTTATTCTTCCCTAACACCTAACTTTATTTGATTTTAGATAAAAATTTTCCCTCAGTCCACGGCACTGACATAGGTTAGCATATGAATAACTAAAACCAGTGGAGTTGAGATCCAGAGTACAGAATTTATTCTTTACTGTTTTTTAAATTACTCTTTACTCTTTTTGAAAATATATACAAATAAGAGGATACAGCATGGGCAGATTGCATTCAAGCCAAATGAAATCTTCCATTGGCAAGAAAGCACGTTAGTGCCATTTAGTAAGCTGAATACTATTTTGAAAATATTTTCCTGCAATCTGGGATACCTGCTTGCATTGAGATCATCAGCAGCCAAAAGCAATACATATAAACAATGAAGTTCATTCCTTCAGACCACAGAGACTTCCAGATCACAAGATGGAGAATTTGTCTTATGACTGCAGCCATATCTCTGCAGTTATGAAACAGGGGGAAAGAGGAGAAACAATTCAAAGTTTGGGGAAAACACAAGCCACAGGAAGTGGAGAGTCAGAAACAGTAATGTTTAGGTATAGGAATACAAAGTATTTAATTCCTCAGGTATGTCTTATATACAAACACCAACACTGATGAGCAGAACTATGGACAACAGAGGTGGATGTGTAAACTTAAACTTTTCTGCTGCTTGAAGTCAAAGTCCTAGCTCTCTGCTTCTCCAAATAACCAAATTAAGATCAGAATTAGGATTCATAGGGAAAAAATCTGAGAACCTTGTACTACAAGATTTAGCCCAGAACTTCCAACTCTAATGTAGGTTAACTACCTCTCCTGCCAACCTGTATAAACCCACTTTCTAATCTTGTAAAATCAGTATGTTCTGTGCCACAGAAAAATAAGTGTTTTCCTGAAATCTTGATGTTCATTCTTGTCTAACAAATAATTTACACTAAAACAATTCATTTACACATTCACATTACACTGTCCTTTAACCATTTTTAAAACAGATTTAGCAGTTTCAAAAAATATCTAAGGGTGCTTACATGCTTGAGATTACAAAAGGCACCTGCAACTTTTGCACTTAACACAAAGCACTTAAATTTACAATGCAAACAGAAATTAACAGACATTTGGTATTTGATGGTGGGGGCTTGGAGCCTCTATGCACTAGCTGAGACCAGGAGGCAGGGGGCAATGTTGGCTTCATGTACTGGCCAAGGTCAGGAGCATGTTGATAGCAGCCCTGCCTCGCTGTGGCACTGGGAGATACAGTGGAGGAGAATCTTAGCCCCTGGTGCTGGGAGCTGAAGCTAAGAGCTGGGGAATCTGAGCCCAAACACTAGCTGGCTTGGCCTGACTACCCCTACAGGCCTGGTTCATAAGGCAGAGGAGCTTGTATTTTGCCCCCACCCCTGCTCCCAGTGCAAGTGTGTTAAGAGCAGCCCTGCCTGGATGTGGCATCAAGAGCTGGGGGTGGGAGGGGAAAGAATCCAAGCCTCTCCACCCCAGGACCCCGCCTGGGGTAGCAGAGCTGGTACAGCTTAGGGGGGCTTGCATTCCCCTTCCCCCTGCCCTGTCCTGCCCCAGCTCCCAGCACTGTAGCTAAGCAAGGCTACTGTGAACACACTTGAGCTGGGGTGGGAGAGGGGAATCTGAGACACTGCCTTGCTGGCCTGCGCTGGTTCCCCCCACCCCAAGACCTTACCCGGGTAGTTGGGACAGGTCTGAGCAGTGTGGTGGCTTGGATTTCACACCCCACCCCAGCTCCCAGCCTAAGTGTGTTTCCAGGGGTATCTTACTCCACCACCCTCCTGTCCCTCTTCCCCTCCCAGGGTTGGGATTGGGCTGGTGCACACCCACATGAGCATCAGCCCAGCCCCACAATGGCACATTGAATGTGGTTGGAATCACCCAAAATTAACCCTCGTAGGGATCCTGGACACAAGTTCCCTAAGGTGCTCTGCCCTAGAGTGCCATCAGTTAATAGCTGATTAAACAACAGTTAATTTTTCATGCAATTGGCCATTTTAAAAATGCTGAGCAGCCATGAACAGTTATTATATTATGGCTGTATAGCACTTTCAAGGGACTTATCACATGAAAAATATAATTTCTGTATGCACCCTAAACTGCTTCATCAGCTGTCTACAGTGTCTTCCCCTTCATCACAATGGATATGTATATTTTTCTGTGCCACTTTTGTATTTGTGAACTAAGTCACCCTCTGAAAATTCCCTAGTCATTCAAGTATCTTTGCCTGAAGATGGCTATTTACTTCACAATTTGAGAATGTGATTATTAATGATGACTTCTATTTAAGCAACTTCAAATAGTTTTAGCTGCATGTTCTTTATTACAGAGATGATTCTTTATGACTAAAATATTTTTGTTCCAACTGTTCTATATTGTTTTATAGTCTCCAAAATTCAACCATCATCCACATGTATCTTTGGATATTCTGGGAAACTAGAGAAGAGATAGTGTCAGGAGCTCTAGTTTGTTGACTCTTGGCATGTAGTATGGTGATGCTGAACCCTGACCCAAGGAAACCATTAACATTTGACTTTCCTACTGCCCATTGTAATCATTGTCTCACAAACAGAACACTGTAGCAGGATGTTTTATTTAGTCAAGAGTTTTAGTTTGACGAGTTTTTTTTCTTTTTTGTATAATTGGGTATCTTAGATTATCATTTTTTTTCTGAAGGTCACGACAGACTATGAATTAGAACTGACTGCTTGATATTGTTAATAATACTTTGTCAATGCCCAGGTACTTCATTACATATACTAAGCAACATAGTAAATGAGCATAATACAATATATGTATTAATTTAATTTTTTGTTCTGGTATTATGGGAAAGTATTTCCTACATCTCTTCTGCATCATTACAAAAAACTGTAACCTATACCTTTAGTTGCCACTTTGTATTTAAGAAACTGCTTGTACAGGATAAGACAATTTAGAGGGCCCATAATATGATAACTGAAAAGAATGACATTGAATTTCCACTCATACCCTTGAGTGCTATATTTTTGTTATTTTGTCTGCTTTTTAGCTCTTGAATGCTTAACTAATGTTAATAAAAAAGAAAAAGTATTTGTGTGTTATTTCAGTTTTAGTTTGCTTTATTTTTTTTTAAAAAAATGTTTTTGTTTGTAGCATAAATAAAGTGGTTTTTTATTAATTTTGAAGCATTTCAATGGTTTTTCTGGCTGCTTATTATGAACAACCCCCCCCCCCCCCAAAATCAATTAGCAGAATTCTAATTTCCCCCCGACCTAACATTTCAATAGGAAACAACAACAAAAGCATCACAAACAAAAGATTGTTAATTATATCATTTCTAGATGCTCTGTATTTGGGCATAATACACTTGACTTGCAATTTTAAATGATCTTAACCAGATTTTTGTTGAAAAAAATCACTCACTCCTTAATAGGTTTTTTTTTAATTGACTGAAATTCAAGTCTGATGCTTTAGTACCTCAAGCTCAGCAATGAAGGAGCAACAAACTGCAGTTAAAGAATTGTCACAAGCTGTAATACAGGATTTTTTACACAACTTCTCTCTTAAATTATGTAAATGATACCATTTATATATTTCACTGACTGGGTCTCTGAAAGAAATGCTTTAAACTGAAACTCAGGAAAAATGTTATAGAGCTGTAAGGGGCTGGAAATAGTATTTTCAGAACAGGGGGAAAGAGACAAAGAGGTATGCTCCAAACCTCAAAAATATTCTCAACCTTTTAACATTTATTGCAATAAAAATTTATTTGAACATTTCCTACTTTTGTCGACATGCATCTTAAAGCAGTACCGAAGAATCAAGTGCTAATTGTGATTTGATCCCTTTTGTTCAGTTTGCCTTATTCTACAAAAACAAGTCTCATGTACTTTAAATTTAACATGTTAAGTGATGCCATCATGATCCATTAATGTCTGGAAAGTCTAATGGGGAGTCTCTGCAAATGTCATAGTACCTTCAAGGCATAGCAGATCCTTAAGACAGATAATGATTCAAGAGTTTAGTACCAAAGGTGCAGCAGGGTGCCTTGGAGAAAGTCTGCATGAGGCTGAAAGGTCAACTAACTTAAGTTTAATGATGAGCACACTAAAAGGTCACTCAGTGTTGTGATCAGTTTACATTCAGTTGAAGCTGCTTGATGTGACTGATACAATCATCAAATAATCTGGCAAGGGAAATATTAAAAGTGTCTGTGAACAATCCTCTGTCTTTCAAAAAATAGACCTTTCCTTCATTCTGTAAGCCCAAATGTAAGTATCTGTATCAGTTCCCTCTCATTCTCTATATTATGCACATATATATGCCAATGGAAATTATTTTTCTGACCAAGTATACCCGAGAACAGGGGCAACGCATAGTGGGTACACATGGATGCACGTGCACCCCTGGGGCATGGCACTGCACCCCCTGCAAAAAAGCACCACTGACACTGTCAGCAGTGCCTGCAGGCAGTTGCCACTCGGCACCCCGCTGCCAACACTCCCCGCTGGCTGCCCCCAGTGCTGCCGGTGGACACCAACCCCTGGTTGGCGCTTGCCACTCTCTCCTCCCCCAACGCTGATAGTGCCAGTGGTGTCTGCAGGACCTCCTCGCTCACCGCCATCATGCTCCTGCCACTGCTAGGGTGCTCCTGCCACCACCACTGCAGTCCTACCTCCCCCCATCTGCCGGGAGCATGAATCGTCCATGCCAGAGAATTAGAAAATTAAACAATCTTCCCCAAACACTCCCACCCCCAAAAACCAAAGTCATAAAGAATTGAGAGTAAAAGAGTCCTGCCAGAATGTGGAACGCTATCCAGTTATGAATGATGTGGAGAAGGCTGAAATGTTTCCTGTTTTTACTTTATTCTTCACAAATTGGGGCAACTACTGAATGATAAGTGTACTTGACTGCAAAAGAGGCAATCAAACAAACAGCTTAGAGTAACAGAAGAATGGGTTAAGGATTACTTAGAGAAATGAGATGGACAGTTTGGGAAGGGTTCAGTACAGAGCAACAGAAATGATTAGGGGCTTGAGAGATGGGACCTTTTAGGAAAGGCTGAAAGAACTATATTTCTAATCTGCAGAAGAGAAGATTGAGGAAAGACTTGATAATGGTCTTCAAATACCTGAAGGTATCTATTACAGAGAGGATGGAGATAGGTTCTTCCTTTGTGGCTTTAGGGGACATGACAAAGAGCAATGGACTCAAGCTGCAGAAGGGGAAATTCAGTTTGGGAGATTAGGAGGATTTTTTTGACTATGAGGGTGAAGCACTGGGACAGGTTACCTAGAGAAACAGTGGAACTCACTACCTTCCTATAAACCATGCAACTTTCTATTAAAAAAGCTAGCATCAATATAACTTAGCATTGTTCAGAGGTGGTACTGTACATACATTGATAGGCATTTGAAAAGTCCTTTAGGTTCCTCAGCTGAAAAAAACCTTTTAAGATCAAATTATTTTTAAACTGGCATAGAATGTATACCTTCTCTGGAAGATGGATCCTCCAGCAATGTAGGAGGTTGATTGGTATTGATTTAATAGAAGAACAGGGCAATAGTTTATTAAAGGAAGCAGGATAATTCTCTGATTCTCTTATAACTTTATATGTTACTAGTTTCAATGTTGGGCATACCTCTGATTAAATTATTATGTTTTCATTTCTTGATTTTAAGATTATGAATACTTGGAATAGCAAATACCCAAAAAGCAAAATGTGTTCATAAGCCACTTCTTTTTAAAAGCAGAACAATAAGATTAGATTTGAAGCTTTAGAAGGTTTACATAAGCAAAAATGTAATGACAGTAAACTTCTGTTGTCATCTTTCCAATAGATAGGGGATACTTGATAATTTTTGTCTACAGTTTTGCCAAAGGCCAAATGATAAGACTTAAGCTAACCTTAAAAAACACCAAATGTTTTGCATATCAAATTGAGTTGCCGAAAGAAATTTAGATCTTAATCCTGGGTAAGAATCAGCTTTTTGACATTAGAGATAAATTACTGCAGGGTTTGTTAGTTTGCAAACCTTTTCAATTTGATTACCAAAACTATATGTACAATGAATGCATTACATATATGGAGTTTGGCAAAAGTGTGTGTTGTTCCATCTGCCACTTAGCTCTGCTGTTGCTGTTTCTCTTCCAGAGACCAGAGGAAAGGTACTGTGATACCTAAAAACTTACTTATGTGTATCCCAACCATGCATTTGGTCCAATAAAAGACAAAACTGTAAAGATTCCTTGACTCTTGCATATTTCTGGGACCATCATGGCAAAAAGATCACTTTTACACTAGATATACAATGAAGTAACATTACTTACTTCAGGGTAAAAGTAAGTATACCCTGCTTTACTGCTTTATAATAAAGAAAGATGTAGTATTCAGCATTTTCTGTCATATGAAACTATTTTCTCTCCAACTAAATTAGTTACCTTGCAATGTAACATTTTAAGTCTCTGACAAATATGTATCTTTGTAAATAAATCATTAGTTTATATGATAATCAATTTTAGAGAGGCAAAATCATATTTGAAAATATTCTGCTCTCTAGATTTTACCTATGGTGTGTAACAATATGATCTATCAACTCCGAATAAGGAAAACAAACAGATGGAAATTCACATAAAAAAGATGGATAATTAACACACACTGAATTGCAACCGATCCCCAAAGCAGTACATATGCAGCATAGAGACAATAAAGTCTAACTTCTTAGTTTATTGATCATGCCACCAACCCCAACAAAATAAGCAATACAAGTCTAACGTGCTGTTGGTGAGAAGATCTGGGACGTTTTTAAGCCTTTTTTCAGAAGTTAGGGTGGAGTTGAAAAAAAATGTGGGAAAGCATCTGTTCCTTGACCCCCCTCTTTGCAAAATAGTGATTCTCATTATTATCAACTGTTAATATCCATACAAAAGTATAAGGATATTATATTATGTGGAATTTCAGTCATACAGGCTAGGAACAGAAATTACACATACACTGGTATAACAGATCAGAAACTGGTCTAACCATGCAACACACCAGAAGTTCAGCACACACAGACTACTTTCAAAATGGCTGAAAGCAGTGTAAGATAGACCTGGACGGATGTAGTATCAGACTGAATCAGTTTAGATAAGGCGGTGTCATAGCAGGCTGCATGGCAGGTGCCACAGATGCAAGCACCTGCATCTGTGGCACCTGGTGTAACTTTTTCAGTTATCTGAAAATATTCAAGTCTTTTATACAAAATACACACAAAGAGGAGTTATTTTGCTTAGCACATTCCTTTTCTTTATGATTTTCTTTTCAATCCTTCACTGCTTTCTTAATCCTTATCTTTGTACTACAGATCTCTCCCTTTCCTCAACTCTCGATTGTCTTAATCTCTCTTCCATGTTCCTTGTTTACCACTGCATCCCATTAGACAACTGACTTCAACAATGCCTTTCTTCCAAAATATCTCAACTCTCACCTTACTGGCTAACCATGTATTTTTCTTTCTTCCCTTTTCCCCACCATTTAAAAACCGTGAAAACAAAAAAATCTTTGGGATGAAACAAAGATTCAGTTTTGTAAAGGTTGCCATGACAGCTTCTGTTCTGATGAATACAGCTTTCATCTGTAGCTGGTGTGCATGTGGTTATTTCTTCATTGGTGCTGAACTTATCTCCAAAGAAAAGCAATAGCACTCAATGACAACAGTTCTGTGCCTTTTTCATAGTGACGGGTTTAGGTTCAAAATGACACAGATGAGGAATGACAGGTTTAAATCCAAAGAGAGAGAGAGAAAGAGAAAGAAACAGATGAGATGCAGGTAAGTAATTGGGTACACAGGTTTGGCACAGGGAAAAGGCTTAATTAATCATTTCTTTTCTTCCTCGACACTTAGGTCACTCTGTTTACCTTACATGGGATAAGAACAGAAAATAAGAGGAGTGACACACTAACAACATATACACATCTTGTTTAATAAACATATAAAAGGTTATACAATTTTAAAACATTTGTTATCAGTCTTTGTCTAATGATTCAATATGTTTATGCAGATGATTCTATGCAAAATGCTATTGATTCTATGCATATCTTGATTTAATGTATTTTCAACATGCTCCAGAATATAATGTGCACCCATTGTTTTAAAAAAGCAGAACAATGAAAAACATTGTCCCCTCAGAATTATGGCTGCACAGAGCAGGGACAAAGTTTAATTTTTCTCCAACTCACCCTCCCTTTTCGGCTTAACTAAAGCTGAAATCCTAGCTGCTGCTGAAGACTGGTTTCTATGGGTAGATACATGATTTTGAACCAAAGAGTTCCAGGTGCTGTGAAATAGGAGAAAAGAGTCCAAGAACACCTAGCAGACAGCAAATTTACTCTAAGAAAGGTTAGCTTAATTAGCAGAACCCCAAGACAAGTAAAAAAAAAAAGATAGTTAACACCTGTGGAGTGAAGAACAATGAGCCATTAGGCCAACTGACTCCCTCAACTGTCTGAATAGTAATACCAGAGCTACTGCACTGTGCAGCAAGAATCAAGCAGGGTGCTTCTATCCTGGCAGAAAAATTGCTTCCTTGTTTAATAGGTGCATCTCAATTTGGTGGTGGGGGGCTAATTTTGGGGGGAAAGGGGTATGTTGCATGTGAGGAAATATGGTAATATAAAAACAGTAAGGGGGAAGAACAGCATGAAAAGTTTGCTTAAATGTCATGATTCACAGTCTGTATCTAGACCACTATAGATATTTAAACAATTCTGCAAACACATTCTCTGATTATAGTTTTAATAATATGAAAACTTTGACTTTAAATTATTTTTACAAATGGATATTGTATAATATATATATATGCATACATCATCACTAACACCACCATCAGGTATTTAGTTTGGAAAAATGTGATTAAGGAGTGGGTCTTGCTATCAGTTACTGTAGGAAAGTCAGATTTATCTTGTAACTTGAGCTGGATCTGAACCATGGGGCTCCCTGAAGACTTGATACAGCCTCAAGCATACAATGACTGGCCCAGGACATTCTGCTCCACGTGTGGCTCTAGCTTAGGGTATGCAGAAGTGAATTGGGCTCTGGCTCTGATCCATGCCATGCAGTGGTAGATTTGGCTGAGGCTGTGGTTTGGGGCATGCAGTGGCAACAGGTCCAGCACAGTGGATATGGCAGTGACAGCAGCAGTAGGGAAGCATGCAGGGCAGTGGTGATGTGCCAAGCAGCTGCAGGGCAACTGGGGCTGTATCAGCTCTTGCTCTTCCTCCTGCTACCAACTGTCCACCAGGACCCAAGAGCTCCAGACTAAATCCTAGGAAAACTTTCTAACTGTAAAAATACTAAAACAGCAAAACAAATTGCCTAGGGAAGATTTGGAATCTCCCTTACTGGTGTTTTTTTTAAAGAAGAGGCCGGCTAGGCATCTGTCTAGGATGGTTTAGGAGAAAACAGATCTTACATCTCTGCAGCTGGCTGTACTAGATATCTCTTGAGGTCCCATACAACTTAATGATTCTCCCTCTCAAAGTTGATATTTTAATGAAATGCATCACCATCTTACAATAGGTATTTCCCCCAAATCTAAGACTTTTATTTCAGTAAAAAATATTTTAATGCTATTACTAGTAAGGTAATTTCCCATGAAGGTTAGAAAGCCGGTCTGTATTTTATGAGTACAGACTGAATTTGCAACATAACTCAAATATAATGTTATTACGTGTATTACAATTTGCAGTTTATACATTACATACACATTTTTCAATAGTAAAGACAAAAAGTTCACACTATTAAAATCTGAGTTGGAGAATCTTCCTGCTGATGTATCTGGATTTGCATACTAGAAAAATCCTGGTTTATTTAATGATCTGTGATATTTGAAAAACATTCAGGATCCTTTGCTGCTTAACAATAAATAAAACCAAAGACTATGAAACTGTTGCGAATACTTAATTATCTTAAGTTAAATGCACTGTACAGCAATGCATTTAATACTCTTACTGCATTTAAATAACTTCTTGCATGCCTCTTCTAGGAAACCATAAAACTAGGCTTACCCATAATCCATTCACTGTAATGCATGAAACTACCACAATGCCCATAAATAAAGACATATTAATGCCACACCTGATCATCCAACAGGTACAGCTGTTGGATGCATAAAAGGGCAACCTGAAGACAATCTTCCCCTGCCCAAGCAAACAGGCAAGAGCTGAATTTGTTGCTTCTGAGATGTATTATCCAATTCAGTGAACAGACAATGAGAGTGGGTTTAGGATCGGCAGTTGGCATGCTTAATCAGTTGCATAAATTTCTAGATAAAGGTGTTTTATAGCATTTAGTTATAGCATTGTTTTATGTTTTGGTATGGAGGGGTTGCTCTTTATTACTTATATTGTAAAGGTCATTTTTTTAATCTTTATGATTTATGGGTGTGTTTAAAGTTTGACTGACTGCTCTGTAACAGCCATGTGAGTATTACTGAAATAATTTTGAATTCATATAATCCATATTATGGTTGCATTTATAAAAATTCAGCCTGTAATCATATAAATTATATAAAGACATTTTCAGATACAATTCTAAAAATGTAGATCACATGGATTTCTTTGAATTTCTCCAACACTTCTCCTGATTTAATTTATCAAGATACTATGTTACTCATTCTGAAGTCTTCTTTACAGAACCAGAGAGTTTGAAGGGATCTCCACAATCATATAGCAGAAGTCCCTGTAGGAATGCAAGATGTATTATTCCTATCCAAGATCCGTTTTTCCTATCCAAACAAATTCTTATCCAGCTTCTTGAAAACCTCTAATGACGGCAATGGGCAGCATGTCCCTCTAACTTATTGTCAGAGTCAGGATTTTTTTTCTTGATATTTGATCTAAATCCACTTCTTGCAGTTCAAATCTGTTACTTTATGTCCTTCTGCACAAGGAAGAACCATTGTTTTTTCTCTGTCAGCCTTCCTAATATTTAAAATTACTATCATGTCCCCTAACTTAATCTCCTTTTTTCCCCAAACAACGCAGTTTTCTCAATGTTTCCCCACATAACTTGCATTTCAACCTCTTTTTTATTTTTGCTGCTTGCCTTTCAAATCCTCTCCGGTTTCTCTACATCCTTCTTGAAATAAGGAACCTAAAACTGCATATAATACGCCAGCTAAGTCCCAACTAGTGCTGAGTACAGTGATATAATCACTTCTCATGTCTTAATATAACACAGGGTTTTTTTGCATACAATACACCCCAAAATAAAACACAGCTTGTTTTTGGAAAGGACAAGGATATTTTCTCAGAGTCATGGCTAACTGTGTGACAGAATAAGTCCTCTGTTGCACAAACTCCAGGCAGATCCATGCTTAGAGCTGACATGTCAGCAGATCCACCCATCAGCTGCTTTGTAGTAACTGCCATTTGCATGTTCTTAACCTGCAATAAGTGAAAGCAAAACTTCAGTGGCTTTGCACTTCAGGCTAAGGGGTAAGATACTAAATTACCACGGCTTAAGCTTTCACTTTCCCTTGGATACAAGTAAGCATAAGGCTGATGGGTAATATACAGCTCCAGCCTCTGTAACCTGTAGTAAGGCTGTTGCATATTCATACCCTAACAGTGGCAAAAAGAGTTATGCATATGCACACGCATAAGCGCACCTGGTTTTGTGTGTTGTTAATTAGAATGCAAAGGTATGCTAAATATGAACAAAGTTTATCATCGTGTTTTTTAGAATTGATTTAACAGCAAAACAATGGGTTGCAATATTCTGGGAACTTTATAACTATAGTAACAGCAAAAAATCTCTAGTCCAAACAACATACCATCTAGAAAGCCAAGATAAATCATTTCCCTGCCTGGATCTAACACACAAAATAAATAATATGGGGGCAAAAATGCCATACTTCTTTCACAGTTTTTATGGTGCGTAGCAAGGATTGGTTAGGAAGGGATAAGCTATATGAAAAAAGAGAAGAAAGAGGAAAAGGAAATAGAATGAGAGGGACCATGTTGGGGAGAAGAAAATTAGATGAAGAGGGATAGAATTAAGCTGAAGAGAAGAGGTTGTAGAGGAGACAGAAGAAAAGGGAAAGAAGCAAAAGCTTTTCAGGGCAAGTCAGAGAAGTCAAAACTCTAGAAGGCATCCTGAAAATTTAAATCTCTGCTTTGAAGGCTTCCAGGGCTCCAGCTTCTTCTACCACCTGGAGTCTCTGGATGGTTTGTTTTTCCCACCAGCCATACACTGGAAGGAAGGGATGGGCATCACTTTGATCTTAGTTTCTTCAGGGGTGTGTATACTGGTAATTTTGGGGGGGGGGAACGAGGGAAGCACTGACTGTGCACAGTTGCAGCCAGGGCCTTTGACACAGATTTTGGGCCTCTGGTATTTGAAATGAAAGCCCAGTTCCATTTTAGAATTACATTTTAAACAACAACAACAGAAACGTTGTATGGCTACAGTAGCAGAAGGGAATTTACAGGATTAGTGACAATGTGGGTTACTTTACAACAAAATCAAATATATAAACACATAGTGTGAATGAAATCACACTTACAAAGTTTTTCACATAGGATAATAAAAACGTAAGACTACACCATAGTTCACAACTACAGTTTTTCTTCAGTGTATTTTTTGCTGTTACTATAGTTATAAAGTTCCCAGAATATTGCAACCCATTGTTTTGCTGTTAAATCAATTCTAAAAAACATGATGAAAATCATGTCACTGATTTTATAGACTTTATTTTCAAATTCCTACTGTGCAAAGGATGGAGTTTACAAGACAGGGATAACCATTTGAAAAAAGCCAATACCTAGAGTGAATCACAAAGGGGAAAGAAAGTCTAAATTACAGTTGACTACCATGGATTTTTAGCTGAAGGCTAGAAACATTCATTCTTACACATACAAGCATACTTAAGGAAAAGAATACTGCAGAATTATAAGCATGTGAAAAGTAACTCAGAAAGAAAGAATGAAAAGCTGTAAGTACTTTTTGTTACAGGGATAAGTATCTATTTTTTTTTTAGAAATAGTTAAATAGTGAGATGAGTCAGTGTAACAGCCCGATATAGAAAGACCTTTTAAAATGAAGTCAGGTACAAATTCTATCTGTGTAATCTCTTTTTAGATTTCTTCTCGTCATTGTTTATGATTTAACAAAAGTACTCCTTTTGGATTGGGCTGCAAAGAAAAATTTCTCTTAGTTACACTTACAGTTAATGATTACTTAGTTACACCTGCAGTTCACTTACAGTCAAGAGTTACTTCAAAAAAGAAAGGACGTAGAAAGTTGTTTTTTTACCACATTCTCTTCCCTTGCACAGAGCAAGAACTGACTATTCCTTTCAGCTAGCCCTATTTAGACACTTTCCAGATTGGGTTCTGAAGATCCCCAATGTCCTTCCTAATGTTTTTTTCCTCCAGCTCCCCTTCTCTACTGCTAAAGGCTAAAAAGCCAAGCAGAAATCAGTTAGAAAAGTAAGCACAGGATAAACAATTATATGGTTTTATTGTGAAACATTTCTTAGCAAAAAATAATAATGATAGTGATGCTACAATGGATCTGCATCATTACTGAAGCAGCAGGGGTAGGCAAAGCGGTGGTGCTCAGCCTTCCAGCAGGGCTGGTCTGCAGGCTGGATTGACCTGTATGTGCGATCTGGTATAGCGGGCCATGTCATCAAACCTTTGAAACAAATGACAAGGATGTATTCCAATGGTACTCCACCTTTTGGACCACAGGCCAGGTGACTTCCGCAGGGTTGGTCCATGGGCTGGATGCCTTGTGGGTTTGGGTGTGTGGGGTTGTTCCCCCTGAGCCCAGATCCATCCTGTACCACCCAGCCTGGCTCTGCATGCCCAGATTGGGCCCTGCACTGTCCCGATCTAACTCTGTGCTCCCAGATCAAGCCATTCACTGCCCTGGCCCACCTGCATGCTTCCAAGGCCATGGCCCTATGCTGCCAATGTCCTAACTGCTGCTCCACTGACAGATTTTTCAACCTCTGGGGAACCTGATGGGTTGGATGACCTGGCTCTGTGGGCTGGATCTGCCCAACAGGCCAAAAGTTGGTCACCCCTATGTAGTCAGTTGATATTCCTAAAGTGGAAGATTTTGTCAAAAGAAAATAATGCAATTCAAATTCTGTGGCACAATACAGAAGTGCCTGCAAACTTCAGCCATGGGAGGCAGCTATATGAATTTAAAAGACTAAGGAAATTCAAAAAGCCCAAGATCAAATCAATTCAATTTTTGCCAGTTAGCAAGTGAACCAATAAACAAGTGACCAGACATTCACAGTTTTGATTTTGGAAATGCAGTCACATGCCTGCAGCAGCCCCAGGCCAGAAGCTGCAGGGGGAGTAGGGGAGGGTGGGGAGCACTAGAACCTGCTTCCCTACTGGGCTGGAGCAGAAAGCTTGGGACAAGCCTAGCCCACCCACCATATGAGGCGGGGTTTGTAAGAGAGGTGCAAAACAGTCTGGGATGCTGGAGGATCGTGAATTAACTTGAATCTAGAGGGGATCTGGTACAGAAGTTCAATAAACCAATTTAACCTAAATCAGTTCAGTCTAATACTACATTTACTGACGTTTATCTTAAACTGGTTTCAGCCATTTTGAAAGCAGTTTATGTGCACTGAACTTCTGTTGTGTTACAGATTTCAATCAGTTTCCCATCACTTGTGTATAATTTCTGTCCCTGGACAGAGAGGCTGAAGTTGTTTGTAAATTGTACAAGTAACTGGTTTGGGTGATAACATCTAACGGGTTTGTTTATCCAAGCATGAGCACTGATTATGCAAACAGATATTGCACAGGTGGCAGAAGTAACTTTACTTTGGATTCAGAGATATCAGTCTGATTATCAAAATCATATGAATGAATCTTTAAATCATAGAAGTAAATCAAATTAAATACAGAACGAACAAACAGAATAAAGATATTATTAACAGACTCCTGTGATATATGAGAGACAAAAATGCATCAGAGAGAAACCAACTGACAAGTGGACAGATTGGCCCCAGACAGACTTTCACTCAAACTAACAAACAATACTATTGGGGACAGCTTTGTCGAAAGTTAAATGTGCTAAACCAGCTCCGGTTTTTCCTAGCCCAAATGCAAAATGCATATTTATGTAATCATATATGTACAAACAATTCTTGAACAACAAAAACAGCTTAGAGGGCTGATTTATTGTCTTTGCTCTATAGAAACACTGTTGTTAGGCACAGTGCAACAGTAAATATCAGCTAGGAAGTGTAGTTATTTGGAAGCTCATAGTCTCTTATTTAATATAAAGTCAATAAGACATGAGGCATGTCCAGACGAGTGCACACGTGCCTCTTGGCACATCTCAAAGCAATTTGAGATGCGGCAAAAGACATGCAGGGAAAAATTTTTTTCTCCCTGCACTGTATATTTGCAGCATGGGCTCAAAATTTGATACCTGGGTATCCAAGTATAAACCCCTCCCCCAAAAAAGCCAGAAAAAAAGGGGCAGGGCACAGGCCAGGACCTTGCCCTGAGGCAACCAGAGGTTCGGGTCCTCCAAAGAGACACTTTGGTAGCTGGCCAGAGCATCTCTATGCTTGCCCCTTGACCTGATGCTGCAGCACACTGCCTGTATGCACAGGGCAAACAGAGATGCAGATTGCAGCAACCTGGACCTGGGCTCTGTTCCAGGAAAGTAAGGGGTAAGGGGGGCTGTGAGGGTGTGGGGAACCATGAGAGGGGTAGCTCAGCTCAGCCGGGGCACAGCCTACAGCTCACCCACAGCAGCAGCCACCATCAGGCTGCTCATGGCCCTCCTGCACAGTGTGGAACAGTGTGGTTCAGCCCCAGCTGCCTAGCATCTGGTACTGCCTGTCCCAAATCACATGGATCTGGGACAGCTTGGTGCAGGACTGCACACCTTTGGGCAGCTCTGGGCCACTCAGACTGCCACCTGGAGCCCCATGCCACTCATGGAGACTACCTCTTGAGCTGGGCTGGGTTCTGCATGCACAAAACCAGCCTGGACCAATGGTGTGCAGGGCCAGTGCACACAGGACCCAGGCTGACATGACAGGCAGTCCCTTCAAGTGGTGCAGGACCCTGGGTGACAGTCCAAGTGGCCTGGGGCTGCCTGAAGGCACGCAGACCTGCACTGAGCAAGGTCAGGCCCACATGATTTGGCACAGGCAGCACTGGGTGCCAGGTAGCTCAGAACAACCCACGCTGGCCCACAAAGCATGGGGGGATGTGCCAGGAGGGCCCTGAGCACCCCAATGGCAGCTGCTGCTGGTAAGCTGTGGGTCGTGGGGGGGTATGTGGGCCATGGGGGGGAGGGGCATGTGGGCTCTGTGTGGGGTGCATGTGGGCCCTGTGGGAGGGTGCATGTGAGCCATGCAGGGGGGGCATTCCATGTGCTGTAGGGGAGCTGTGGGTCCTCTGGGGGGGTTGTGCCCTGAGGAGGTAGAGGACTCACCCTTTCTGAGAAGCCCCCTACACAGTTCTCCCACATCCACAGTCCCCCCACAATCTCCACACACTCCCATGCCCTCCCACATCACTCCACACTGACCCCCCCACCCCACTTCTCACCCCCCTCCTGCAAACCCCATATCCCTCCATCACACTCAGTGTGCCCAGCTATCAGACAGGATGAGACCTGCTGGCAGGAGCAGTGGCTGCAGGGACAGCTGTCCCCACATCCTGGTTAGTAAAGGGGTCAAGGAAGGCTCCAGTTGTTCTGTGATAAGGAAACCAAAAGCAAACAACAAATCATATATTTAGAATTTACTTTTTTATGATGATAGAGGAGTAGTAGGCTTCCAAATTGCTTTAAAATGGTAAGTATATTAAAACATTGCCAAATTGAGCTCTCTTTCTGTGTGTGTGTGTGTGTGTGTGCGTGTATGTATGTGTATATATATATATGTATGTATGTATGTATGTATGTATAGTGGTCTTTTGTTTTAATTGTCAAAGAACATGGATTTGGGGGTATTTTAAAGAGTGAATTTGGGCTTTTTTATCAGAGATTTTGCAGTTTCTGAATAGGGAACAACAGAATTCCTACTAAGGAGGCAAGTGGCAGGACCCAGGCTGTCGGTGGCTGTGGAGGTTTATGGGGGGCTGTGGGGTGTGTGGGTAGGTGTAGTGGATCATGCAGGGGGGCCTCTGAGAAGGGGTGGGCTCCCTGCCCCCTGCAGGGCGCAGCTCCCTGCACAGCTCACGGACATCCCTCCTACAGGTCTACAGCCCTCCAACAAGGGCTACAGCCCCCCCAATGGGGGCCACATTAGCCCTGTAGGAGCTATCACCCCTCCTGCAGGGCCCAGATGTCCCTTGACTGGCTGTATCCCTCACTTGCTCCCCCAGCATCCTAGATCACTGCTCTGCCCAGCCACATCCCCTACCCAGCCCTCTGGATTGCTGCCCCACCCAGGCCCAGCCCCTGCTGGCTCCACCAGTCCCCCTGAGGGCAGCCCTAGGATCCCAGCACTTAAAAAAAGCCCCACACTCACCAGCATTAGCAGTAGCCATTGGAGCCTCTGGGGCCTCGTGGCAGAGCCCCCAACTCTCCCCCATGCAGCCTGAGTAGTCCCAAGCTGTCAGACAGCATGGGGTCCCATGCAGCACCCTGCCAAGTCGCGCTACACTCATGCGATCTGACAGCAGCAGTGAGGGTGCCAGGCGGCTGATCTCAGATGCCATGTGCAGTGCAGGGGGACTATGCCACGAGGCCCCGGAGGCCTCAATGGCCGCTGCTACAGCCGGTGAGTGTGGGCTTTTTTAAGTGCTGGGAGGCTGAAACCAGGTAGGGCAGCCATCGGGGGGGGGATGGGGGAGTGGGGGGGATGGGGCCAGGCAAAGCAGCCATGGGAGGGGGGGTTCATTTCTTTCAGGGTATGTGTATGTGCATGCATCTTGCCAAAACAATTCAAGAGCAAGAGAAAATCAATCTGACCTTTTGTGTAGAAAAAGATGGATACCCATGCATACACTCTGAATAAAGAACACACCCACTGTTCTTCTGATACAAACCATCAACTTAATCACTAGAAAATTATCAGTGCTTCTAAAAATGTTAGCTAATCAAATTAATTACAACTACAGTGCAGAGTTAGAAACAGTGTGCAGTACAGGAAGAGGTAAGTAATGAGATGAACAAAAGGGTAAATCCTTCCTAGATGTAGGAAATTCCTATATAATTATATTTCATTTTAATCATTTATACTTGTAATTGCCTTCCTGGAATGTAGTGTACTTCTGCAGAACACTTTTTATATTGGAAAAATCACTATAAGGGGAAAAGTATATACATTTAACCATAATGATACTTCTGTGACAGTATTTTTAAAAAACTTTTCCATGCTATCTAATTTTTACCCTCTATTTCATATTCAGTCAAAATTAAGCCAATATGAATGTGGCCCTTGTAAAGCCCTAAAAACATTAGACTTATTTCACTTATTCACAAACTTGATAGTTCTGTCTACAGGTTGCCAGCTTAATACTCATACTGCTGAAGCAGACCCCACCTCAAATGTAGGTGCCTTGAATGAACACTGGGAATCTAGAAACATGTCATTTCCCTCCAACTCATTTTTAAACACATTTTCCTCAAGTGTGGTACAGAGGGAGAATGCTGTTTTTCTAAAACACATTGCTGAAAAGCTCAGTATTTTGGGGAACACTTCCTAATCAAGGGATCTGCCTACTGAAATGGTGCAGCTCATAATGAAGTTCCCAACCGAATGAAATCCCATTTTTACTTTCAGTTTCTTGCAGAATTCTAATAGCCATAGATCAATAATGTTTTAGTGAAGAATAGTCCAATCAATTGTTAGAGTAAAAACAAAGAACAGTTCTATTGGAAGCAAGCAATTGGTAATTCAATTTACAAGTTACAAGGACTTTCAGCCCAGGTGGGAAAATATATATGGCATCATATCCTCTGATTTTAGCTGTTTTACTCCAAGATGAAGCCTTCCTGACTCCCACAATGTCCTAACTTAAGTAAAACAATTGAATGCATACAGTAACTTCTGTCAAAAATGTAGCCTTTTTAGTCTTCAGACTACATTTTGTACTGTAGCTATATGGTAAATCTGTACTGCCATTTGGAAGAGATAATCCCGTATATCAGCCATTGTCTTTAACTCTAAAATATAATGCATGGAATATATGGAATACATTGAAACACTGTTTTGCCTGAAGTTTACTGTTCTACAAAGCTGAACTCCAGAAATGAAAAAAGTAATTTAGACTTTGGGACCTCTGAGTTGCTGAAAGTTGGATATTATGTCCCCAAAGCTAGCCTAACCATAGAAAGGCAAGATAAATGCCAACAAAATGCAGGAAAACCATTATATTCTTTTAGGGAACAGAAGGGATGGCATATGGGTTCAAACTACTGTAGAGACTCCAAATCTAATGATATCAAAATAAGAACAAATTAATTTGAAGGAGAAATGGAAAACTGTATTAATATATGATACTTGGGAAATCCAGTCAGACATCTGTCCCATGAGAAGGAGATCATGTAAGCAACAAACTAAATTCAAAGAGGAAGGGAACAAAGAGAGTAAGAAAACTCAAGTACCAGCACCCACATTTGTTCTAATAGTGAGGGAGAATGTGAATATAATGCCACACTACATGGTTGACGAACATATTGTGTTAACAAGAGCAGCCTGGCTCATCAATATATGACAGCATAAGATGTGGAGACATGATGGCTTTATTCTGGTAGATATACCACAGATTATAAAAAGACAGAATATGAGCCAGACTGCAAAATCTTCCAAACCTTAGTTGTTTTAATTATTTTCTATCTAAGGACATGTTAGCTGAGCAAATTAAAATGAATCAAACTAATAAAAGCATAGACATTAAAAGTAAATATAACAAGGCGATAGCAGGTCACAATTTTAGAGCCTATGTGTGTATGCAAGTGACAGTTTCTAGTGAGACAGCCATAGAAAATGAAAATCTTTTTTTTGCTTTATAGATTCATAGATGCTAGAGTCAGAAGGGACCTCATCAGATCATCAAGGCTGAAACCCTGCCCTGGGCAGGAAAGAGTGTTGGGGTCAGATGACCCCAGCCAGATGCCTATCCAGCCTTCTCTTAAAGACCCCCAAGGTAAGGGAGAGAACCACCTCCCCTGGAAGCCTATTCCAAATTCTGGCCACGCTTACCATGAAGAAGTTCTTCCTAATGTCCAGCCTAAATCTGCTCTCTTCAGTATGTGACCGCTATTCCTTGTCACAGAGCATCACCAATTCCTTGCTGCCCCCACCTAATGAATTTGTAGGTGTCCACGAGAACGCCTCTCAGCCTCCTCTTTTGGAGGCTGAAGAGATCCAGGTCCCATAGTCTCTCCTCATAGGGCTTGGCCTGCAAACCTTTAACCATATGATTGGCCCTTCTCTGGACCCTCTCTAGGTTATCCACATCTTTTATCTCCATCCTACTACTGGATGCAGTATTCCAACTGCGGTCTGACCAATGCTGCATAGAGGAGAAGTATCTCCTCTTCCATCCCCCTTCCAGCTCCTGCCGCCCCTCCACCCCCGATGGCTTTGTCCCCACTATCTGTCACTATCTGCTCCTGTTTGTTCAGTAGGGGTCTTATGTTGCCATGTGCCTTTCTTTTACTCCCTACATACCTAAAAAAATGACTTTTTGTTATCTTTAATTTCTGTTGCCAGCCTCAGCTCCATGGTTGGTTTGGCCCCTCTAACTGCCTCCCTGCTAGCTCTTCCTTGGTAGGTTCTCCTTGCTTCCACTGCTTATATGCCTTTTTGCCCTTAGGCTTTCCTGGATTTCTTGGTTCTGCCAAGGAGGTTTTTTGGCCCCTTTTCCCCACTTTCCCTCCCAATGGGATAGTCTCCTTCTGTACCCAAAGAATCACTTCCTTTAGGAACAACCACCCTTCCTGAACTCCCATCTCACCAATATTCCTATCCTGCAGTGCATTGTTGACTAAACTCCTGAGCACACTGAAGTTAGCCTTCCTAAGTTAATCACATCCACCCTACTAGTTATCTTAGCCACCCTACACCTTATGGTGAAGTCTAATAATTGATGGCCGCTGTCCCCAAGGTGACCACAGATCTGGAGCTCCCCTACAAGGTCACCCTCTGTAGCCAACACCAAGTCTAGTAAGGCATTCCCCCTAGTGGGACTGTATACCTCCTGTGTTAGGTGAAGGTCCTGTACACAGGTTAAAAACCTACATGAACAGTTGGATTTGGCTGACTGCTCCTCCCAGCAGATGTCAGGGTAGTTTAGGTCCCCCATGACAACCACATCCCTAGATTAGATTTAGATTTGCTTTGAGAATAAAGGTACTGACTTGCCCACATGATGTTTATTATATTTTGTATCTTACAAAAAGAAATCTATTTTACCTGTTTAAAGCTCCCTTTAAATAAGTGTTAATAAAGAACCATATATGTAGATTATATATAATGTGATCCTCAGAAAATCAAAATGAATTTAACAGAGAATTTACTGTATATGTCCACTTCAATTCAGCTAAGGGAAAAAAAGCAAATGTTAAAAAGACCAGGATTTATAAACTAAATGTATTCCTTATCCACCAGTTAAAACTAAGTTGAAAATTGAATAACCAATTTAACACTGCAATAGTATTCAAATACTTGAGTTCAATCCCTCATTGCTTCTAAATTCACTCAGAAGACAAAATTATTAATTCTTCCTGACAGAAAATCAAGATTTAATGAACAACTGACAGCCCTTAGGATTTACAAAGTAAATTTAGATGATAGTTCAGACAAAATAAAATGATTTTACATATATAAGAAAAACATTATGCATAATATTAGTTTAGGTATTTCCTTTGGGATGGTGACTAATTTCTGAGCCCTAAACATCCATGAAATGTGGAACAAAAATATAATGTATTTTAGTATGTATTGCTGAAGGAGGCTACAAACATAAAATGGTTTCTGACTACCTGCTAGCCACTTACCCCCACAGCTCAGGAAAATACACATACATACACACACCATTCCTAAAATAGCCTCAGTAGGAAGAAAAGAAACAGCATTTTAACTCAATAAATCAGTTCTATTAAGAGTCTAGTTTAGGAGAATGTCACGCTTCAAGATCAAGCATTTTATTCAGCAAGGTGCTCCTTTTACTAAAATTGTTGAAATAATGTCTTATTGTATGTTTTATAGGAAAACTGACTTCTTGTCAGTAAAAATGGCATGGTCTAAGTGATTTTTATATGTTTTTGGGCTTCTGATAATATCCATAGGGAAATAACATCAAAACTAAAATTGGTATAGAAAAATGGAAATGCAGGAACAATACCTTTTTGTCTATGCTAGGAAAAATACTTCAACAAAAAACTAAGAGCAAGGCACTAACAATCTATTTACATATTATTTTGTATAATAATATATAATTTTAATAATGGTACAAGTAAAGTTAAATATAGCAAGTCTTTAAAGAAGGTGCCCTTTAATATATAAACTATTCAAGACTACATTCAGGTAAGTGTTGAATACAAGAAAAATTGCAACACAAACTAGGATTACAGAATAGAAATAGTCCAGCTTGATTCTGGCTAAACTAAAACCCAAAGAGGTTCTTCTGTAACCCCTCTGCCAGAGAAACAGAGCCACCTAGAGGTCATGTTTACATGAATACCAATTCCATAACATTACCCAATTATTTCTGGCAGAAATAAATCTGTTTGGGGACAGATATGCCTGTTTAATTACTGCTAGTCACAATATGGGTAACCTAACAGTTATTTTTGGAATGATTTTTGGGGGGCCCTTGACAGGCCTTCACTTTAAGATACAATGGGATCTAATCCTTGATCACAACATTCATATGTCCTGTCATGCCACATGGCACACAGCATGACAAACAATTCTGAGATTGGGGATTAGATTCCAATCACTCTGCACCAGCAAGGCAGAAGCAATCAGCTGACTGTCAACAGTGAAAGCCTTTCCTGCTCATGGCCTGAGATTCTTGGAGCCCTTAAAGCATCAGTAACACTTAGATTTCACAGATTTCATAGACATTAGGGCTAGAAGGGACCTTGTAAGATCACTGGGTCCAGCCCCTTGCCCAAAGGGTCAAAAGATCCTAGCAAGATAAACATTCAAATGTTTCTTAAAAGTGTCCAGAGTAGGTGCTTACACCACCACTGGGGGCAGTCTATTGCAGGTCTTGGGGATTCCAACAGTAAAGAAGTGTTTTTCTTACATCTAGCCTAAAACAGTTTGCAAGAATTTGTGACTGTTGGACCTTGTCATTCCTTGGGGGTGCTCTGGTGAATAGGTGTTCCCCCAGATCCTGATGCACACCCCTTATTTACTTATTGGCTGCCACCAAGTCACCCCTTGTGATTACGCTTCTCCAGGCTTACGAGTCCCATTGCTTGTAGCCTCTCTTCATAAGGCCTGTTCTCTTGCCATCTGATTATGTGCATAGCTCTTCTCTGGACTCTTTCAAGCTTCTCCACATCCTTCCTTAATTGTGGAGTCTATAATTGGTTTCAGTACACCAGCTGCGGCCTCACCAAGGCTAAGTACAGCAGGAGGATGACATCCTAGGTCTTGCTTGAATTGCATTGGTAGATGCAAGCCAGAGCTTTGTTCACTTTGCCAGCTGTGGAATCGCAATGGTGGCTCATATTCATCTTGTGGTTAATCATGAAGCCCAAGCCTCTTTCAGCCGTGGTGCTTGCAAGTGTAGCACTGCTGAGTCTATAAGGGTGATGTGGGTTTTTTCTGTCTGAAGTGGAGCACTTTGCATTTCTCCATATTGAATGCCATCATGTTTTCATCCGCCCACCTTGCAAGCCTATCCAGGTCTTGCCTGGATCACCAATTTATCCTCAAGTGTGGATGCACCTCCCAGAAATTTGGTGTCGTCAGCTAACTTAGTCTGCTTCTGACACCAGAGTCCAAATTGTTTATAAAGACACTAAAGAGTACAGGTCCGAGAACAGAACCTTGGGGGACCCCACTGGTCACTGAGTGCCATGTTGATTTGGTTCCATCAACTACCACTCTCTGGGTCCAAACTCATAGCCAGTTCCCCAGCCATTGGACTGTAGTGCAGTCTAGGTTGCAGTTGCCCAATTTTTCCATGAAGACATCATGGGATACCAAATCAAAGACTTTTTTAAAGTCCAAATATATGATATCAACATCTTCCCTTTTGTCTAGGTGATTTGTCACCTGGTCATAGAAGGAAATGTGATTGGTCAGGCAAGACCTACCCGCAACAAACCTATGCTGGCTATCCTTCAGAATGTTGCCTTCCATTGGCCTGTCAAGAATGGTTTCTTCAATAATTTTTGTGTTTCAGTTTCTTGAAGTAAGCTGTTTTCTTTAATTACAAAGAACAAAATGTCCATATATCCTTAGGTTTGTAAGTTTTTTTTTACAGATATTACTAAAAAACCAAATCCTCATTCCCACTGAAGTTACCTAAAGATGCAGTCTTTAAGACAGGGATTTTCAACCTTTTTTTAAGCAAGTGTAACACTTATGGGAGCATGGGAGGCACACGCCTCTGGGTCTGCACACAGGGCATGGGCAGGCTGGGGCTGGAGCTGCACTGGGCTGTTCCCTGTGGGGGCGTTGGGGGGGGCAGGCTTTGCTTGGGGTGGGCTATGTGGGGGCTGCAGCCAGCCCAAAATTCACCAGTCCCATCCCCTGTCCCCCGCTCCCAATGCAGCCTGGCCCAACACCCTGGTGCTGCCCTGGCCCCAGCCTGCAGTGGCCCCAGCCCACTGCACCTTGCATGCAGATTCAGGGGCACCCCCCCACCCTTTCAGGGTGTGTGCAGCAGCGGGAGCCACCCCCCCCCCCGCATTCTGCCTTGGCTGGGCAGTACCTGCCTCTACTCCATCCCCAGCCCCAGCCCCGGCCACAGCCTCACTCCCTCCCTCACCATGGGGGCCTATGGGAATGGGGCTATGGGGGGGACTGCAGCCAACCGAAAATTTGCTGTGGTCCCAACCCCCCTCTCAGTGTTGCCACTGTCTGCCCTGAACGCAGCCTGGCCCAGCCCCACCAGAAAGAGCCTGGCATGGTCCCAGCCCCAACCTGCCCCACCCCGCCCCATGTGCAGATCCAGAGACACTCCGCCATGCCCTCCTGGGGTACATGTAGCAGTGGGAACTCCCTTGCCCCAGCTGGGCAGCCTCTCTCCCTGCCCAGTCCCTCCCCCCACAACAAACTTACCCACTAGACCCAGCTGCTGTCCATGTGGCCAGGCTGTGTCCTTGCTTACCACATGCTGTGCTGCAGGTGCACACACAGACTCCCCTGTATACCATCTATGGCCCCTGTAAGTATCCCTAGAGGTATGCATATCCCCAGTTGACAATCACTGCTTTAGGATATACGAGTCTCAATATTCTTGGGTACCACTGACTCACCTATGGCCATGTGAGAGCCACCTGAAAATCTATGATATGATCTAAGACGGAGGTGGGCAATTATTTCAGGTGGAGGGCCACTTAAGTTTTGGTGAGCTGTTGAGGGCTGCACACAAAATTCATGGTAAAGATATATTTTAAAATATGTAGATAAAAAAAGCATATTTTAAAAATAAAACATCTACTATAATATATTTTTAATTTTATTTTAAAATAATTTTTGTCCTGATTTATGAGTTTTTGAGTAGTGTATATACAGGCTATTACATAACATCTCAAAATAAAGTCTCTTTGCCAAGGGAACTGAAACTAGCCAGCAGGACATGGCCAAGGGAGACTATCCCACCCCCAGCAGATCCCTACCACTGCCCAGCCACCCCGCAAATTATAACAGAGCTCTTGCCTCAGCCTGCACCCCAATGTGCCCCTCAAGAGTCACCTGTACTCCAAACCCCATTGCTTCCCACCCTGTCCTGTCCACACATACCTCCACTAAGCCTAGGGAAGTCCAGCAGCCCCTTCCAGCCACATGCCAGGGCCATGCAAGCTGTGCCTACCCACATTCTGGGGGTTTCCCTTCCCCCAGGAGGAGCCCCAGACCCACCTGGTCAGATGGGACTGGCTGCAGCTAGGAGATGGTAGGTGGCTGGGCCAGCTCACAGCACTGCATGGGGCAAGGCAGGAGGTGAGACTGAGGCTTCACCTGCTGGGAGGCACAGAAGCTCTGCTGCCTTCCAGCACAGATGCAGAGCACCTACTGCATAGTCTCATCAGCTCCGAGACACAAGCAGGCAGGGACCACAGTACAGCCTGAGTGGGGCACTAGGGCCCAGTGTTAGTCCGTGGGTGCTGGGCAGGTGGAGCTGCTATTGCCCAGCATCCCCTGTGGCACCAGAAGCCAGAGCTGGAGCCAGAGCCACCATCTGTAAGCCCAATGGAATCAATTGATGGGTCAGATATGGCCTGCAGACTGTATTTTGCTCATCCCTGATCTAGAACCACTGTAAACTCCCACTTAATTGCAAGCTGACTACAAATGCCTGAATTTCTCTCTGTCCTGTCATCATAGACTTTAGCCAAAGGACCACGGTGAATGAAGGAGTTGGTTCATTTTCAAAATGGTTGTACATGGGGAATAATTATCCAGGAATTTCAAACACTGAAGATACTTTCCAAGAGGGCACAGATATTTCCAACCGTGGTAATGAAAAAAGCAAAATCTCTTTGACCATTTACTGATTAATATTAGGAAGTAACTTTGATACGCTAGTAAATGATTGAGAAATGCTTATTTTTTCAATAACAATAACTCTATGGAATATTAATACTGCTGGTTACACTGGACAGTAAAAATAAGGAAAAAATGAATGGGGAAAGTACAGGCAGAAGGCAGGATAGGGTGGCATGAAAGAGACTAACTGGTTCAGAAAGGCATAAAGTTTTTGTAGTTAGAACAGATAATTTCCACAAAGAAACGACTCAAGTCAAAGACTCTTCACTCTCAAGTCGCAGTCAAACTACAGTTTATGGTGTTCCCTCTCATGTTTTTTCTGGTCCTTTCCCAAATCCTAAATAGGAGTATGAATATTCTAGAGATGAGAACATGCAGCTGGTTCTTATTTGTGAAAAAATAAATAAAAATTGCCATTGACAAATGAGATGTGATTGAACGCTCTCCTTTTCCTTAATGTAGTCTTCTATTGTTATATATTTTATTTACATGTAATATTCCAATTAGGTATTATTATTTTTGTTGATGTTTTTTTACTATTACTTGTTTCACTGGCAAAGGGCTGCATATATAGTATAATATGTTATGGTAACTTTTGCCACTTCCTAGTTTCATGCATGTAATTTTTCATTGCCTTTTCATGTCTTTCCTATAGTTTTCAGTTTTTATCTATCTCTGGCATTACATGGATATTGCAAGGTGGACTGACAGAGTTAATGCTGGCTTTCTACCTCCATGAGTGCGTTTTTTGAATTATCCTTCCTGCTTGAGATTTGCCTAAGTGTGTGCTTATAATGATCCCACCAGCATCTATAAAACCTCTCTCATCACTATTTTAAATGTTCTAAATGTAAATGCCACAATGAAATGTGCTGAGTATCCGAGGACATATGTAAGCAGATTGCAACCCTTATAGGAAGTAATTAACTCTCTTCTTATTCTCTTATCTTGATTCAGTACTCTTCTTTTTTTACCTGCTTCAAATGCAGTATCACAGTTTAGTCCTCGGTACTTGTCTTAAACTGTCACACACAGTTATGGAGCTATTTCACCCAGGAGACTCAGATAATTTTAGTTTTTCTATACATGAGAAAAAGTTATTATTAATTGTAGTCATTTTTTTTTTAGCAATATCCTGTGTTTGATAGTTTAAGAAAGATGCATTGATAGATATATTAACATAAGGCCAAAGTGATTAACACAATCATCTGGAAGCATTCATAACAAAGCAGCAACATTGCAAAAATCAACAACAAATTCAAAGGGTCTGTAGTTGATGAATATCAAAGGCACTGATGGATGAATTATTTCTATTTTTGAGGAAGTTAAGGAGTGTTATAGGCTTATATGTTGCTTATATATCTATTATTAATGTACTTCCCTTCTGAGATATCTTCCAAAACTTCAACATTCTTTAATATGGTCAGAAAGGAAAAAAGATACTGCTACTTGGTCCTTTATTTTCACTGAATAATAGGAATAGTTTCTGTAACTAACCTTGTTCTGATACCAAGTCAATAAGAAACAATTTACCTTTTTTATTTAAACATATCTGCTAATTTAATGTTTACTTGAAAGTTAAAGCAAATATTAATGAAAAAAGGAAGGAGAGTGAAATCATGAAAAAACCCCTGCTATGTAAGTTAACTGTAGCAAGGTATTTTTACCAGGGCTAGGGACAGAAGTAATACATAAACTGATTTAAGTGATCAGAAACTGGTTCAAATCTGTAACACAACAGAAGTTCAGTGCACATAAACCACTTTCAAAATGGCTGAAACCAGTTTAAGATAAACCTGAATGGATGTAGTATCAGACTTAAGTGATTTAGGTTAAATCAGTTTATTGAATTTCTGTCTCAGATCCCCTCCAGATTCAAACTAACTCCTAGTCCCCCAGCATCCCAGTCCCCCAAGATGCTTTGCAGTTCCCCTCCAGCTTCCCCTTGTAGGGTAGGTGGGTGAGCCTTGGCCTAAGTTGTCTGTTCTAGCCCAGCAGGAAGACATGTTCTAGCACCCTCTGGCATCTGGCCTGGGCCACTGCAGGCATGTGGCTGCATTTCTGGAATAAAAAATGATGTCTGCTCACTCGATTATCTTAGCTTAGACTGACCTGCAAAGAGTGAATCAATTCAGCTTTTTAAATGTCTGTACTTAGCCCAGATGTAACTAAGAAATTGCAAATTGATACTGGAAAAATAGAATACCCAATTAAAACCACGAGAAATTTGCACAAATTCATGTAAAAAGATAATGAATAAAGAATGTAATATACTTGACTCACTGGTTTGAGATTTAAAGAAGATTCTTGTCCTAAACATTCAAACTTTGTTAGGATAGAAGGACAAATTTACAAACACTCAAAAATATACAGGCAGACAAACAAAAATCCTGATACCATATGAGATACAACCACTAATGTCTCCAAACTGTAGCTGTTGGGGATTTTAAGCCATACATATACTGACGAGAAATGTCCAGAGAAGCTTGTGAAATCCACTATTTTCTTGATGGCTAATCACAATGTCACTAAACTTTAATACTTCAGAAGCCAGAATGCCCAAACAGAGCTTAAATGTCCTAACAGCCTTCCTTTCTCCAATTAAGTCTATGGCATGAAAGATATAGAGAAAGAAGCCTGAAAAAGAAAACATATGGAAAAAATAAATACTCAAACTGAAGGGTAAGTTGGGATAAAGAGTTGGGATATGAACCTGTAACCTCATGTTTTGTGATTCTGCCTTGGAATGATGTAACCATTGGGATAACTTAGAAGTTCTTTACATTTAACAAAGAAAAGCATCTCAAGGGATATTGGCAAAAGGTACAACAAAAAGAAGGGCAGAGCCACTGAATGCACCACCACATGGATCTTCCCAACTACACAGGGCTATACAGGGGTCTATGTTAAATATGAGACTCTACATAGTAAAAGTACACCATGTTATTGTAAATGTGTTTTCTGATTTTGCCTTAGAATGGCCAAGAGACAGACAAATTGATCAAAAAAAAATGTCACAACAGCCATCTCTCATTACCGTAACTCCAAGACAGTCAGGTGGGTGAGAAACTGACTGCAGGATAAGACCTGGAGAGTCATAGTGAACAGATCTGTGTCATCCTGGTGAGAAATGGGCAGCGGTGTCCCACAGGGGTCAGTGCTTAGTCCAGTACTTTTCAATATCTTTACTAACAATTTTGATGTGGGGGTGAAGAGCTCATTGGCCAAGTTCATGGACAACACCAAGTTACGGGGAAGCGTGGGCAAGCTTGAAGATAGCTGATAGATACAGGTGGACCTAGACGGGCTAGCAAGTTGGGCGAATCAGAACCTGATAAAGTTCAACATCAAGAACTGTAAAGTGCTCCACCTCAGGATGAGCAACACCCAACACACTTACAGGCTTGGTGGCACCAAACTGACTAGTATCATGAATCAAAGGGACCTGGGGGTAATAATAAACCACAATATGAATATGAGCCGGCAGTGTGATGTTGTAGCCAGTAGGACAAATAATACTTTGGCATGCATCAATTGATGCATCTCCAGCAAAACCAAGGAGGTGATTCTCCCACTCTACTCAACACTGGTGAGACCACAGCTGGAGTACTGCATCCAAGCTTGAGAGAGTCTAAAGAAGAGCCACCCATATGTTTAGAGCCTTACGTGGCAAACTACATGAGGAAAGGTTGAGGGATCTGGGACTCTTCAGCCTGAAGAAAAGAAGGCTGAGAGGGGACCTAATAGCAGCTTACTGCTACACTAGGGGAGTACATCAAGGGCTCAGTGAGCAACTGTTCACCAGGGCACTTGAGGGAAAAACTAGGAGTAATAGAATCGTAGATTCATAGGGCTGGAAGGGACCCCAAAGGACCATCGGATCCAGCCCCCTGCATGAGCAGGAAAGACAGCCATGTGACCACGCAGTCTTCTCTTGAAGACATCTAGGGTAAGTGATTGCACCATCTCTGGGGGGAGCTTGTTCCTTAGTCTGGACACCTTAGTTCTAGTTTTTCCTAATGTTCAGCATGAAACTATCTTCCATGAGTTTGTGGGCATTGTTTCTAGCTTTCCCCCAGAGCACCCTGGTGAACAGTTGTTCACTGAGCCCCTGATATACGCCTCTGATATAGCAGTAAGCCACAATCAGGTCTCCTCTCAGCCTTCTTTTATTTATGCTGAAGAGTCTGAAATCCCTCAGTCTCTCCTTGTATGGCTTGCCATGCAAGTCTCTGGTTATATGGGTGGCCCTTCTCTGGACCCTCTCAAGCTTTAGCATATCTTTGTTGATGATACCCAGAACTGGACATAAATCTCCACTTGCAGCTACATCAATGTTGAGTAAAGAGGGAGAATCACTTCTTTAGTTTTACTGGAGATGCATTGATTGATACATGCCAGAGTTTTTTTGGACATAGCAGTTACTGCATCCTATTGCTGGCTCATATTCATGCTGGGGTCTATTGTTACCCCCAGATCCTGGTCAGGTTAGCGTTGCCCAGCCTATAGGTGTGCTGGGGGTTCTTCCTTCCCAGATGTGGCATTTTGCATTTCTCTACATTGAACCTCATCTGGTTCTGTTCTGCCCAACATGCCAGCCTGCCTAGGTCTGCTTGTATCTGCAGCCTATCTGTGGGTGTGTCCACGCAACCCCATATCTTGGTGTCATCCACAAACTTGGCCAATGGGCTTTTCACCCCCTCATCCAGGTCATTGATGAAGATGTTGAACAGCACCCTGGGGTACACCACTGACCACATCTCACCAGGATGATACCGATCCATTCATTTGTACTCTGTGTCCTACCTTGCAACCAGTTTTGCACCCACTTCACGGTTCCACGGTTGAGCCCAATATCTTCCAGTATTCTGATCAGTACCTCATGGGATACCAGGTCAAAGGCTTTCTGGAAGTCAAACTATATGATGTCAACTGCTTTTCTCTCATCCAGGTAATGAATCACTGATCGTAGAAAGAAATAAGGTTGGTCAGACAAGACCTGCCCGCAACGAAGCAATGCTGGCTGTTGTTCAGTATAATGCTTTCTGCAAGTTTGTCACATATAGCCTCTTTGATGAATGTCTTCTGGGATTTCTCCAGAGGCCCAAAATTTTTTAAAGACCTTTGCCAGGGGCTCTGCAAGTACTTCGGCCAACTCTTGTAGCACTCTTGGGTAGAGTTCATCCAGTGCTGCTGATTTATGTATGTCTAATTTCTTCAACTGATCATACACCAGTTCTATGGCAATGGTGGGAATGGTGTCAATCCCACCCTGCTCATTCTGTGCCCTACCTGGTGTATTGTTCCCCTTGGTCTTGCAAGAGACCAAAGCAATGTAGTCATTTAGGAGTTTCAGTTTTTCCTGAGTGGTAGTGGCCAGATATCCTGAGGCATTGAGCAGTGGCCCCACACTCCCATTAATTTTCCTTTTACTCCCTATGTAGCTAAAGAAGGGCTTCTTGTAGCTAGTTTTAGTTTGGTTTCTGCCTTAGCTTGCCTAATCTGGTTTCTACAATTGTGAGCCTTTGTAAAGTATTCTTCCTTAGAGCTTGTCCCAAGCTTCCATTGTTTGCCTCTTTCTTTTTCTGTAGGAGAGCTGCAACTTCCCTGCTTAGCCAAGAGGGGTGTTTCACTCTTCTGCTACTTTTTCTTCATAAGGTAATGGATTTTCTTTGAGCCATTACGATTGCGTCCATTCTTCTTGTGCTCCCTTTATCTGTGGTCTTAGGTCTGGTGTGGTGTAGCTACAAACTCCTGGAAGATCGATTCAGGCTTAACATTAGCAAAAATGTCTTCACAGTCAGGGTGTCCAGACTGTGAAATAAGCTCCATCCAGAGGTTGTGCAATCACCTACCCTGGAAAGCTTCAAGAGGAGACTAGACAGTCACTCTGTTGGGGTCACCTGACCCCCAGTTATCTTTTCTGATTGGTGCAGGGAGCTGGACCTGATGACCTTCAAAGGTCCCTTCCAGCTTTACAATCTATGAATCTATTAATCTATGAACTGAAGAAATTATGAACTGAAGAATTTCTAACAGAAAAAGGATGGAGGGAATGTACGAGAAGAGAGAAATAAGTAAATATAACACTCAGATCTATATATTTTATAATGTTTCGCCTCTTTAATATAACTGCAATTCAGGTATCTTACATAAGGGAGCTTATTTTATTTCTTCTTAGTGACTAAGGTGCAGCACAATGATATGTGGGTTTCAGTGAGAGAAGACAAAGACAGACTGATTAAATCCATCTCTTATAAACAACAAACAGACTTTAAGAGGTTATCAGACAGTTATCAAGGGAGGTTCAGGGCTAGCTTTCAAAACCAACTCTGAATCAACAAACAGCAGGAAGCTTGCCTTGGTAGGCATTTCATAGATGAATGTATCTAGACAGAAATCAAACCTCAAAGGGAAATTCAATTGTGTTTATCTTTACTTTTGACTTTATCTGAGAGAGAATTTCTGGCTAGTGCAGTGCCCTTCCCTATTTGTCTCTACATAATGAGTTGCAGATATACTTGATTAATGAACTGATTAGCAAGTTATTTAATTACATTCTAGTATTTTTTGTTCACTATCAAAGACAAAAGAGCCCTTAGAATGGTGATTCTCAAAATACGGGCTTGGGGAGGAGACAGCCACACTACAGCATTGATCTCTGATTGACGGTCTTAGTATTTAAAATAAAAATCTGTATGACATATAAGACATACCGTTTATGTCTACTGCATCTTCTAGCTTTGTTTTTAGCAACTCAATGCAGTTACCACAGTATTCAGATGTATCATTATCCAGTTATAAAAGGCAACTAAGTTTTAAGAACTGTAGTAACTTCAAAAGAAAAAACACACACCACACCAAAAATATCCACCCAATCTTTTGATTGAAATTAGAAGTGAACTTATTTAGCCATTAGAAAGTACCAGAAACCAGGAATTTTCAGTACTGTTACTACTTTTCCTTTAAAAAAATCAGATATGCAATGATGTATTCAATAATTGTGTGAAATCCAATGGTACTACATTTTTGTGCAGCATGTAAGTGAAAAAAGCACACCCTGTTCACACAATGGGAAATGATATGTTGAGAACTATATCCAGTGAGATCAGTAACTGCCCTTTTCACACAGTGGAGATGTCCAAGTAACAGCAACCATTTCTAATCCTCTTTAAAATCTATTTTGTTTCTCTTTTCTAAGTATTTATTTAGCTATCTGAAGTCTAACCACCTAGTATACTTACCAGAGTTTTCATCTGAGAAACAGCCAACATTCTCAAACCGAGCTGGCATTTAAGGACTAGTAGGCAAGAGTGAAACTAAAGAGTTGCACAGATTTTTTTCATGGAATTCCTTCAAAAGTTTATCAAATTACAGTCAATTTACAAATTCAAACAGTATGGCAGGCTGATATAGACATTAAAAACATGAGGTTAGTTTTATGTGCTAATAAACTTAAATATTGTTTTATAACCACTTCTATTGACATGGATGATTTTTTCTTAAGCATAATACGAACATATCTTAATGGAAAAGGCTAAAACTGACTTCTATGTGAACTTCTGAAAAAAACTGCTTTTTTCTTTTCCATATAATACTAAATGATTTCTGTGTCTGTAGTGTATAATGGACTTAAGAGAAAGTAAATTAAACCATTAAGTTACTCATTCATTATGCCACTTATTTTAGGTTCTTGCTGTTCTCCCTTAAAATTTCTCAATCTCCAAAGTATTTTGTTTGTACATATTCCCCATGAAGTGTAAATCTATTACTTTATCTCTCCTAGGATGCCAGAGAGACTGGAATGCACATTCAATTAACAGTTGTCCAGCACAGATCTCTTTCACGTGCATTTTAAAGTACAGTAAGTATATTTCCTTATCAGGTCCTGTTCAGGAAAATTTAGCATTACATACAGAAATTTAAAAAAGTGCTGCTTAAAGTTAACATTCTTAACTCCAAATTCAGATAAAAAAAAGGGAATATGGAGAGGTGAAGGAAGGGAGAAGCAGGGGAGGGGGCGAGACATACCAAGTCCATGAAAGATGGTTGAGAGTGTTGCATGGAAGTACCTGAAATATGAGGATGGGTAAATGGTACTAGAGAGAGCTTGTGGTAGGGAATGTAGGAATGCAAGTTGTCCCTTGTGTGCACAATTAGCTCAGCCTAAAGAGCAACCAACTGTGCAACCCTTGCTTTATCTGCATCTTGAAACACTGTTTTCAGATTTTCATATAATGAATCAGGGCCCTAGAAAAAGGTTGTGTAATATTTTTAGTATAAACTTCTTACTTTATCAGGTCCTTGTCCCATTGATTAAAAAGCATTTCTTCTTCATGTTAAGTTCAATGAAGATTTTTTAGAATATACAAGCAATGAAATGTATGGTGAGGTAGATGCACTAAATCCCCTAGCAATTTCATACCACTGAGAAGATTTTCAACACTCCCCCTCCATCACCTCTAAACAATTTTAAAAATGTTTACTAGTTATGGAAAATATTGATCAAAAACTAAAAAAAAGAATGAGTAAAATGAATAAGCAGAGAAGAAGAGAAGAAAGAAGCAGAGAGAAAAGTAGAAAAGTGGGACACGGAGCAAGAAACAGAGGAAAAATTATTATAAAACATATAAGACAGAAAAAATGGAACCGGAGGGATAGAAAAATAGAAATCTTTAAGAGAATGAAATAAGTTTTGTTACTCTACATCAGTGACCAGGCATTCAGAAATGAAACGTATTTCTAATATTCCTTGTTCAGTTATAATAGGTCTTACTTTTCCTGTGGCATATTAAAGGGACAAACAACAGTTTAAATTTATCGTGAAATATGAGTCTTTCCAGTTCAAATTTTTCAAATGTAAATATGACTAGGACAGACTGTTTTAGTAGAGTTGCACCAACCTGAAGAAGAGAGGTAGAAGAGATAGTCTTTTCAGGGCTTGTGTACATTGAGGCCCCCTCTAAACATTACAGGCTTGATAATTGTGCAATTACTCCTTAATTGCACAATTATCTGGAGACCAGCTACATGTGCAAAGCAGCTATAACACAATAAAAAGCTCTAAACAGCTATAAAGTTAGACCTTGAAAATGTGTACTAACTCCATAGCTGCTACTGTACTTTAATTAGCACATATAGCAGGGTCTTCTCTGCATGTAAAAGTACTGTCTCTGACAGGGCTCCCAACCAGAAGGGTGTATGGTGACCGACATAAAGCCTCAAACCCTGGGGATCATGTCAGCCAAAATCCCTAGTGCTCAGGTGTGCATGAAACCCCCGGAGGCTGGAGGATCACTGCAGGGCTTGGGCTGACCCCGCACAGGCAATATGGTGTCATAGTATCTAATATGTGATTGTGGCAGGGCACCATTAGTGCCTGCCACTTTAAGGGCCTGAGCAGGCAGCAGGGCAGCCTGCAGGTGACGGCACTCCCAGTCATGAGAGTCACATAGCCAGGAGGCTGCCTGATTGCAAGGAGGGCCTAGCTGCTGGAGAATAAGCACAGTATGGCCAGCAGTTGTTGCAAGTTGCCCAGTTGGAGCTGCTGTTCTCACAATACCTAAAGGTAAAGGGCAGGAACTATGGGGCTGGAGGAGCTTCCTGATCCTGGGGAATGACCTAGAACTATATCCTGCTGGGGTTGGATGGTGTGGTGGGGCTGCTTGTGGCAGGGCAGCTTCCAGGAAATGCCACACCTGTGGCATGCCAGAAAACCTCAGCTCCCACTGCCTTGTGGGCTACCCCATGGAGGGGAAAGGCTAGGGGAGCACACCTTGAGAGAAAAGCACCTGGCAAGGAGTTTGGTGGAACTAATGGTGTCCAGACTGAGGGGCAAGGTGCCCAGAAAGTGTGGTTGAAGTTTGGAGCTGGGATAGCGATTTGGATGCCATCTGCGAGGCATGGGGCACAGTAAAGGGAAGGTAGGAGCTGTGTATAATGCTCTTGCTATCAGCTAATAAACGGGCAGCCTCCCACCTTATTAGCAACTTCCAATTGGTTTAATCAAAGGTGAGGCAGTGGGCGGACTGCCCCAAACAGGGGTGGGCTGACATTGAGATCAGCTTCGAGTTGGCCCCAATCGAGCCTCCTGCCATACACATGTGGCAAGGCAGGAGGCATGGTTGTGTAAATCATGCATTAGATCCCATTGCACCTTTACCAGCACTAGTAGAGGGGATCGGAGAAACAGCATTGTGCTATATAACATTAATAGTATTAACACAGTGCTAGTATTCAATGTAGATCAGAAATGCTGTATGTAAAATTACATCAGCTTGTTACAATTAAGGAATTAAATTATTCATTATAAAAAGCTTAAACTTCCAAGTAACCATAGGTCACCTATGGCCAGCTATTATTGCTTTAGACTCAAGAGTCCTCAGCTACAGAGAGCCCTACATAAGTATAAAGAATATGTTATATATATATATCTATATCTATATATATATAAAACAGTTCTTACTGTGGAGAAGACTTTATTGTTGTGTCTATTTTGAAGAATCGAGTGAGAACTCAAGGATTACTGGATTTCAGGTTAAAATCACTGATAACTTCCTCAACAAGAAGCAACTTTAACTTCAGTCATTCAACTGCAGTCATGTACCTAATGTCTTCACTATTCTATCAATCTTCTAAGAACGTAATTTAAAACGAATGTATCTGAGAAAAAAGACAAAAATTGTGGCCTTGAAAAGCAATTTGCATATTCATTATATACTGAGTCCTCAAGTCAGTAGCTCTTCCAGTGCTTAATAATACAAGCTGTGCCACTGCAGCCATTATATACAAAAACTGCTGAATTTCATTACCCTGCATTGTGACTAACTATATTTTTCTTTACTTAAAATGAATGTCGAACCAATCAAACAGGCTTGGATGAAAAATAACTGTGCAACAGGTATGTTTCAACTGATGACAGAAGAATATTTGGCAAATTCATGTTTCTTAGAGAAAAATCTTTCTTCATTGAAAGGTAAAGTTTCTGAAGCAAATAATCTCCCTTAGATACCTACCCTCTTACTTGAATGCGTTTCGATCTTTACTGTACTTATTCTCCAACATTGCTGTGATGTAGGGAATTCCTATTATTTCAGTTATACAGATCAGGGACTGAGGCATAGAATGAGTGATCAAATTGCCAAAGTTCATTAGAAAAGTCTGTGGCAGAGAAAAACACTAATTGCATATTTTTGGAAGGATCTACTAGCATTCTAACTGCTGGGACATTCCTCTGAGCTTAATCAACAATTATTTAATAATCCAAGTATTAACAGTTTGGAAATAATAGTTCACGTAAATTACATAACTATTCCAATAAACTTAACGCTTCTACATTTGCTTGCTGAATAATTAGTTTAAAATTTTCTGGAAACAGCTCAGGCAAAATTTAGCCTGCCAGCAAAAAGACATACTTGTAAACTAATTCAACAAATAAATCATTAATAAATATGCTTTCTGCTATGGTGAAAGAGATATGCCCAACATTTATTTTGAAAATTGCTGAAATGACCACCTTAATTTTCTGTGAATTTTTCCCCCAGAGAATTCCCTATATTCAAATGGGAAATATTTTACAGAATTTTATATTTAATATTATGTAGCCACCATAAACATTTATGTTATAATAGTACACATAGAGAAAATAAGCTTCTCTGAATAAATATAGTATTGGTCATAAACTCTAATGTTCTGGAAGGAATCTGAATAGAAAACTGTAAGGTGCATGAGGACTTGTATTGGGGTGTCCTTCAAGATTTTTCCATACATGTCTTTATGCACTGTCTCTCTCACAGAATACTGAGCTTATAGTAATTCATGTTCAGGTTATTGGAAAATAAAGCAAGCAGCTCTAATATTTTGGCAGAAGTGGTACTCTAATTTCCTGCCACCCCTCTTCCCCATGGGGATGTTTCTAATACCTACAGGAACAGAACACTCCTCTTGTGCTTAAGGAGATGTGTCTTCCTCTTCTGCTGCAGTGTGCCTGTTCAGAAGGTGTTTGCCCAGCAGAGTCCCTAAATGCTTCCATCAGAATAAATACCGCTTTTCTAGCCCTTTGAACTATACAGGCCAAACATGGTCTTTGGCCTTTCAAAAGAGCTGTTTTCTACAATTTTTAATACCAGACTTAGCACGTGTAATATTAAAGACACTGGCATTTGATGAACTCAGTGCTGTAAAAAAAAGCAATAAAAGAAAATTATGATAATGTTATTATTTTTAAAACCTAGCATACACAAGAGATTTTCTTTCCATCTATATTTCCATAAATTTGGTGAGGGTCCAAAATACCAAACTATTTCAAAAGGCTAAACTCCAAAACTACTTCACTGATTTTTTACTTTCTAGAAATTAAATCTCAATGCTCTGAATTTGCTTTACAAAACAAATTTATTTTAATCTCTAACAAAAATGATTTACACTCCAATGTTACTGTTACATTCAATAAAGCCTTGAATATGAAATCACTAAGGAAGTCCAATAGATGGAAAGGGTGTGAGGGGTATTAAGGAGCCATTACCTGGCTCCTTTATGTTGGCCACAGTATCATCTTTGACCACATGCTTGCTGTGCATGGTTCAACCTACACTGCTCATGGATTTTCAGTAAAGGCTGTTCAACCGCTTAGCTTACACAGCCAGTCAGATGCCTGTTCATGCAAATACAAACACCCTGAAGTGTCATGTATCACAACAATCATTTCAAAATGTCAGAAGTCATTAATATTTAAGAAAAATTAAACTATGGAATCCATTAGTCTCAGGACAGCTGAGACAAAACTTTAGCCTCAGGTACAGTATATTGTCTGTATTGACAGATGTGTCTGTGTATGCATGAATAATATGTAAAACTATTTTGCACATTCTTCCAAACATGATCTAATTGGGTAGAAAGCTGATTTTATGTATATATATCAATATTTCAAAAATGCTGATCTGGCTTTTTTCCCCTGTAGGGTGCAGCCATACACTTCACGTTTCCACTGGCAAATTATATTTGACATTTAATTTAAAAACAAAGTTACCCTAATCTAAAGATGTAGTATAACAACAGTGATAAAGCAATGAATATTTCCATAGAACAAAACAATTTTTTTTAGTTCAAGATAATTTTAGTTATGAGCAATTGAAAATGTAATTTAGAATTCATTACTTTTGATGGTTAATTACATCGGAACAGCCACAGGTCCAAATGATGATGAACCAATAAAATGGAATAATTTTCCATTTAAAACTTGTATTAGAATCAATATAAAGAAGAAATTCTGTAAGTGAAACCTTGCCTACATAAGTGTATACAAGTATTTGCACAACACTAAAAAAACCAACAAATGTATATGAATATGCAGTTCACTTTCCATCCTGAGTTTTATACCTGTGTGTACGTTCTATGATTTTGTAAATGACTAAAGTAACTAAAGAATTTGATTTAGAATTTACAACTACATATACTCATTCTGTATTATCTATCATGCAGAGCAAAAGACTTTCAAATAACTCGTACTATACAATCCGTCTGTAACTATTAGGGATGTGCGAAATTTCGGCAGCATTACGGAGGTGTTTTAGGCCATTTATGCACCTGAAACACCGAATCCAAATCAAAATGGAAGGCTCAGAAACATCTCCAAAACAAAATGAGGCATCCAAAATGTTTCAGAAATGTTTTGGAGATGTTTTGGAAAATTTCAGAGTTTTGGAGCCGGGCTTGCAGGGAAACAGCTATACACTGCTGCCCTGCCACGCAACTCAGCTCCACAGGGAGCACAGATCCATGCCGAGGGTATCCTCACTGCCGCTACTCACCCCCCACTGCCCTAGCAATGTGGGGCTGCATGAGGCAGGCAACGGTGGGGAGGAAATCTCAGGTGCAGATCTCTGCTCCCTGAGAAGCCAGGTTGTGTGGTAGGGCAGTGCTGGTCCCTGCTGAGCAACCTGGCTCTACAGTGAGCAGAGATCTGGGGCAGTGCAGGGCAGGCAGTAGTAGGGAGGAGACCCCAGCACAGATCTCTGCCCTCTGCAGAGCCAGGTCATGTGGCAGGGCAGTGTTGGTGCCTGCTGGGTGGGGCATGCAGCAGTGGTGAGAAGACCCTGGTGTGGATCTCTGCTCTCTGCAAAGCCAGGATGCACAGCAGGGCAGTGCTGGTCCCTGCCAAGTGACCTGGCTCCACAGGGAGCAGAGATCCAGGGCAGGCAGTGGTGGTTAGGAGACCCCAGCACAGATCTCTGCTCTCTGCAGAGCCAGGTTGCATGGCAAAGCAGCACTGGGCCCTGCTGTGACCTGACTCAGTGAGGAGCAGAGATCCAGGGCAGTGCAGGGTAGGCAGTGGCAGTGAGAAGACTCCCAGCACAGATCTCTGCTCCCTGAGGAGCCAGGTCTCACGACAGGACAGGGCAGTGATGGTCCCTGCCATGCAACCTGGTTCCGCAGGGATCAGAGATTTGTGTGAGGGTCTCCTCAGCTGCCTGGAGGCAGCAGCCCTCCCCATTCCTCGGATGAGCCACCCACGGCCCTGTCCTGCTCCATGCTGCAGCCCTGCAGCCCCTGGCCCTGAGCCCTGCTCAGCTGGGCTTCAAAACAGATTTGGAGATTCAGCTGAAATGAAACAGGACAGTGATCTGAAACACCAAAATTAATCACTGTTCTCTGAAATGGCTGAATCCAAAATCAAATTGAAACACAGCCATTTCACACAGCCCTAGTAACGATAAGGGTAATAAAATATTACAGGTAAAAATCTTCCTCCTTCAAGATCTTCACGTTTAATTCTACAGTCTCCAACCCCAAAGCGTACATGGAAGTTTTATCATGTGTGCCACAGATATATACCTCAAATCTCTGCCTTTGGTCCTTACAACTCTACTTTTTATCTAAGCTCAACAATTTACAGTGATAGGAATCAAAATTAAATGTTTGATAGACCAGAATTATTATAATGCTACAAGATAACGTGTAAATTCAACTTGATGCATTCCCATGTGGACACACTTTTTCTGAAGAAGAACATTTTATTTTTGATTTACTGAATGTGATTTGGGAAGGGGTTTGTGGCAGCTCACCTTTGGGTGCTTCCCACTTTAAGGGCTGGAGGTAGGCAGCCAGCAGGTGCCTGATTAGGGTGGCTTTTTTAGGACCCAGCTTACATAGAGGGGGCCATCAGTTTGCTGCCAGTTTCCATGAGAGAAACATCAGCCGGCTGAGCTATGGCTCAGAAACATCCTGGAGGTGAGGACAGGATATATGGGGATGGCTTGGAGGCCCCTGGTCCTGGGCATGACCTAAAACTGCACCCTGCTGGGTAAGAGGGGTCTGATGGGGCTGTCTATGGTGGGACAGCCCTCCCAAAATACCAAACCGATTACTTCACCTGGTGAAAGGTGGGTAGGGCCACCTAAACTCTGGCCCCCACCATCTGGTGGGTAGTTGTGAGAGCTATGGGAGTAGTAGGGCAGGCACGCCCATTAACAGGCACCTGAGCCCAGCAGGAACAAAAGTTCCCAGAGGCCCTGGAGTGGGCAGTGTTGTTGGGAAGAGTTGTGAAGGCCTGCACAGAGTAGGGTTCAAAAAGGAGCACTTGAAAATTTGCGTGTGTGGGGTGCTAAGTACAGCTTGAGGGAGAGGCACTGAGTAAGGCTGTGAGAGTGACCTGAGAGACAATGCATGGACCAACCCCCAGGAGTGAGAATAGAGTCAAGAGGCTTGGTGAGAGCCCCAGGGCAAGGTCAGCCCAGTATTTGGCATAAGGCCAGGCCACAGAGAGTAGGGGACCATGAGGGAACCAAAGGGCTCCATGTGTCCTACCAGAGTATAAGTAGTGAAGCCCAAAAGCCCAAAAGGGGTTGCTCAAGGGGAACTAGGGCACTGGAGTGTGGCCTAATAGGCATTATGCAAAAGGCCCCTGTGAGAGAGGGTGGAGTGCAAGAGGCCCCCTGTGAGACTCGGGGTGGAGTGAGTGTGAATATGAATGGAGCCCAATAGTGGACTGAGTTTGCTCTAGCCTCAGACAAGGGAGCAATATTGATATGGATGTCACCTGCAAGGCATGGGCCATGGTGTAGAGGAGGTTTGGAGCCGTGGATAGTGCCCCCTGGCATCGGAGTAGTGAATGGGCAGCCTCCTGCTTAATATATCGTTAACACTCAAGTCATGGCAGGTGAGTCTGGGCAGACTGTCCCAGGCAGGTGGTTGGTCCAATGTTTGATTGGGTTTTGAGTTTGACCCCCATCACAGTGTTCAAGTTATGGTCAAACTAAACTAGAAAAAGACATTTATGCTGGATAAGTGTCTAAATATAGGATTAACATTACATAATGATGTTAACATTTCCTTCATAAAAAGGCCCAAATGGTAAATTTTATTTGGCAACAAGAAGATACTGTTGACTCATATTTAGCTTACAGTACCCTATGACTCTCATGTGCCTTTATTTATTTATTTATTTAAGTATTGGAGCCTCACCAGTCTGTATATGTGCATTTGACTGCTCCATCCTAAGTGCAGGACCTTGAACTCATCCTCATTGTATTTCATTTGCTTAACTTTGAAGCATTTTGCAAGCTTATGAAAGTCATTCCAAAATCTAACCCTATCTTCCAGAATGCAACTCCACCCAGTGTGGTGTCATCTGCAAATATGCTATCTGTCCTATCCTCCACATTCTGACTGAAGATTTTAAAAAAAATACCAAACCCAGGACAGACTCCTGGAAAACCTCATTCAGTAACTCTTAGGTATCCAAGCATTAGTGACTACCCTTTGAGCAGGACGAACCAACCAACTGAAAGCCTTCCTAAAGTCAAAGTATATCACATCCACTGTTCTTCTAGATCGACTGCTCTGCCCCAGAAGATGCTAGGGTATATTTCTCATGATATAACTTTTGAGAAAGGCTACTTGAGGCACAACCTTTCTGTTACCATGCATTTCATAATTTTTTAAATAATATAATATACACATTAGTTTTATCCTTTGTGTGTAAAATGGAACCAGCATATGTGGTACCCTTGTGCTTAGCTAAAATGCTTCTCTGTACATCAACTTTCAGCACTCAGTTGTCTTAACTACTTGAGTACTAAGAGCCATTTGAGTTAACACTGAATTATTTTTTTAAAGGAAAAGCAAAAAACTTAGAATGAGAATTATACATCCTAGGGATATGTGAATCCTGCTTCACTAAAAATATAATGAAGGGGTTATCCAGGGGTCACTTTGCTGCTTTGTTAGTGGTTTAAACCAATCTATATAGCCTTTACACCTTAACATAAAATTGTATTTTGATACCTTGGCATTCTCATCCTATGTAGTGTAGCACATTTGACAGTTACATTATATACTGCAGGGTCTATGAAACAGATGAACATTAAATATAGGAAATTAAATAATACTAACCTCCAAATAATTTCAATTAAAAAAAAAATCACTATTCATGACAAAGTAGCATGTAGATGGCATCTGAAAATGGCAGAAGGCAGCGTAGATTTGCACCTTATAGACTAAGGCCATGTACAGAGCTTCCCAAGATCTGATGTACATCATGTGGCTTATTTTAAGTGACTATAGACCGGGTGCTGGCTGTACACATGTTCACCGGTGTTGGGAGTCTGATCCAAGTAAGGTGGGGGTAGAGTTGTAGCTGTGAGAAGGATGGGGGGTGAGGGGTACACTACCACTGAGGGTTCATGGCAGAAGGGTTGGCAAAATCAGAGAGACTAGTAGATCTATGGAGAGGGGAACATTGGTAGGATTGGGAGGACTAGTGCGTCTGCTGGTGGTTTGGTGAGATGGGGGGGTAGCTGGTCCATGGGGGGTGAGTCAGTGTGTTTGGGGTTGGCTTGGCAGGACTGAGGGGTTATTAGGTCCTTGGGAGAGTTGGGAGTCCAGAGGAGAGGAGTGGGTCAGTAAGACTGGTACTTAGATTGACCTAACTCTATGTAGGGTCAGTCTAAGTGGAAGGGCCACATGTGGGTGAACCAAGTTAGATCTGCTGACCATTTTTTGCCCAATCTAACCTCCCAAACTTGTGTACTACTTAAACAACAGAATATTAGAAATCAGCTTGAATGCAAAAGTGCAGAACAAGAAATCCTCCACAGGCTGGATTGTGTTGAGTTCAGTCTCAACAGAGACTATGAATTCTTATCTGGATATCTGGAATAACTTTTATAACTCTTATGTCCCTTAATGGGTTAACTGCTTTGTTTATCCTTTTTGATCTTTTAAAACTCTCAGTGCACTCTTCCCCCTATTCTTTGTATTTAAATTACTTCATTCCTTTTTATTTAGTACCACTGCTGTCTCTGAGTCCATTCATGGGTCTGACAAAACAGGTATTCTACAAAAGCTTAAGGGGCTACCCTGCCCTGCCTTCCACCTGACATCAGACTAATATAGCTAACTATCTCTGGATTCTGCTATGACCTACAATTCTGAAAACTAACAAACGGATTTAGTGGATCAGTGAACAAAGATAAGCTTGTGATATCTGATAACCCAGTGCTGCATAAAAGAGAAGCAAGTAAGATGCTCACAGCTGCTAAAATAGTTGCAGATGCCCATTGGCTGCAGTATATTCCACTTGCATGCATATCCTACTGTGCAGGAGAGATGCATAATTCTCTTAACTGCCTAACTACTGCTTAAGAGCATAGCATTTTACAGCCCACTGCCTAGTTTGTAGCTTAACCATATTCAGGTTAACCACATACTAACTGTAACTGCAACTGTCTACTTTATAACTGGTTGTACTCCCTTTAAGAGCACCAGAAACAGTGAAGAGGAAGCAGCTATCAAAGAGCTACTATTAAAAGCCTTGAAAATGAGGGGAGCTAGTGAGTTTCACAGCTTCTCTTTCCTCATTGCAAAGCTCCTTACAGGAGTCTTGACAGGGACTATTAAAAACCTTGAAAAAGACAGGAGCTAGTCAATTCAGGGCTGCCAATACCACAGCACTGACAGTGTTATAAGCAACACTCTTTAAGTATACAGCGTTGTCAGTGCTGTGGTATTAGCAGTCCCAAAACTGACTAGCTGCCCTCATTTTCAAGGCTTATAATATTCAGTGTTGGAGCCACTATTGACTTTGTATTCGCTAGCTGGATTTTGATAGGAAATTTCTCTCAGTGGGAGACCAAACACAGCGTAATCCATTTAACTGAACAGCTGTGGGACCAAAAAAGGCTATACACTTACCCAGTTGTAAATGCAAATAATCTCTCTCCTTAGGTAAACTGTGCTGTCCATGCTGAGATAGCAGCAGTCCCAAAACTTACTATGCCCCATGATTTTGAAGGCTTCTAACGATATTAAGTGCTGCTATTAGAAGTCTTGAATATGATGGGAGATAGTTTTAGGGCTGCTAATAACAGAACACGACAGCCAGGTATACTTAATGAGCTGATCATTTATATTAAGTTTGGATAAGTGCATAATCTTTTTTTAGTCTCAAAGCTATTAATTTAACTGAAGTAAACTGTGTTTGGTGTCTCATGAAGAGAAATTTCTTATAGAAATCCAGCTAGTAAATACAAAGTCCAATCCTCAACAGCTACATTTGTACAACAGTAGTAGAATACTTCCAGCTAGCCTCTGCGCTCATGAAGGTGGTAGAGGATCAGCTAGAGAAAGCACATATAATTTTTCTCTTCCTTATCCTCCTCTGAGAGTAACCCATTATCTTTCATTAAAAAGTCTCTCTCAAACCCATAGAATTTTGAATGCTTTTCCTTTCTCCCCATAATGTTATTCACCAGACTAGGCTCTAGTTTAGACAATAATAATAATGAGATGGTGATTTGCTTCCCTTATTACTTTAATCCTCAAGCGCTTAAGGAATGGAACAATTTTTGGTGACTAAGCACATGTGACCTATCAGAAGCGCTACAGGTACAAGCAGTAGGAAAGGAAGTGCCTGGAGCAATGGTCACTGTAGAAAGTTGGGAAGGAGAAATTTGCATATGAGACCGCTGAAAAAGGCAAATTGATAATGGGAAGATTATATGAGTTTTAGATAGCATTTTACTTTCGCTCACTCATTTATTTATAATCCCAATTAAATATGAAATACCTGCTAGAACTGAAAACAGACAACTTTGGCTGAAGTTGAGTTTTGCAAGCAGAGAAAGATTGACTTTTTAAATGAAAAATAAATGTTACTTTTGTTGCAAATAAATAGTATCTCCAATATTCAATAACACTGATGCTCATATTTCTATATTAAGTGACAAGAACACAAAATGGACCACAGATGAATGTGCCCTTAACTCCCTGGATAGTGTGAAATTTAAATTGTTTGCTTTAAAAGACATATAAACAGACACAGTATTTCTCCTGAGAGAGCCTTTTATCCCAGGATCCTAAGGACCATACAAATCCATTGCCCCACTTTAAGTACCTATGAAATACGTGAGATAAAAGGTGCCAATACTTGAAGCCCTGCGCCTCCCCTCCCTGCTCTCAGACAATGTTGTGTATGTCTGTAAGTTAATTTAATTTTATTCATGTTAACTGCCAGTCATTTCAGGGACAAGCCTGTTACGCTGGTGCTCTCTTTGGCTATTTACTGGCAGGAGAGCAGAAATACGGCTTGGAACGGCCACATGTGTAAAGGACTGTGCTGCTCTTCCTTTGTCACAGGTTTTGACTTGGATCAGTAAGGACTCCCTCAGATGAGACATCTGCTTATAGCCAGAGTACAATTTAAAATACAGAAATTAAACAGTCACTGTTTCTCTTTTTTTTTTAAATATCTTTAAAAAATATGGCAAAAACATTCCTAGAAATATATGTTGTTGTAACGGCAAACCATAGAAACAATATTACATTTTCGCTTTCTTCTGCCCTGCTGGTTGAGAAGTATATCAAAAGGAATGAAAGGGGATTGAGTAAATGAATCAAACCTTAAGAGAAAAATAGGTGCAGAACAAACTGTTGTTCAATACATTTCATAACAACCTACCACACACAAAACTACAGTAAGGCACTATGCAGGCAGAAAATAAGGCAATCTGAGAAAGACAAATCGAATAATTTTTGAAGTTGTAGAAATAATTATTGTGCAATTACACATTTTTTTTACTTTAGCAAGTGGGAGATAAACATGAATAAACTCAAAACTGTAATATGTAATGTGGATCATAATAGAAGAGAGGGCATCTGACAAATCAGATACAGTGCATATCAAAATTGCGTATCAGCATTTTCACACAAACTATTTGACATTTGCAATATGTTTGTACAGGTGTAAAGTCAGCTTTATACTGCTGAGCACTCAGCATTAATCAGACATATGAAGCACTAGATTTTGCAACTTCTTGATATTATGTTTGAATGTTCTAAAATGGATCCCTTAAAAAATACCTCATTTGCTGCATTATGCTTCAGTGATCACTATGGCAGAACTGACCTTTCTTTATTAAGTCTCGCATATGCTCATTTTTTACATTACATCCTAATGAATTCAAAATGATAGGAAGGTACTGCATTCTTTATTACGAAACCCAGGATGTTCATTATAGAAAAGTAGTTATTCAAGAACTGTTATACCTATCAGATTTTTAAAATAGTGGGTAAAATGTGTGTGCCTAAGCATCAGAATTCTGCTCATATAGTTCCCTGCACATGGATTTCTCTGCTAAGTTGAAACATATAGTTTGAGATTCTCTTGTGCACATAACATGAGGGATGCCCTTTTGCTGATCCCTGCTGAAAGCCAGTATTGTCAGCAATCCGCTGAAATACGATCGCTGTCATCTCCACCCTATTATGGTTCTCAAGCAGTCACACAGAGGATAGACAGCGGTACATCCTGAACAACAGAACTAAATTACAATACAGAAAAAAGTGCATTAATTTCAAAGTAATATTTAGTATTTCCCCTTGGATGACCACAAGATTTTAACTTTGATAAGACTGGGTTACAGATTTATAATTGGTACTAAAGGCTTCTCTGTTTGCAAACAAAGTCTACTACAACAAAAAAAAATCATGTACTTATGGACTGAATTACTGAGCTATGTGTGAGCTCTGCAAATCTGCAGATTCAGATTGTGTTAGAGATCCAGCTGCCATGCTTAGTGAATACACTCTACTTTTCATTCCTGTAGTCATGTTCATGTCCAGCTGAAATCATAAGAGAAAACTGTTTAGTGATCAACTGTGCTAATCATCAGACCTGCATTGCAGCAAGTGATTTAAGTTACCAAAACAAACCTTTATTTTGCCACTACTGTAGATGTGATTTATACATACTTTATGTTGTGGTTTTATAATATGTTATAATATAAATATGCTAAATTCTCAGATTTTGTGGCTTCATTCTAATTAATATTGCCAATGATATATTTTGTTTTTTTAGGCACAGGATATCTTTTATTTATTTATTTTTGGAACAGGTGGTAATATTTCCAGTGTAAAATTCCTGAGTTAAATTATTCAAAAAGTAAGTGCTAATTCAAAAGTACAATGATGATTCCCATTACATTAAATAATTCATCCAAGCCCATTAAAACCTTATGTACCAACTCCTTCCTACTGCCACCCCACTGTCAGCACTGCAATAAATGCTGGCAAGTCCTGGTCCACAGTATCAAGAGACGAAGCAGCAGGAACTCTTTGGAAACTTCAGGTTTGGAAGCCAACTGCATAGGACAAGTTAGATCCAATATGTCTCAAATCTCAGTTACTGAAATTCATCAAAAAGAAAAAATGAAAAGACCCTGAGTGTATGTCATTTACTTGATTTTGTAAGGAATCCATTGTTAACTTTTAACACCTATATTATGTATACCCAGAGTGAAATACTAAAGGGTCACATCCTCAGTGGCTTGCTCAGGGTTTATGGGGAAAGGGAATCATAGAGGCAGGGTCAGAAGGAACCTTGTAGATCTTCAAGTCCGACCCACCACCTGGGCGGGAGAAAAACTGGACTCAAATGAGTCCAGCCAGGTAGGCATCAAGCCTCTTCTTAAAGACCCCCAGGGTAGGAGCCAGTACCTACTCTCCAATAATTTGTGGTCTGCCCTGTTGTCCCTGGATCATGCTGGTGGCCCTCCTCTGGACCCTTTCAATGTTGTCCACATCCCTCCTGAAATGCGGCGCACAGAACTGGACGCAGTACTCCATCTGTGGCCTGACCAGTGTCACGTAGAGGGGAAGGAGCACCTCCTTGGCCCTACTTGAGATGCACAACAAGGTCCGGTTAGCCCTGCCAACTGTGACCTCACATTGTTGGCCCATGTTCATTTTGGAGTCAGTAATGATTCCAAGATCCCTTTCCGCCTCCGTGCTCTCAAGAAGGGAGTTTCCCATTCTATAAGTGTGCTGCTGGTTTCTACTGCCTAAGTGCAGCACCCTGCACTTGTCAGTATTGAAACGCATCCTGTTAATGTTAGCCCACTCCTGTAACCTATCCAGATCTTGCGGCAATCTTTCCCTCCCTAGTAGCGTGCTCACCTCACCCCAAATTTTGGTATCATCAGTGAATTTAAACAGGTTGCTTTTCACCCCGTTGTCCAAATCACTGATGAAGAAATTGAACAGCACAGGCCCAAGGACCGAGCCCTGGGGGACTCCGCTGCCCACTTCCCCCCAGGCTGAATATGACCCATCCACCACCACCCTCTGAGTATGACCCTTGAGCCAATCTGCAATCTATCTGACTGTGTAGGCATCAATGCCACAGTCGCCTAGTTATTTTTAATGAGGATGGGGTGGGAATTCATCCAATTAATTAATCCAATTCTGTTGAACAGCAGCATAACTTCCTACCCCAGTCTGAGTAGCCACATCCCTCTAGATACACTAATGCAGGGATTTTCAACACTTGGACCTGCGCAGTCACTGAGCCTGTTCTTCATCCATGCCCATCTATTTGAAGCTGACATGCAGCCCCACTTCCTAGCACACATTAGGGACAAGCAGCCCCTCCAGTTTTACTTACAGCTTATGTAAAAATGGTTGATGGGGCTTTGTAACACACATGACCTGACCTGGAACCCATGCAGTGAATGAGCTTCATAATTTATTTGAACAAATAGTAAAGACATATAACATGCTTTGCCTTTTTATTTAAATGAATTATGTCAGTTTACTTCATTGATAAAGGAAATATACATTTTCCATTCCCCCATTTTGCTCATAATTCTCACATTTAACCATAATGAGTTATAAAGCACATATGTAAAGTGATAATTCATTAAATTAATGCAATTGTTCTACAGGTGAAACCAAAATAATTTGTTCTCTGAGGCTTCATCAATAAACTATACTAAACAGGATACTTGAAGGTCTGACTTTAGTTTAAAATGCAATATAAAGTTTTATTTTAAGCATGGCTTTTTTTGTGTGATAGTCTTATGATTTGATTATTTTCCAGCAACAAGAAATAGGCTGATCATTTTTGTTCTCTTATTCCCAGGTAGTGCTGTATTAAAGAAATGCCTTTTTCTTTATTTAAAGCTGAAGTCTAAGTTATCTTTCAAAAACTTATTTAAATAATTATAGTAAAAAGAAACCAGAAATGATTGAGGTAAATTTGATGAAAATTTTTTTTTAAATGAAAACAAATGGATAAGTTTGAGATGCTACCTTTCAAATCCCTACTATATACCAATGGGTCTACAGCTAGGAAACTAATAGGATTACTTATATAAGTAACAATTACCTGCAAGACTGTGTTATCACATGCAAATTATGTTAGACAAATTTGTCTATATACTGTAGTATAATAGTAGTATATTAGATGTAATACACACTATTTATAGTATTATATTAACGTTATATATCACCTAAAACACAACAGGCCAACTTCTCTGCTTTTGCAACTTCACTGACTTACACGGACCTAAAAGCAATTGGCCCAACATAACGTTTATTATGTTTAGATTGTACTGGCCATCTCTAACTTACATTTAGTGTAAGTTCTTTGGAGCAGAGACCAATGCTTTAATTTCTGACTTCTTCCTATAGTAAGTATATCCCTCATATTTAACAATAACTAAAAAGGAAAAAGCTCTCTTTCCTCATACTCACATTGCTTTCAATGGGGGAAACTTGTGGCTTAACAAACATTGCCCATACACTGATACAGAGAGAAAAACCTTGTACCTGTACCACATCTCAAAGCCAGAGCTCAAAATCATAAAAAAGTTGGATAAAACAAAACCACTTGCTGTATATTTTTCATTTAGAAAGAGGCCATGATTTTCGATTCAGTTTTAATTTAGTTTTTAAAGTCTTAATACATGGAAGGCTTAAAAAAAAGTCCAGATGTAACTTAAAGTAGACACATTCATGCTTTTCTATTTCTGTTGCAATACTGTAGGAGGGATTTTTTTCCTCTTGATTGTTTTATTGCAGTAATTTTAGGGGGAAAAAGAGGGAAAAATCTGAGACCACTAAGCAAACTTTACATTTACTGCATTTTATATTATTTCTACAGCTTGATTCTTTTTTTATAATTGTTAAAAAAAGAAACAAACAAACAACACCCCCCCACCATGTACTTTAATTGCACTTCTTAAATCTTACAGACAGTGTCATATTGAACAGTTCTAATGTATTTGTAATATATAAAGGGATACTGTTTTCTAGAAAAACTATCGCAGCACTGCCAATAAGGTATTGATAAATCCTTAGGAAGACAGACAAAGTATTGTCATCATTGAAAGAGAATGTATGCCATTTTATATTTTTAGATGGTAGGACATGGCATGATTGAAAAAAAAATGCTGTCTGCATCTATATGACCTATAAAAAGTTTCTGGTGCAATTTATGTTATGTGAAAGCCCTAGTTTTCAAAAACTTTATCCCTCACAGGCGTTCCTAATGTTCAAAGATCTGCCTAATTAACTCCTAAGATACCTCATCTTCAAATATCTTTGTGGCTTTTTATACAAACTGTATTTGTGCTGATCTTTCTTTCGCTTTGAGAATAACTTTGTTAACATAATTTGGCATCCCTGTATTCCTGATTTTAAAAAAAAATTGTATTTGTGTGGAACACCTTTATATGCCATTGCAAAACATTTGTTTTTTCAGAAAACATTATGGTGAATTTTGCCTGACAATCATAATGGCTTTTATCTAATACAGATCAGATTAATATATTAGATAAATTGTTTGAGTGTCTGGAAGCCTGTAAATGAAGATTCCACATATAATATTTCCAGAGTGCTCCCCACTTTCTGTATTAACCACTGGATGGCTCTGCTATTCAGCTCAGTTTTCAAACGGTTGCATGGGGATTTATCTACCCAATTCCAATTAACGTTAACTGCAAGTTGTGTAGATGAATTTCTAGGCAATATAGGCAATATAACTCAAAGCTATGTTGAGAAGTAGATATCCTGTCCACTGGAGATTGACTATTGAAACCACAATATCATACATAACTAATAACTAACTAAAATAAAATAAAAGGATTAGATTTTTTTCGTCCTGAAAAATGTTAACACTTTCAGCTTTGGCATGTTAGCAATTGTAGCTACTATACCCCAATTTATTTTTAAATTTTACAGTGCAGTCTTCCTGAATATTAGTTTGGTTAAAGGGCTTGACCTGTGCATTTAAAGGCAGTATAAGAAACTGAATCTCAGACAGGGCACGCTATGCATCTTCTATTTGAAACACTATTCTGGTCCTATTACATAGTGTAGACTACCAGGATATCAGAACAACAAATGTGATTTTTAGAGATTAAAAAACCTCAAACCCCCAAACAGTAATTTAATGTAAAGGAATAAGTTATATAGCTATGAGAAAAGTTAGCAGAACTACATGTAGTGTTAACAGACTCAATTCCTTTTGTAATGAATGGTACCAGGATGAATGAATATAATGAAATTGGAATCTATTCCCATTGAAATGAGTGAGGGCTTTTGCCATTCACTTCAACAGGATTGGAATCAGGTTCCTAAATAACTGTTTGCTCCTACAGGAGCAGTCTTTTTAAAACATGTCAGAGAACTGCCACTGTGTTTTGCAAAGGACCTTCTGAGCATTCTGGAGAAGTCACACGAAGACATAATAGCCAAGATTTCTAAAGATCTGGGACTTCCTTTTAAAGACGGCTTTGCTATACACCAAGTAAAAGATAAGGTAACAAGGGAAGAATCTTCTCCATTATATACAGGGAGGAATAGTAAAGCAGATAGCACTGACTTGTGAAGTAGCACAAGTCCAGTTTACAGACCTAGTTTGCTAAGAAAATGAAACATGTGCAGGGTTACCTCTAAATTGAAATGTCACAGCAGGAGAAAAATCTGCAGAGCTCCACTGCATCATCATATTATAACACTATGTAAAATAGCAACAGATTAACTACTGAGGTTTCAGGCTACTCATAGTCACTGAAGACTGACAACTCATTTGAGTAGAGATAAATATCAGCCTCATGACTAGATTTAGTATCAACAGCATACCTCTCTAAATTCCTTTGTCAGTTCCATGTCCCTCATCATCCCTGTCTCAAAAAAGGCAACATTTGGCATGACTAAGCAAAGAAAAACAATCGTACAAGTCCTGAGAGTAAAGAAGAGAAGCAAATTTGTCTGGTCTGGGCTTTTTCCCTTCCTATTCTCTCAACTCAAAATGTACAGCAACTGTGACAGGAAAAGAAACTGTTGCAAGGAACATGGTAGCTGATGAAACTGAGCTGCAGGATTTAAAAGCAATTTGGACTGGATTTTTCAGCTATGACTGGACACTGGACATGATTTGGTCTTAAATGGTGGGCATGGTATAGAACTGTCAAATCCTTCTGCTCTGGGTGAACTGAAAAAGATCCTATTAGTAGAGTAATCACGCACATGATTACAGAGGGAAGGTGAGCATATTTATTAGACAAAGGGATTGATACAAGATTGGGAAAGCTTTAGGAATGGATTGGTGGTAGATACCAAGCAGTGGATTTAGACTGGAGACAGCAACTCAAATGAGTCAGTATAAATGGATTAGGTAAACATCAGACCTGGAAGATAACAGGTGGATGATGTTTTCTTGGTGGAAAAATTACAGATTGAGGCATCATATATGTATGCCCTAATCCAGCAGTTCCCAAATTGACAGATTGCAAACCACCAGTTTAAAATGATACAACCTTAAGTACCACCAGCAAATTTTCTCATGTAATTATAATAAATCTGTTAACACATACCACTAACAGGTTGTCTGAGCACCACTGGTGGCATGCATACCATAGATTGGAAACCACTGTCTTCCTCATGGGGGAAGGTCAGAGGGTTCAGTTAGGGGTCATATCATAGGTGACTTGTAACTACTGATGATGGGGGAGCACAACTTAAAGGTTCTGGTAGAAAATGTGGAATGGGGAATTAATAAAAATCTTGCAGCAGTGCTGGATTCAACCTGAGGGAGTGGCAGGACAGGATAAGGCACTGGTACCTGGCAAAGCTGCTGGTGCTCAGGTAGCCTCTGGCAGAGGGGGGAGTTGCAATAAGCTCTGCCTGCTGATTCTGGGCTGCCTGCTGTTGCTGCTCACCTGGCCCCTACCCACAGGGGAGCTAGAGTAGCAGCAGCAGCACAGCCACTTTTCACAGACCCCCGAGACATGCTGTATGGACCTCCAGACATCTGGATCACATGCCTGTGTGTCCCCCTCCCCCCATGCATCACCCAGAAATAATACCCTAGTTGTTAGGATAAAGAGGATCAAACTTGAATACTGTTTATTTGACATGGGGGGCACTTTTTTTTACACTGCACTGGACAGGGTTTTGGGGGAAGGAATAGCTTTTATAATAAGTACATTATTAAGAAAGTTGCAGTGCCCCATAAAAATCTAATCCTGTAGTATGTTTCATTCTGCTGCCTCTCCTCATCAGATTAAATCAAAGATTTTTTTTTTCTTCCTGTCCCAAAAAGCTGCATGTATAATACTTAGTGCATTTTACATTAATGGTGATGGTGGAAGTTCTTACTTATCATTAAAGGTGGTGTATACATTAATAAAAATAATAATAATCTACAAAGGATACAGTGCAAGAGAGACTGGTTTTCCCAGTTTTGGGCATTAATGTATTGCCTTAAACTCTGAGCCACATTGTGAAACACAGAAGAAAAGAGATTTAAAAAAAAATCACAATGGATAAAAATAACAACATGAAGTGTTTCCCTAAGCAGTTAGTATACACTAATCATCTTTTAGAGAGTGTCTTTTGTGTAACTGGGTTATTTTGTACTTACAATACCTATTATCTTATTGCAGCTGAGAAAATACTGATTCAAAAACCCCCTGAAAACCAGAGGTGGTGTTATTTACATTTGAACTGGTGCAGCATATTTATAACCCTGTTTCTATCTAGTTTATCAGCCATCTTTTTTAATCTCTGCTGTCAAACTAGAGCCACTCCTGCTTCCTTGTAGTATTAATTAAAAAAAAAGCAAAAAAGCACACACAAAAAAAGTGAATATAAATACAAACAGTTTAGCAAAGTTGAAGGATTGTAATGCTAAATAAGTACCTTTCTCTAAAAAGACAAACAGGTTCTGATTAAAATTTGTGTTTTGACAGCTCATGTCTTGTATCCGGTTTTTTTTCCTTCTTTAAACTGATGACAGGGCACACACTTGAGCTGGCAGTTGTGATTAAGAGGTCAGGCTCTGAATTCAGTACCTTTTAAATATATTTTTTTCTCAACTCACATTTTAGTCTCCTAAGTTATTCATATTAGTAGGAGGCTAGGGGTGAACATCACCCTCTAGTAAAAAATATAGAGACAAGTTTCATTATCACCTACTGCTTGAAGTAAACAAACTCAATAGGAATTCAGATAATCCTGGCATATATATTGCCTTTCAAACTCAATTACTATTTTCTTTTCCTTCTTCTGAACCATCAATTCCACTTTGAATAGCTTAAAAAAATTAAAAGCCCTTTTAGAAAGGGAACCACTTTTGTTCCCAGACAAAAGAGCAGCAAAAAAGGTACTCCCATGGACAAGGTCCGTTAACAATCAGATTATTTCCACAGTGCTCTCCTATTATTCACCTGCCAGTAAAATATGTACTCTCATTGTCTCTGTTTGAATGCCTATTTTTATCTGACTGAGGCTATATGGTCATTTTTGTATTTATTACTGAGTTCTTAAAGGATTTTTTTCCTCTAAAGCATGTTTTTCTGTTCTCAAAAACTGGGCCACATGCCTCTGAGGAGAAAGTAGTGCATTATTTCATTCCCACCTTTTCTTCTTTTTTGGCATCTCTGAGGCCTGCTATGCCCAGAAGTGCTTCCACTCAAGTTGGACCATCAAATCAATTATCACAGCAGTCTACTTTCTAAATACGAATGGCAATGAATGACAACAGACAAGGCAAACTTTCAGCTTTGATTTATCATTGGTAATGTAATTTTTTTTGTTTTATAGATTTTTGTTAGATCCTGGCAATTTGGCCAAACTCTCCCCCTTCAGTCTGCAGCTGCACTGCATCAGATCCTAAGATGAAAAGCTTCACCTTTGTTGAGCCAAAAGACAACAAAAATGGTACAAGGAATGACTACTGCTAAAAAAAAAAAAAGCCCTTCTTCCTGACCTCTTATCCCTAGCATTATTGTACTTGTGTTGCAACCCTTTTGTCATTTGTAGTACTTAAAATTCTTCGCTACTTTAGTATACGAAGCCGAAACTATTTGGCATTTATTGCTTTTCATTTCAAATCAACCTCCAAGCTGACATGAAATCAGTCTGTTGTATATAAGAACCATCAATTTAACAACTTCAGAAGAAGTTTCATATGCTGCTGTTAATGCTGCAACTATATTCTAAGGGTTTATTATGTATGTATACTATTGATAGATACAATATTTAAATTGCATGCAAAAAATTATCAGGAACTGAAGTATATTTGAAAATAAATACCTCCAGAACACTTTATCCAAGAACAAAAAACCCCAGCCAAATCAAAAAGTGTCTCATAGATATATCTATATCTATCTATCTATATTTATAGATATATACAAGACACTGCTCATATATGAGACAGAATACTTTAATTCTTTACATTTTCTCTGTCTCAAGTTCCAATAATATAAGTTTAGTTCAAACAGGAAATGAGAACTACCATGCTGTTTCTTACATTCTGTAAAAACTGAACCTTTGACTTAGCCAGGTGGTAGAGTTTGGGATCCTAATCATTCTTAATTACTGCCCATTGCACACAGGAGTGCTGATATACTGCAGAGCTTGATCATTTGATATCTCAGTCTAACTTCTAATTTAAAAAATAATAGCACAATATAAGTATATAAAATACAAAGCATGAATAAGCTGAATCTTGTGTAATTCTTTATAAGTAGATGCATGACGATTTTATCTTACATCAGAACTATGTTTAACATTTTACTGTCACTTCAATATTAAATCAAGTGCTGCAGTTTTTATGCAGGTAAAACTTCCAATAAACTCAAAAAGTATTTTTACCTAAGTAAGATACATTTCATTTTTCTTTTAAAGAAGGCTGTATTTTTTTGTTTGCTGAAATTCCACACTTTGAAGACATTTTATAAATTCACCGTTCACTTGCAACACTATATAAAGTGGAGCTTTATATTTGAAAAGGTCCTTTACTTGAAACCTCTATATCTCAAGCATAAGAGATGATGCATTTTAGAAAGAGAAAATCAGTAGTAAATGGAGTGGTACTTTGCAGAATTAATTTCTCATCAGAAATCTCATTTTGGCAAGTTGGAAGGAAATACTGTCAAAATGAAAACAGCAAACTTCTTAATTCTGACATACTAAATATATATATATTAATTTAAAAAGAATAAAATGGCTAAATTTAGGTTGACAAATCACTACTTTTAAGGACTGCTACTTTGGTTTGCATTTGGAAATTAAGTATGTTTCTACTCATTTATGCAATATTTTATTCAAAATAATCTTTGTATAATTACATTTCTTACTACTTAAGTCTAAAAAGTACAATTTCAAATTAGGTGATTTCAAGCATACCTATATGTCTAGATATAAATTAACACAAGCATCAGCCTGAATGAGGAAAGGCAGCTAATACTAGGAAACGTTTCAAAGATTAACATATACAAATTTACATAATCACATGAGCAAAGACACTGGGTCTGCCACATTTTATTTGCTTCTTTTAAAAAAATAATTTAACTTGACAAATGGCATTTGGCCATCATGCAGCAAATGTAGAAGAACATATAGCTTCTGGGTTAAAATATAAGGCACTGGCCAATACAAGCCACATTGCAAGCTGAATGTATTAAACTGAATATGCTACAGATGCTAGTTGGAATGATCACAGATTTGCACAGAATTAGGACAACCAAAAAAAAAAGGACTGATTTTTCTATAAAAGAATACATGCATGAGTGTTAAAATACAATTCAATCCAGGAAAATCTGATACATGAGCAAATTAAATCAGAAAGAGATCTTATTGATTTCCCATTTGGTATTAACTTATATTCTGAAATCAGCATTTTTTCAAAGAAAAACACACTGTATTTTTAGTAAGAGTATTGGCTTTAACTATTCATTATAAAATGTAACACTAAAAGTTAAAAAAATCTTTAAAAATATTCTTTGATGTTCTCTTTTCATAATACTCCTAGTTCAAAAACATGCAAAATTGGAGTATATATGAGAAAACGGAATTATTTAAAAAAAAAAAAACTTATTAGGAGAATAAATTACATAATACAATTATATAAATGGAAGTGACTTCCAAACCGGCAACTGAGACACACATTCTGAAATCTCTGGAGTTAATTCACTTTATCAAGTTCTGTTTTATCATCAGTGCCAGAATATGTCATCTGGTGACCAAGTAAGAAAGGTTGTACTGCCTATTCTGCTGAAATGATTCCAACTCTACAGCTAGCAATTTATTTCTGTGGGTATGGCTGAGAATACAAATTCTTGACACCTCTTGAATTGCAGGTGAATTTTAGTGTCTTAAGCACAAGAGACCAATGGCACTCTCCAGAGCAGGCCATAATATGGGCAAACACTGCACAAGCATCTCCCACATAGCTCTGATAAGAAATGAATTTTAATCTTGATTTATAACAACCTAGCTATTTTAGTAACATGCTCCCCTGGAACAGAAACTGCCTATCATGCTCACATTGTAGAGTACTCTGGTCTTGTCAAGTAAACACAGATTACAATTTTAAAATGGTTAATTCGGTTTATAGATGTTTTCTGCATTTATCCTGAGGTTTAAAGGACATCAGGTAGGAGCCACAGGAAAAAACACTGCCTTTCCTAATAAAAAAGAAATGCTTGCCCCAGTTCACTGATTTTGAAGTAGACTCCATAAAAGACTAGGATGCCTGCAATATAACAATCTTTAAGGCTCTAAAAAGGGCACAGTATGTGACAGCTGAAAATTATGTCTGTGTGATAAAGATGCTTGCTGAAGGCTCTATGAAGATTAGACCAAGTGGTTTTTTTTGTATTTGTTTAGATATTAAGCTGTATGTTGTTGCTAGGAGCCTAATTAAAATTTAAGATGTAGTAAGGCTTGTATAAAATAAGGCCTAGTAAATTTAGCAAAGCCTTGAAGTAGTAAAGCCCTATGGCATAGTTAAAATTATCAAAAAGAATGCAAGGCTTGTACTGCTATTGGTCAATCTAAGGACACTTGAAGACCTGGTGGGACTTCACCCATGACTGGACCATGGGGAAAGAGGGCTATACCCTGTACAGGAGGGATCGTGTTGACAAAAGGGGCGGGGGTGTAACTCTCTATGTGAAGGAAAGCTACATGTCCCTGCAAGCTGATGTTGGCGACCGGCATGGACAGCTAGAGACCCTCTGGGTAAAAATTCGTGGGGAATACGGCACAGGGGACACAATGGTGGGAGTCTACTACAGACCTCCCACTCAAAGTCCTGAGCTTGACCAGGAGTTCGCCCAGGAACTGACTGAGGCCGCTTGCTCCAGGGCCTTGGTTGTCATGGGTGACTTCAATTACCCGGACATCTCCTGGGAAGATCACTCAGCAAAATCCGAGCGGTCACAAAGCTTTCTCTTGTGCGTGGATGACCTCTACCCGACTCAAGAAGTCTATGGGCCAGCGAGAGGCAAAGCGCTGCTCGACCTGGTACTGGCTATGGGGGGTGACCTAATCGGCGACCTAGTGATCCATGGGAAGCTGGGTGACAGCGACCAAGAGCTGACCACCTTCACCATCCGTCGTAAACCTGGCAAGTCAGTCAGCAACACAGAAGTCCTTGACTTCAGAAAAGCTGACTTTGAAAAGCTCAAGAGGCTTGTCGGTCAGGTCCTTAGGGACCATGACCCCAGGGAGATGGGAGTTCAAGAAGAGTGGTTGCTTCTCAAGGAAGCGATCCTCAATGCACAAGCTAAATCTATTCCAACACGGAGGAAAGGCAGCAAGAAGGCACAGCAGCCCCCCTGGCTCTCCAGGGACCTAGCGGACCTACTGTGGCTTAAAAGGAAAGCCTACAAAGGATGGAGGATGGGATTCACCTCCAAGGAGGATTACTCCGCGCTGGTCCGGTCCTGCAGGGACCAAACCAGGAAAGCCAAGGCTGCAACTGAACTCCAACTAGCTTCAGGCATCAAGGACAACAAAAAGTCCTTTTTCAGATATGTGGGGAGCCGGAGGAAAAGCAAGGGCAACGTTGGACCCCTGCTAAACCAGATGGGGCAACTGACAACTGACGCCCAGGAAAAAGCCAACCTATTAAATAGGTACTTTGCGTCAGTCTTTCATCAGTCACATGGGATGCCCATGCCTGCTATGGGACAGGGAAATCTGGGTGAGGGGGATCCCCTACCCTCCATCAATGCTGACCTCGTGAAGGAACACCTTGAGAAGCTGGATACCTTCAAGTCAGCTGGCCCTGACAATCTGCACCCCAGGGTACTCAAGGAGCTGGCGAGCGTCATAGCCCAGCCCCTGGCACGGATCTTTGAAAACTCCTGACGCTCTGGTGTAGTGCTCGAAGACTGGAAGAAGGCCAATGTGGTGCTGATCTTCAAGAAAGGGAGGAGAGTGGATCCGGCTAACTACAGGCCCATTAGCCTGACTTCTATCCTGGGGAAGATCTTAGGAAAGTTTATTAAGGACGCCTTCCTTGAGGGACTGGCCCAGGCTAACATTCTAAGGGATAGCCAGCACGGGTTTGTTGCGGGTAGGTCTTGTTTGATCAATCTCATTTCCTTCTATGACCAGGTGACCTATCATCTGGACAAGGGAGAAGAGATTGAGGTCATATATCTTGACTTCAAAAAAGCTTTTGATCTGGTATCCCATGATCACCTCTTGGCCAAACTGCCCAGTTGTGGCTTTGGCTCCACCACGATCCGCTGGATGGGAAACCGGCTCCGTGGTCGGACCCAGAGGGTTGTGATTGATGGCAGTCACTCATCATGGTGCCCTATGACCAGTGGGGTCCCTCAAGGCTCTGTCCTGGGACCCATACTGTTCAACATCTTCATTATCGATGTGGACATTGAAGTCAGGAGTGGACTGGCCAAGTTCACCGATGACACCAAACTTTGGGGCAAAGCATCCATGCCAGAAGATAGGCGGGTGATCCAGGCTGACCTGGACAAGCTCAGCAAAGGGGCAGATGAGAACCTCATGGTGTTTAACACCGAAAAATGCAAGGGTCTCCACCTTGGGAGGAAAAACCTGCAGCACCCTTATAGGCTCGGCAGTGCTACGTTGGTTAGCACTACAGAAGAAAGAGACTTGGGGGTCATCACTGACCACAAGATGAACATGAGCCTGCAATGCGATGCTGCGGCTAATAAAGCAACCAAAATGCTGGCTTGCATCCATAGATGCTTCTCGAGCAAATCCCGGGACGTCATTCTCCCCTTGTACTCGGCCTTGGTGAGGCCGCAGCTGGAGTACTGCGTCCAGTTTTGGCCTCCACAATTCAAAAAGCATGTGAAGAAGCTTGAGAGAGTCCAGAGGAGAGCCACGCGCATCATCAGAGGTCAGGAAAACAGATCTTACGATGACAGGCTGAGAGCCATGGGACTCTTTAGCCTGGAAAAGCGCAGGCTCAGGGGTGATCTGATGGCCACCTGTAAGTTTATTGGGGTGACCACCAGGATCTGGGGGAACCTTTGTTCACCAGAGCACCCCAAGGGATGACGAGGTCGAACAGTCACAAACTTCTGCAAACCCATTTCAGGCTGGACATAAGGAAGAATTTCTTTATTGTCCGAGCCCCCAAGGTCTGGAACAGTCTGCTAGCGGAGGTGGTTCAAGCACCTACACTGAACACCTTCAAGAGTAAATTGGATGCTTATCTTGCTGGGATCCTATGACCCCAGCTGACTTCCTGCCCTTTGGGCAGGGGGCTGGACTCGATGATCTCCCAAGGTCCTTTCCAGCCCTAATGTCTATGAAATCTATGAAGTAAAAAGAATCTGAGTGGTTGTACGTTATCAGTACCATTCTGAAGCTATAAATTGGCTGGAATATCTGGAAATCATTCTGAAGGAAGATACAGGTCTGTGAAAAGGATTAGTTAGCTGTTGACCTGAATCAGTAGGTCCGTGGATCTTAAGGAGGCCAAGAACAAAACTCCAAGATCCTTCCCACTGATCGGGGACACCTGACTTCGCTGAACTTTGTGAAAAGAGAAACTTGTTGTACATCAGGCATCAGAGGGAACTGCCGATAAGTTGCCGACGTGAATTGTTCTTGTCTGTCATTGTTTGTCTTGTTACTACGCGTGTTTTTGTTAAGTCAATAAACTTTTCTTACTTTTCTACCCTCGACCTTACTCTCAATCCTGAACCCTCCACAGGCAGCTGGATCAACAGTAAAGGAACATATAGTGGTCCCCATTATAATCTTTACCTGTACCATTCCAGGCAGATAACACTACCACTTTCCTTGTGGAATTCCCTAAGTATAAGGAATAGTGTAACATTGTCCGCGTGCCAAGGGAAAACTGTAAAATGTTAAGGTCAGATTCTAACCAAATGTACACTAGGGAATGCGGGATAGAATCCTATATAAAACTTCCTGAAGCAGGGGAAAAAAAGCCACTTAGAGGACAATCCTGTATTTATTGTATGACAAGGTTTTCTCCCTCATTCAGCAAGGGAGGCAGGTTAGAGGGGGATGAGAAAAGAAACCTCTCTTTTTACTTTCTCATACCAGGAAACTGCATTAGTAATGGAAACTAACTATAAAATTTATGAAATGCAGACAAAACTGACCATGACTGTAAAGCACATGGCCCATACTGGGCAAACATACTGATGGGAACTTACCACTTGTTTGGGGTTTTTTTTGTTTTAAGGAAGATTTTTTGTGTTCCATACCCCTGAGCCATGGATGGAAACCTTCTATTTATTTATTTATTTATTTAAAGGAAAATTTTTCATGTTCCAAGATCAATCAATTCCAAATCAGTGAGTTATTCAAGAACCATATGTGGCTCTACTACTGGCAAACATCTTCCACTCCAACCTGGGGCTCCAGATGTTTCCAAAATCATTTGGTGGACATCCTATCTGCAGATCAAAGCCCAGAGACTTGAGGTTTAGATGCCCCTGGGTTTCGCTTGCCTTCAGCCATATGGCCGCAGGAGCAAGGTAGGAAGGAGTCTCCCATTTCCATAAAGTGGATGTAAAGCCAAGATTTTCCCACTGGAAGAGAAAGTGGGAATTTAACCATACATTACCTCCACAGGTGCTGCCCCATGCCAAAAAAGCAGTTATCCCCAGTGACTAGGAAAAGTGCCTTAATGGGAACCTACCACAGGGATGGGTTATTTCAGCCCATCTGAAAAAGATATATGATAGTACCCATTGTGCTTAGTTACCCTCAGTGCCAACTCTTTTTCAAGTCATAGTAAGCCACTCCACTGAATATGTTTTGACTTCCTCTTCACTCCCACAGCTGAGCTGTGCCTTTCTTTCCCGTTTCTTCACCAGCCTTAAATGTCTGGCAAACATCAATAAACAGGCCGCAAACATTTCACCCAAAATCACTCGGTCAGCTCCTTACTCAGCCTGTTGCATGATTAGTGTAGCCCTTGTGTTAGCACACCAATTGTCCATCAGATGGCGCTAAGTGATCACTAAAGCAAAATCAACCCAGAGTAAACATGGAATACGCCTCATACTACTCAACTTAAATAAAATCTAACTTTATTAATACATTAAATGTTATCTTACTCGTTTCTATACAGAGAGAGAGATGGCCAGTAAGCAATCATGAAAATAGAGGGTGGGCAGTCTTTTTGGCTGGCACAATCCAGACAGATGTTGTTTGCTGGATAGATGACGACACACACTCAACATTTTTGTTGCCCCCTTCTATGCTTTTTCTTTAACTTCACTCCTCCAATGACTCTGTTTCTGGGCACCACTGACTGGTTTCCCTGCGGTCATCATACTGTTCATATTCTATCTGATCAGCGTATTCCTTTGTTCCAACAAACCCATCACACACGGGCATCTTAGTTTGGTCTTTTACTGGTGCCTTAATTTGGGCATGCCCTGGCCTAAACACTGTGAATGTCTCATTGGTCCCCTCTTATCACCTTTCATTAACATATGCAATCATTTCATTTCTCTCATTTATTTGATTAGTGTCAAGTTCAGTTAATTTGAGCTGGTAACTGGGATGACACTACGTTGATAATGTAAGAACATAAGCTGCCTTTTCACATCAATAAGAAAGAAAATAAAACAATGTAAGAGTGAACTCAAAGCTATAGCTGACCATGTGAATACCAAAAGCAGAAAGGGAAAAAAAAAGTTCTAACAATACTGTAATTCACCATTCAACCAGGTGCAACTAGCAATACATGTGACAAGCTACCCTAATACTGCCATTCATGAGGTGGAGCCAGATCAGGCTGCCCTTTGCCTCATCTGCATATACATTTTGGGAGGATCATGAGTGGGGAGCTAATTAGCACATGGAGCCTTTGTCGGGGGGGTATCTGAAGTATATACACATGCTAAGAAGGGTTGAGCAGTTGAGTCATCATAGTTTGAAATGCTGTTGACTCTACTAGGGCCTGGCCTAATCATGAGCATTTGACTTTGGTCTAATATTAATGCATAGTTTGTACTATATATAAATAACTGCAAACATGCTGCTTAGAAGTTCTTATGGCATACCTGTGCTAAAGAAGGAGTTTCAAGAAATGTAAAAGGCATCATTTCTGGATCAACTAAATCTATGGGACCCATGGAATTTGCCTGTAGGAAAATTCTAGTAAGCATGTTTATTTCCAAGTCAGTGTTTTCAGATTTGTTCCTCACTTCCATTTGCTCAGGGAGACCACTGCCTGACAATAAAGAAATGGAGGAAGAAGAAGCTGGAGGCAAGTACCCCTGACTCCCCCTCCCCCACACACATTTATTTTCCTTGATGTAGCAGTAGGAGAGGACAAGTTCAAGGCAAACTTCCAATAATTAGATTTTATCCCTGAAAAAAATATTTTAAAAATATAATTCTTCCATATATAGAATCTAATTATTGGTATATCTTCCTATATTACAGTTAATACAGTACTTAATGGAGTAAACTGGGTAGTGGAGAGAAGCAAGACTTATCTTCAGCTAGCTTTGGTTTCTGGCTTAAGTTCTGGTCTGCTTGAGATATCTTTTAAGGAAAAGAAAAAGCAAATATTAAGTGACATCAATATCTAAAAAAGAAAGGACATTAGATATACGTTTTTAAAAATGGGGAAACTTTCTAACAGTGTCCTCCTTCAAATAAAGACCAATACAAATATATTTTGTAACACCATATCCTCATATATTTTGTATATTGCACAGCTGTTACAAATAAAACTACTCTACAAATGCTTTAATCAGTTTTGAAATATTTTACTTAGTCTGTTTTTTGAACCCTATCACTAGTAAAGCACTATGTATCAATTATAAGGTGTCCAGCGATATGGACTCAGAGGAAGCCATGATATACTATAAAGTAGTTTCTGCAACATGTTTTTATGTCCTAAAAAGTGACTATGAAATTCACTTTCAGAGCAAACATTGTGCGTTAGCCATCTTCCTTTCCCAAGTGCTACAAAGCTCTTATTTCTACTCCTGCTAAACAGTGGATCTATACTTCAAAGTCATGACATTTTCATAACTCAAAAAATTGTAAGTCAGTGTAACAGTACCTCTGCCCCAGGGATGATAGTGACTTGATTCCTGAATTGTGCTAACTAGGTACCCTCCCCTTTGTTCTTATCTGCCACACCTTGATCTTATTAATGACATTTAGAAAGAGAGGCTGCCCAAAGTTCTTAGAGCATTGTGTAACTTGTCATTATATGCGGGCCCTTTTAGCCTGTACATGACCCTCAAGAGCACCCACTGCCTTAGGAGTTAATCATGGCCTCTGAACCTTCCCTACAGCTGTGCTCATTCCTCAGAGGTGTTTCCAATAATCACTTAAGTGGGCACCTTGCTCCACACTATGATGCTTACTAGAATTTGCTACTCCCTTGCTGGGGCCTTGGGCTTCCCAGTTTCCACCTGCCCTGCTCTGGTTGGTCTTCTCCTGTATTGTCTGCTTTCTCTTTGGGTTTTCCTTCATCTGCACTGGTGCCAGCACTCCCTGTTTTGGTTCTTTAGGCTTTCTGCCACTCTCTTCCCTCCCAGTCAATGCTACCAAGTCATAATTTGAGCTCTGTGGCTTCTGCCAAGACAGCCGCTGAGGTTGGCTGCTTCATTTCTCTGAGATACTTCATGGCTTTTCCCTGGTATTGCACCTCTAGTGCAGGTTTAGTTTCCTTGAAGCTTCCTCCTGCATTTGCCCTGCAACTCCCACCTTTTGGTCTTTACCCTGGACTTTGTTTTTATGCTGTGGTTTCTGCCACTATGTTATCTTTCAAAATGATGTTGCCACTGAAGCTGGCTTGCTGTAGCTCTTTAGCCTTTTTGGTGTTGGGTATTTCACCCTGTGGGTGCAATGTTGCAAAACAGGTTATCATTTTCACTCCTTATCCTTGTCTGCTCTCTTCTCTGCTGAACTGTAGTCCCTTTCTGTAGGGTCTCTACCAAATCCACTTCTAGTTGCTGTACCGGATATTTTAATGTCACTGCCTCAGCCTCACACAGGCTGGTAAGTTTTCCCAGACTTTCACTTAGTCCTTCTGTTTCTTTCTTGTTCCTAGTCTCCTGTTTGTCCTACTTCCAATCTGGGCACTTCAGTATCACTGGCATGACATCTTTCCATATAGGTGAGAGTTCTGGGTATGTTGGTCTAACTGCCTGTATGTTCTCCAGCTGGGCTCTCAGTTTTGTCTTCCAGGATCTCTTGGCTCCAGTGTCTGGATGGTTCCTCACTGTCTCAGTGACTTCTGGACTTTTGCCTCTGTGGCATCTAACTATCTCTCTGTCTTGGCTAAGGACCTTCTCAAAACCTCTAGCTCCTGGAGGTGGTCCTGGCATTCTGCTCTGGCCACTGCTAAGTGCTCCATTAGCTGCAGTTCCAGAAAAGTCACCTTTTCCTTCAGCTGGCCTGTAGCTCCCCTCTTCAAAGTCTCAATCACTTCTTCCAGTGAGTGCACCTGGCTTTGAGCCTTTTAAAGTTTCTTTTCTGTTTCAGTGAGAATAGGTTGGTATGATGCATATTGTGCCTTACTGAGCAATACCTTGTGCTCACAAACCTCATTGTTATTTGCGCTCAGAGCTGTTATCTCCCAGCCCTGGAAGTTTAATACATCCCAAGGGTTGGGAGATTGTGGCAGCTGTGTCTCCCAGCAAGGGTTCATGGAATGGCCCTGTGGCTGAGAGTCCCTCCATTGAGGGGGCTCCCAGACACAGGAACTTGCTTCTTGCTTTTACAGGCTGAACTCAGAATTGGGCTCCCCCTGCACTAGCAGTAAGATGTGATAAGATATAATGTACATGTGGCATGGAGGAGATGTGATTGTGTGGGTCATGCACTAGATTTCATTCTGCCTTTACCTGCACATGTAGAGGGGCCCTCATTCAAAAAAAACCTAATTATTTGACAAGCTCCAGAAACCAAGGATCACAAATGTCACTGTTGTTATGTAGTCTACAGGTGAGCTTTGAGTGTCCTTGTGAAATGGATATATAGCTCTACACTAATTCAGTGCAAAATTAGATGGTAAATTAGACCACAGTTGGACGGGGCTGAAGATACAAAAGTTTCCCACCTCCTAACAGCATTACCATGTGGTACCACTTCCAAGGTCTGATATTAAAGGCTTTGAGAGAATTTTACTTTTAGTCACTAGGAGACTTTTAAAATTAATTTTGCCTTTCAACTGAATTTGATGTGAAGCACACTTAACCTTTTTTTGCCTACTTTTTAATAGGTAGTGGAAGATTCTGTAATTCTTGAGTATAAACTAATAATTACTACAGATCATCGGAGCACAGGCAAGTTCAGGACTTTCAGCTGTGCCAGAGAATGTGTCTCAAAATTAGAAGGCTCTAGAGCTTACAAACTCAACCTCAAATACTCTTTGCCAGTGCTGTGGGGGATAAAGAATCCTGTGATGGAAAGAGTTCTCCAGAGAAAAAAAACTTTTTATAGGACTGGACCTGGGAAACAAGCTTGTGGGGTTTTTTTTTCCTGTGTTGATGGGTAATTACTGTGACAATACATTTAAATCCCCTTTACTTGCTTTTCTTTGGTATGTGATAAGGGAAATAAAGAATTGATCAGAATAAAGAATACAATGGCTATGTCAGGACCTCATCTGTCCTGATAGATCTGGCATGAGGTTCAGTTAAGGTCCATTTCTGCCTTTTCATTAAAGCTAAAGTTGCTTAAATGAGTGAACTCGGTTTCTTGGAGCTTCTGGAGCTAACTTTTTTAAAAATGAGTTAGAATTAGCAACCTGAAACTGAGGTTCCAGAAGCTGGTAATTTTTCACTGAGCCCAAGCTCTTTCCCAAGCTGAGTACTGATTTCCTATGCTTAGGTATAATCTTCCTGCAACAGAACAAATGTCTCTCTCCTGAATATCAGGTATTAAGATAATCCCTCTACCTTTCTCATACCACTCAACACACATGATTGTGGAAAACAAGAGGAAGAAAGTAATAGACAGGCTTCTTGTCAGCTTCACTGTATGGAAGATCAATTCTAACTTTTATTATAAAAAAGAGATCCTCTAACTTCCCAAATGAGTATTTTACTCAGGACACACACTCTGTTAATCTATGTCTGAGAGCCCAAGGTGATTCCATTGCTATCATTTATAGGGCCAGCAGAAAGATCAAGGGCATTCAAAGAGCTGCTGAATAGGCTTTCTGGAGGCAACTTAGAAAAGATTGACCAAAGATTAGGAGAAGATGACTCCTCAGCCCTGGCATCAACCTTCAGCTTTCTAATGAGGTCTTTGCAGGGAAATGGTCTGATATGGAGCTCAGGGGTGAAACTACATGGTTCTCTTTGAAAGTGAGTCAGCCAAAAACTGGTGGCAGACAAACTAACACAGGGCATGTTGTAGAGAGGACTTCTCCATGGAGTGAATCTGAGCAAGTGCCAGAGGTGGGGAAAAGTAATTGAAAGAAAAGGTAGGCTTTATTACTATGGATCTCTAGTTGTTAACTTCAGTATACATCTATGTCCATTTATTATCAGAGAAGGAAGGTTATGACGCACATGTAAAAAATCAACATGGTTTTATTCCAAAACTTTGAACTTATTGGGCACATCCGCGCATGTGCACTTGCAGCAGGTCAAATAGAAGCGGCACAAATTTGAGCCAGGGCTTTTTGCCTCAGTACATGCAAGCAATTTGCTGTTGGGCACATGCATGCAATTGTGCCACTTGGGGAAAATAACCCTAGCTGGCTCCTCCCAGATCTGCAGCCAGGAGGAGCTAGAGCCTGCAGATGTGACAGGAGTTTAAAAAGCTGCTCTGGCAAGTAGCTTAGGGCTCGGGACCCATCCAATTGGTACCTGGGGACACTACATCTTCTGCCCACTGGACTGCTGAAACAGCCCTGAGAGTTCTCTGTACCCTGTACTCACTGCAGCAGCCTGGTAGTGGGAGCTGCTGGCTGGCTGTGACCTGCTGCCCACTCCAACAGCATGTGGCCCCAAGGCTGCACACCTGTCAGACCCAGGTGGGGACTGCACAGCCAGCAGAGGCATATGTACCTCTGGGACAGCTGCCTGGGGGCTGTGGCTGCACATTTGGCCTTTGTGTAGCACTACTGCCATGTGTACCCCCAGGTGGCCATCTAGGCAGCTATCACCTGGAAGATGTTTTTAGTATCATAGCCTGCTTTCAACTGTCAAAGCATGTCTTCCTGGCTCACAGGAGCGCGGGGGTCCCCAGCATGTCTGGCAGTGGATCAGAAGTACTTCCAGTCCACTTCTTGGTCTGCCGTGGAATGCACAGCGAAACACGTGGGGAACCCCCCTTGGCTTGGTGACTGGTGCTTCCTGAGTCTGGGGGTGCACCTGGGGTCCCCCTGCAGCTGATGACCAAGCCAGGAGGGTATGGGGGGTGGTCTGCCACCGAGCATGCAGGGGTCCTCCCAGCGCTCCTGTGGGATGCTCCATCTGCCCCACCATCTCAGCATTCACAAGCCATGCCTAGTACCTCAAGGTATGTAGAAAAAACATATAAAGTTGTGTCTCTGGTTGAATCGCTGATTCTCTGAATCAGAATCGAATTTTCAGATCCAGATTCGGCTGAATTGAATTGGGACAGTGATCCAAATCAATGAATCAAATGACTGCCCCATAATCAGGCTGAATCCGTATCTAATACTGACCACTTTGCACACCCTTACCTGGTGCCTGCACTGCCATATTGTGCAGGTGTGCCTCAGCAGAGCTCTGCATGGGGCCACATGCTGTTGGGCAGTTCGGGGTTGCTTGGCCTGAGCGGTGCTGGGACCCAAGTAACAGTCCTAGCAGCCCTGAGCTGCCTAACAGTGCACAGCACTGCCCTGCTGAGCTGGGCCACACCCACATGATGTGGCAGCATGGGTGCCAGGCAGCTGGGGCCAAGCCCCACTGTCCCCAGCTGTCCTGCACCATGTCAGGGGGCTGTGGCATGAGGCCCCAAGTAGCCCCAACAGTCACTGCTGCTGGTGAGTGTGGAGGGCTGGGGCCAAGCAGGGAAGTGAGCAGGAGGCTGGAGCAGGACGGGGGAGTAAGCAGGGGGCTCAAGCCAGGTGGGGGGACCTACTGGGGGCTTGAGTCTGGTGGGGAGTGGGGGGGGCCTGGGGCTATGAGGGAGGGCGAGTTGGGGACCCACCCCTCCTGAGTTGCCTCCCCCATGGACCCCTCCTCTCCCCCAGCCCCATCCCACCCCCTACTCACCTGGAAGTGAGCCCAGGTCCCCATCCCTGCAGCCTGCACCGCTGCTTCCCCTGCATGAGCAGGCAGCATGCTTCAGCACTGGGGCAAAGGCCAGCCATAAAGATGCTCTGGCTGGCTACCAGAGCATCTCTGTGGAGGATCAAAGCCTCTGGTAGCCTCAGGGCATGGACTGGGACCATGTCCTGCCCGGCTTTTTTCCCCCAGCATAGGGAACGTTTTTTTTGTTTCTGGTGTGTATCTTGCAGCATCTCAAAGGGTCTGAGATGCTGCAAGAGGCACATGCACACTCATCTAATCAAACTGTCACAAACCTACCCCAAAAGCTCCTGATCTGGGGCTCAGAGTCTCTCTTACAGAGCTATTTCTACCAATTTGAATTTAACAAACTTTATGTTTGATGGCTTTCAAAAGTTAATGATAACCTACATTTGTTTGTATCACATTTATTTCTGTATAGATCATTTTATTCTGCTTGTATGTATCCCTGTGATTTTGGGATATAGCTCAATTAAAAATTATAACCAGATCAAGAGAAAGTAACTATTTACATGTCAGAAAAACCATGGCATGCATAACTAATGAACAGGGGAGAGGTGAAACTATTAGCTATGAATGACCAGGTATCAATTGTGTTACGAGACCAAGAGGAACTGTGACTTCCAGACACATGGCAGAAAGAGCTTCTGATAAAGAGACAACAAATTGTTGGGCTGGGCACCAAAAATATTAGCGGTATCAAATCACTTGTAAGTAGAAACTTAAGCCTCACAATAACAAGTATGTTCTAGGAAGATGGGCAATTACCTAGGGGATTCCCAAATCCCCAGGCAGAAAGGAATGTTCTAGAAGGACTCTAAGATTCCCCAGAGAATACAGAGTACAGTAAAGATTGAGGAATGGGGCTGCTTGAAGGTATTTAGGTGCCTGCAAGGTAAAAAAAAATCTTTGGATTTCCCCATGACTTGGGAGTATCCTGGTCCCCAGTGATCCAAGCTGGCTGAGTCAGCAGAAGGGCTGGTGTCTGAAATTTTTTTTCTTTCTTTCCACTCTTCTTCCAAAGTCTATGGTTAACTTTTTGGGATGTGTTGTTTCTTCTATATCATAAATCCTTTTGCTATTTTATTGCCTTTCTAATTGCTGGTGGTAAAGTGTGAACTCAAAAAAAAAAGAAAAGAAAAAAAGAAAAGAAAAGAGTCTCCTCTTCTACAGAGGAGGGATCCAGAAGACTGACTGAAGCTGGCAAAGTATCCCTTGTTGCAGCTGTAAAGTCTGGTGTAGGGGCAGGAAGAGCTGAAGTGTTGAAAAGTTGTTTCGGCAGCAAACCTTAGTCCGTTCTTTACAACAAGAAGCGGGACATCAAGGAGAAACTTGGGGATCCAGGAACTCCCTGGCAGCTATGTCCATGCCAAGCCAAGTCTATTCCTATTTTCTGGCTCTTTCATTACAGCATGCATCACCTAACTCTTTATAGGTACATGATACATTTGATTTTATTTCTACAATTAATTTTAATATTAATCTTAAATCCATCCATATAAGAGACTGCTATTCAACATAACCATTAATAAATATTATTTTTACTATGCAATTTTTCTTCATGGATAGTGAGTAATGACTTGCTCTGGCTTGGAACACCAGTTTGGCTCTGAAGAAGGTGGCTTCCCTAGGGGGCAGCTTCATGCCCTCTCCCATGGAGATAGGAGCAAGTTTTACCAGGCCACCTACGCTTCTCCTGTTAACACAGCAACTAAAGATCACAAATCCTGATTTCAATTCCTACCATTAATCAACTTGTGCCAACACTAAGACAGTCTTTTTTTGTAAACGATTGATTTCAACTTCTTTCACATGCCTAGAGCATATATTTAGAAACAACTCCTCCCTTTCTTTTCAAATACAATATCCACAGATGCCCTTGTTTAAAACTGAATCAAAAGGATTTGCATTTAGCCAGAGAGAGCAAATTCCTGCCTTATTAAGGCAGTTTTGCAAGATTGCCCTTTTTATTATGTAGTAAAATGAAAATACAGTACGCTTTATAGCAAGCCTTATTTGTCACAGAAGCTACTAGCGGGGAGCTACATTTATTGAGCAAGGTTAAATTTCTATATTCTTGAACTTACAGCCAGAAGACTCATCATTTACATTAATGACATTTGATACATTTGGGTGCTTTTTTGCCATGGAAATAAAACCATATATAGGTGCATGTTGCAGCAGCATTCACAATTCACTGGCAATTTCTTATTATATTAATGAAGGATTCATGTAAAAATAAAGGGAGCTCTTTAAACATTTTCTATTGTTCATTTTTGTTTTGCCAGTTGTGACTTATGCCTCATAAAATACGTAACTAGTCATGAGTAAAAAGATGAGATGCTCGAGAGCACATCCTCAAGCCTGATGGGCTAACTACCTGTCAGATAATTTTGAAACAAATTATGTCCAGACAGGATGACAAACCACAGATTTACATTTCTAAATCAGATCTACTACATTTAGCTAAATTCAGTGAATTTTAAGTAATTATAATTAAAGTGCTCCTTATTGGATCTTTGTTTAAGAGACACAATTAATAGAGTTCACATTAAATAGTTTTAACTCAAATTTCAAAGATTTATAGTACATAAATTTAACAGTTTATCTTTATTATTTTAAAGGCTTCCTCTCAGAAATATGAACTAAAAACAGCAGTGTAACAACAGAAAATTTAAGCAACTTTTAAAAAACCCAAAAGAGAACAAAAACAGAAAGGAGGTATAAATATTCCAAAATCTTTGATTTAAAATAGTTGGTTTCTCCAACTGGTTGAATATTTTATTTTTGGTCAAACATGATTATGCCATTTAAACTAATTAGGCTTAGCTTTTTTATTTCTGGAAAACACTGTATTTGTCAGAAAAATACTGTTCTGAGGGTAGGGGGATGGAAGAGGTTCAAAACAATTCACATACCCAAGGCAAATTTGGTAAATAGTTTCATCAGACAATATCTTCTTCAGCACTGCCTTTACATATATGGATCTCCATTTTACAAAGTTTTTTGGAAAATTCAAACATTTCCCTGTGATATTTGGGAAAATGTTTCAGGTTTATATTTAAAATAAAGTTGTGGAATTGACCTATATTACAAAAGGATACAAAAAGATTAAATAATCCAAAAACCAAAAAACAGTTTCAAGTCAAAGCAATATGTTAAAAAAAGATGACAATTTTAATTATATCAATTTCCATGGAAAAGAGAGGTTGTGTTCCAGAATAATCTGAACTTTTTAAATTTGGCCACTGAGCTGGAAAAGCCACTATTTGCACAGTGTGCATGATGGGAGGGAGACTTTTATATAAAACAACTAAAATAATATCAGAGATACATAAAGAACTAAAGTGAGTGGGGAGAATGTTAAATATGGAAGTACAAAATGTCTTGGTTCTACAAGAGTAATCTCTCCTTTTCTTTTGTTGTACTTCCCTGAAGTCCCAAATCCCCTCCCCACCCCCCATACCCCCACCCTCCTCACTGGTTTCTCAAATAAACACTTAGGGCACAGAAGAATATGAAGTAGGAGCATCAGGAAGAACTGGTTTCAGGCTGAGTGCAGGAAGCCTCAAGCTTTTCCTGCCAACAGACAGAGCACAGAGAAAATGTGATGGAAGAACAACTGTCCAATCTGTTTTCTTTCTTCTATAAAAAAGGAAAGGAAGAACAGAGAGAAAAAAGTCTGAAGCCTTCAGCTCCTTTATTCTCTTTAGGAGAAAAGGGAGACCCTGCCAACATCCAGAGGAAATAGAACAGTTCTACCAGTCTCTGGGCACTCCATAGTGTTGTGTGGGTGAAGGGTGAAGTAGGGTTAGTGAAGGTGTTGGGGAGTGTAGGACCAAGTGTTACATTGCTACCAAGAATCACCATTTGCATATACAAATGTATGCATCTGTATATGGATAACTATAGACTTGTTTGGGAACATTTACTTCTTTCAGACATCTTATTACCTTTCCTTAGCTTCTTTCTATGTCATTTACCATGATTCAAAATGATGCAATGTCATTCGACCACACCAAATAAATACAATTATCAAACTTAGCTCATCCTTTAATTTTGATTTAATTTAACTGTTGCTTACACTATTTCAGCTTCTGATGTCATCTTTGTGGAACACCAGCTGCTAGTTTATTTGTAGCTGAGGAGACTGGAACTTTCTTCAAATAGACTTTCATTGTTTGGCCTAATTGCAGTAGTATTTTAGAATCTATAATTATTTGAAGTCTAACATCGCAGATATTTTCTAATCACACTGCTGAATTTAATAGATATTAGTGATGTACAAATAGGGTTTTGCTTCTTTGCTGATGTTGCTTTAAATGCATTGTTGATTTGCTTGGTGAATCTGTGTATTTTAAGATTTTTTCTTTCCAGGCAGAGCCTCTCCTGAGCATCACTGAACTGCCTTTCAGTAAAGAGTTCAGTGATACTCAGGACAAATACCTGGTATTTCTGCTTCCTCAAGAAGAAATACCCAGATTTTCCTTTTCCTAATGTGATTGAAAAGCAGGCAGAAAATGTGGTGGAAGGCAGGAAATGCTCCTGAAGTAGTAGCTATCTTTAACTAATTATTAGATAACATCTCCTCTTGGATACATGGGATTCCCAACAAAATCAATGAGAACTGTATGTGCTGGCATCTGAGGGCAGAATATGACTTAAGCTTATCATTGCTGCAAAGACAGGTTGCATGAATTTCTGATTAGGAATAATGAAACTTGCTTTTCATAGTCTTTACTGGATAGGGTTACTGGGAGTTACTTCTCTTACTAGGAAATATTTGCATTTGTTACATTTTGCTAATATTACCCTTTTGACTACCCATGCATAATTTTCTGCATGTCTATTTTTCAATCCCTAACAATCAGATTTTAGTGATCAGTTTTAGGGAAAAGTTCTGTTTCACTTAAAAATGAATTGTGTAACACTCATAGTGCCCTCCAGCCATCAGAAAATAGGCTATAAGGGAGAAAACAAGCTGGAAACAAGTTATATTCACAGAAGTAATGAAAGCACCAACACAACAAAATTGGGAATAAAAATATAAAAAGGAGATATGTTACTGCAATAAACTTTTCTGAATCCCTCATAACCTAAGATGAAGACCACACATGCACCCAATTTGCACACAGTAACATACAATTATAAATCTATTAAGATATTTCAATTTTTCATGTTTCATTGCAATTTATCTCAACAATAAGACAGTTATTTTCAATGTGATATTACTGGCATTCTGAAGAAACAGAAGAGTTTCTGAAGAGTGACCTACAAACAGAGGGGCTGGAAACAGATGCCATCCATTCTGATATGTCATTGTACAGCTGTCAATGCTCCACAGGCATTTATAGAGATTGCTGGTTGTTTGGCTGTGCTGTGCTCCACTTTAGACTTCAAGAACCCTATGTCGGGGTGAAGCCCTAACTTTCTCTACTTTTCCAAATGTGTCCCTGGATAACCCTGGGACACGTCTAGGTAAGTGGGGAAAACAACACAGGCACTCCCAAGGCCTGAGGGCCATAATTCTGTGTGGGAATTCCCAGGGTATGCAAGACTGGGCTCTCAAGTCCACAGAACTCCTGGCTGGCTGGAGAACATGGGCAACTTCAGGCTGCCCATGCTCTCCTGCCATAACCAAACAGATGTGGTCTGCAATACTACTACCTTCTGTCTCAGCCACAAAGGTAGTTTCTAGGGTCGGAAGGGACCTGAGCAGATCATCTAGTCCAACCCCCTGCCATGGCAGGAAAGAGTACTGGGGTCAAACGACCCCAGCAAGATGTTCATCTAACCTCCTCTTAAACACCCCCCAGGGTAGGAGCCTGCACCACTTCTCTTGGAAGTTGGTTCCATACCCTAGCCGCCCTGACCATGAAGTAGCGCCTCCTGATATCTAACCTAAACCTACCCTCTGCCAGCTTGTGACCGTTATTCCTGGTCACTCCTGGCGGTGCTCGGGGGAACAGTGACTCCCCCAATGCCTGCTGATCCCCCCTGACTAGTTTGTAACAGGCCACAAGATCCCCCCTCAGCCTTCTCTTTTGGAGGATGAACAGGTTCAGGTCCCGTAGCCTCTCCTCATAGGGCCTGCCCTGTTGTCCCCTGATCATATGAGTGGCCCTCCTCTGGACCCTCTCCATGCTGTCCACATCCCTCTTGAAGTGTGGCGCCCAGAACTGGATGCAGTATTCCAACTGCGGCCTGACCAGTGCCGCATAGAGGGGGAGGATCACCTCTTTGGACCTGCTCGAGATGCATCTGTGGATGCATGACAAGGTGCGGTTGGCCTTCCTGACTGCCTCCCCACACTGCCGGCCCATGTTCATCTTGGAGTCAATGATGACCCCAAGATCCTTTTCCGCCTCCGTGCCGACAAGAGAGGAGTTCCCTAACCTGTAGGTATGGAGCTGGTTGTTCCTTCCGAGGTGCATCACCTTGCACTTGTCTGTTTTGAAACCCATCCTATTCTCGTCCGCCCACCCTTGTAACCTGTCGAGGTCCGATTGTAGCCTGTTGCATCCTTCCAGTGTGCCCATGTCCCCCCACATCTTAGTGTCATCAGCAAATTTGAACAGGGTGCTTTTTACCCCCTCGTCCAAATCACTGATGAAGATGTTGAACAGTGCGGGCCCGAGGACCGAGCCCTGAGGAACCCCGCTGCCCACGTCCTTCCAGGTTGAGAAGGACCCATCCACTACCACCCTCTGGGTGCGGCTCTCCAGCCAGTTGGTGACCCATTTGACTGTGTGGGTGTCTACACCACAGCCCCCCAGTTTCTTAATGAGAACGGGGTGAGAGACAGTGTCAAAAGCCTTCCGGAAGTCCAGGAAGACGATATCCACTGCTAACCCTGCATCTAATGATCTGGTGATCTGATCGCAAAAGGCCACCAGGTTGGTCTGACAAGACCTGCCACTGATGGACCTGTGTTGGTTGCCCCTAAGCATGCAGTCCCCTGCTGGCCCCTCCTGGATGTGTACCAGCATAATTTTCTTGAACAGCTTGCCTAGGATCGAGGTAAACTAACCGGCCTATAGTTTCCTGGGTCCTCCTTCCTGCCTTTTTTGAAGATGGGGACCATGTTGGCCCTCTTCCAGTCCTCCGGTACCTCATCAGAGCACCACGAGTGCTTGTAAAGCCGTGCCAGGGGACTTGCAATGACCTCGGCCAGTTCCTTTAGAACTCTAGGGTGGAGATCATCCGGGCCGGCTGACTTGAATATGTCCAACTCCTCCAGAAGCTCCCTAACCAAATCCTCGCTAACCCATGGCCCAGGTGTGCCTCCCCCGGGGCCCGAGGGGGGCCCAGCAGGGAGGTGGCTGTTCTGGTCCCTACTTAGGAAGTTGGAGGCAAAGAAATCGTTAAACTTGTTAGCTTTGCCGTCTGGTGTGACGACCAAGTTTCCCATCGCGTCCTGCAAGGGCCCCACATTACCTGGGACCTTCTTTTTACCCCCTATGTATTTAAAAAAGGACTTCTTACTGTCCTTAATCTGGGAAGCTAGTCCCAGTTCCATCTCTGCCTTGGCCTTCCTAACTACCCCCCTACATCCCCGAGCAACTACAGAATAGCCCTCCCTGGTGATGACCCCTTCTTTCCATTGGGTGTAAGCCTCCTTTTTAGCAAGGAGACATTCCCGGATGCTTTTGGTGAGCCACGGAGGCTTGTGTGCTCTCCTCCTCCCTTTGATCATCGTTGGGATTACCTTCCTTTGGGCTTGGAGGATCGTCTCCTTAAGGAGCAACCACTGTCCTTGGACACCTGGCTCCCCTCCCCTCTGGGACCTCAGCGCTTCTCCAACTATCCTCCTTAGCTCATTGAAGTTTGCCCTCCTAAAATCTAGGGCCGCTGCCTTACTGCATGCGTTTGCCACCTTGCACTGGATGGTGAATTCCAGCAGGTGATGATCTCTGTTGCCCAGGTGGTTGAGCACCCGCAGCCCCCTCACCAAGTCATCACCCGTGGCCAGCGCTAGGTCCAACAAGGCATCTCCCCTGGTGGGGCTGTGCACCTCCTGGGTTAGATGGAGGTCCTGCACTCTGTTCAAGAACCTACGTGAGCGTTCAGACCAGGCTTACACTTCTTCCCACCAGATGTCTGGGAAGTTCAGGTCCCCCATGACTACCACATCCTTAGCCTTCACTACCTCTGTGAGCTGACCCAAGAATTCCTGGTCAAGCTCTTTGCCCTGGTTGGGAGGTCTGTAGTAGATTCCCACCATTAAGTCTCTTTCCCCTCGACTGCCTTTTACTTTAACCCAAAGCACTTCAGAGTGCCCCTCCCCTGACTCCTTGCTAACTGACGAGGATGTGTATTCCTCCTTAATATAGAACGCCACGCCCCCATCTCTCTTTCCTATCCTGTCCCTCCTGTACAGCCTATAGCCCTTGACATTCACCACCCAAT